>NC_090930.1:369912001-370218413 GCF_040938575.1 Ambystoma mexicanum
AAATTTAACTTGTTTTAAGAACTGTGATAGATGTGTTTAACTATAAGTGTATAAAATAAATATATATATATTCTTTTTTACTACAAAGCTTCGGTCAATGTTTCCTTGTTCCATAGTACTGAATGCCTATTGTGTAAACCCTGAATACTGCTCATCTCCCTATTGAGATAAGTCTGACTGCTCAGCCACAGCTACCAACTATATCTTTGTGGTATAGACTGATACCAAAGGGGATTTATTGCTCTCACCTGTAGTCCTAATATTCTGTAGTGCTCCCAAAGGGAACTGCACAGGATTCTACCTAACACTGGTGTACAGCGGTGAGGATAAAAGTATTGGATTTACATTTTAGAGTTCTGCTAGTACCTTGGTTCAAATCACCACAAGGCTAACTATCACAAAAACTTTATTTTTAACAAAGTCAAAAATATGGAAAGTTACAGCCAGGATACCCTCCTTACTAATACTGCCGATTATTTAAGGGATCTGTGTAGACATAAAGGTCTTCCTGTCAAAGGCAAGAAATTAGAAATGATTGATAGACTGTTAGAGAAGCAAAGTCTAACCCAGCAAATGTGGCAAACAGTGAAGAGGATAATGTTGAGAATGTTATTGTTGAAACAGATGAGGAATAGGAGGATAGAAATGTCACCCCCTCTGGCCTCTACCTGCTCAAAGACCTCAACCTGTGGCTACTGGACCTTTAACAGGTCCCACATTAAGTCCTGAATTTATCTCTCTAGAAAAAATGAGTCTTGAACTAGAATTAAAAAAAAAATAGTGCCCAAACTGAACATAGACATCAAGAACTAAGGCTCAAAGAAATGGAGCTCAATCATGAGCTTGGGATGATGAAATTGTCTTTGGAAAATGCTTCTCTCCCCGAATCCTCTAGATCTTCCAGTCCAAAAAGACCCCGGATGCCTAAAGAGATTGTGGGTATGTATGAACCTACGTTGGATGTATTAGACTGGCTAGCTATGTTTGAATACAATCATGGGCTCCAGGATATCACAGGGAATCAGTTGATCCCCTGGTTATTCTCTATTCTCCCCCCTGTTGCATCTGATGTGGTAATGGAGTTGGGGGAGGTGGATAGGATGGATTATGAATGTGTAAATCTAGCTTTGATAGCTAGATTTTGGAAGACTCCTTCCCAGTACCTTAGAGGTTTAGGACCCTCAAAAAGCATGATAGTGCCCCTTGGGCTACTTGGGTGAATGTGTTTGACGAACTTAGAGGGATGGATTAAGGGTTATAGAGTTAACACTTATGAAGGAATGAGAAATCTTGTAATGATGGAGTCTATCTATAATGCCTGCTCTCCTGAGCTCAGACAGCACTTGGCTGATTCAAAATAACTAGATTCTAAGAAGCTAGCTAAGGCTGCTGACTTGTGGGTTGCCAACATGGCTACTCACAAGGATTCAGGGGTAACTCAGAAAAATGATGAGAGAAAGCAGCCCAAGAAAGACAACAAAGAGAATTCAAATAATTCCAATTCCAAAGAGGTCCCCAAACAAAATTCTAAGGGTAAGCCACAAGGGAAACCTCATCAGGCTAGTGCACCTTCTGGTCCCAGACCAGAAGGAGGCCAGATCAAGCCACCATTCATAAAGACATTTGGAAAATGTTATGTTTGTGGCTCTACTGATCATGTGAAAGGAAATCCCAGATGTAAGGGTAAACCTTCAGGGGTCCACACTATCTCCTTAGCCTTCGCTCCAGAGGAGGAAGTACATATGGCCAGTGGAAAATTTCAACTACTAGCTGAAGACCCCATTGGAGTCTCAGCTAGTGTATCTTTACCATCCCTAGGGTTGTGGGAACAACAGAATTTAGATGTGTATAATTCAATCCCTCCTAATACTAAAGAGTATTATAAAGCCAGTGTCCTAGTCAATGGTCAGGAGACACTGGGGCAGCATAACTGTGGTGGACACATCTTTTTTCAAGGTGGGGGATGTTGCTAAGGCACCCAAACGCCTCACCAAGTTAGCTGGAGGGCCTGTGCAGATGCTTCCCCAATTACCAGCTCTCATCCAGTGCAATGAAATGACTGTCAGGATACCTGTGAGTGTACAATCTGAAGTACCAGGGGGGCGGGGGGTTCTGTTGGCCAATGATCTGAAAGACCTGGGAATAGTGGCAAGTACTCCCAAACCTCCTAGTAAGAGATTACAGGAGCTTACCAGACCAGCAAGGGAGAGGACCATGAGGGGCTCTCCTGAGGAGATAATAGAAAAAGAAATCACTCCTACTCCACTGGAGTTACTAACTGCTTTTTCAAAGCAACCAGAAGCAAAGGGGAAACCCAAGACTTCAAAGAAGAAACCAGCAGAAAGCACTCCAGTGCTACCAACCAGGAAATCTCCTAGGTTGTCAAAAATCACACCTGTGATTCCTCCTCCAGCTGAGGCTGAGAGTGAGGTACAACCCTGTGTGGTTGAGAGCCTGAAGATTCAAATCTAGTAGGAGGCCAGGAACTCATTGGAGATCTTGGCCCTTTGGATCATCCTGAGCTGCAGTCTTTACTGGTAGAAGGTGGCCCCAACAGGGCAGACTTCAGTAGGGGACAAAGAGAATGTCCAACTCTGGAAGGTCTTCGCCACCGGGCAGCTTCTCAGCTTGAAGGGCAAGAGCCTGGGAAGTATAGGTTACACTGGGAATATTGCTTCTTCTATAGTGAACCAACAGAGTCAATCCCTGGAGACTACAAAAGACTTGTAGTGCCCCAAGAAAACAGACTCCAATTCTTGCAACTAGCCCATGAGATACCTTTGGCTGGTCACTTGAGTTTCAAGAAGACCAAGGAAAGGCTTTCTCTCTACTTTTATTGGCCTAAAATGGGGCTGAGGTAGATAACTATATCATATAACACACTTGACAAACTTCTGGTAAAAGTGGTTCCAAGAAGGTGGCACCTTTAGTGCCTCTCCCTGTGGTGGGAGTACCATCTGAGAGGGTAGGAATCAACATTGTTGGTCCCCTTGATCCTCCAACCTCTTCAGGCAACAGGTTCATACTTGTTGTAGTAGACTACGCTACTAGGTACCCTGAAGCAATTCCTATGAGGAATGTTACAGCTCAGGCTGTAGCTAAGGCCCTCCTTGGTATTTTTACCAGGGTTGGGTTTCCTAAGGAGGTAATATCCGACAGGGGTCACATTTTATGTCCCACTGCATGAAGGCCATGTGGAAAAACTGTGGAGTTACCTACAAGTTCTCAACAACATACCACCCTCAGACAAATGGGTTGGTAGAAAGGTTTAACAGAACCATGAAGAGCACGATATGAGCTTTAGAGGCTCCCTTAAGAAAAAGTGGGCTCTCCTACTGCCTTGCCTTCTCTTTGCATATAGAGAAGTCCCTCAGGAGGGAATGGGTTACAGTCCCTTTGAACTTCTCTATTTCCATCCGGTCAGAGGTCCATTGGCCCTGATCAAGGAGGTGTTGGAGAGTGATCCTTCCCCCACACCAGTCAGAGTCACTGACTATGTGATAGGACTCTGGAGGAGAATGTCACACATGAGGGCTGAGGCAAGTGATAACTTGAAAGCAGGTCAGGCTCCGGTTAAGCATTGGCATGACCAGAAAGGCAACATGGTTGAGTTCGCTCAAGACCAGATAGTTCTTGTTATGGTCCCAACAATGGAGAGGGCCTTGCAGGACAAATGGATGGGACCCTTCAAGGTTGTGGGAACACTTGGAGAGGTGAACTATCTGGTGGATTTAGGCAATCCTAAGGAGGATCTAAAAGCTTATGTCTCGAGTCCAGAACTGGGAGCTTTGCTTCTAGCTTCAGCTCAAAAGGAGGAGGAGAGTTAACCTGTGCCTGACCTCCTTAGAGGCAAACCTTTAGATGAGAAAATAGAAGGAGTTAATCTCTCTTCTAATCTGACACCTGAACAACAGGAGGAGTCCAAAGTTTTGTGAAATCAATTTGCCCCTCTGTTTTCTCTAGCACCAGGCTTGATCCCTTGGGGCCAACATGATATCCATACTGGTGACTGTTTACCTGTCAAAAGCAGGGGTTACAGGATGTCAGAAAGTGTAAGAACCCACATCAAAGGAGAGGTCAACACAATGCTTGATCTCGGGGTAGTAGAGCCCTCTACTAGTCCATGGTCTAGCCCAGTTGTGTTATTACCAAATGCAGGATCCAAGGAGTTGAGATTCTGTGCGGACTATAGAGCTCTAAATGCAGTCACTAAGACTGATGCCCATCCTTTGCCAAGGACAGATGAGCTAGTGGATAGACTTGGTTCAGCCAAGTTCCTCAGCACATTTGATCTCACGTCAGGCTATTGTCAAATAGCCCTGACTTACCATGCCAAGGAGAAAACTGCATTCTCCACCCCAGTTGGCTTATACCTGTTTAAGGTTATGTCTTTTGGATTAAAGAATGTACCTTCTGCGTTCCAAAGGATGGTTAATCAGGTTCTGAATGGGATGGAGGACTTCTGCATGGCATACTTGGATGACATTGCAGTGTTCAGCCCTACTTGGAAAGAACATGCTGACCACCTAGGATATGTTTTGCAGGCTCTTGAACAGGCCCATCTGACCATAAAGGCATGTACATGCCAAATTGGTCAGAGTAAAGTGGTCTACCTTGGGCCTGAGGTAGGAGGTGGTTAACTAAGGCCTTTTCTCAGCAATATTGAAGCTGTGCAAAATTGGACAACCCCTTCTACTCAAACCTAGGTGAGAGCCTTCCTAGGCCTCACTGGGTATTACAGGAATTTCATTGAGAACTATGGATCCTTAGCTTCTCCACTGAATGTAATCTCTTCTCCCAAGTTCCCTAAAAAGATCAAATGGAGTGACAAGTGCAATCAGGCCTTTGAAAGCCTGAAGAAAGCCCTTTGTCAATCTCCAGTTCTCAGAGCTCCTCACTACCACCAACCCTTCATTGTACAAACAGAGCTTCCAATATAGGTATAGGTGCAGTACTCAGTCAACTGGATGAGAAAGGTAGGGAGCACCCCAATTGCTTCATCAGTAGGAAACTGAAGGAACCTGAAACAAGGTGGGCAACTATTGAGAGAGAATGTTTTGCCATTGTGTGGGCCTTGTATGGATCTACTTTCATCAACCCTTGATATGGTTGATGCAAATGAAAGGGGAAACCCCACAACTGCTAAAATGGTCAATCTGCCTCCAAGGGTTTGATTTTACCATTGAGCAAAGGTCAGGATGTCACCATCAAAATGGTGATGGTCTCTCTAGGATGTTTATAACCGACTAGAGGTAAGAGACTCATCCAGGAGTGGATTAGATCCTCCTGTCCCTTAGTCTGGGGGGGCGAGTGTTAGGGAGATTTCTCATTCTATGGCTAATTTCCCTTACCTATAGAGTCGCCCAGCAGCTTTTCTGGATTTGAAGGGTTTGTTTTTTTGCTCCTGCTAAGAGTGAGACTCTTTTTCCCACTCTTTTTTTTTGCTATTTGTGTTTTAGGCTATTTTTGTGTTTAATGTCTATGGGGTTTTTCTCACCTCCATAGTAACCATATTTATTCACATGTGTTACACAGCACCCTCCGTGCAGTAACACAGGGGTGTCATAGCGACCTCCAAACATAGACTCCATACCCTGGGTCTGACAACTATCTCCGAGGCAATGTAAAGTCCCAGCTGACTTTACTAGTCAATTTTGTGAACTAAACCAGTACAAACCATCTTATGATGGAGTTACTGGAAAGGGTTAATAGTTTTCCCCTTATGTTCATTTTCGAGAGGGTACCGTACAGTCCCGCTCTCAAAAGTGTCTGGCTGGTGGCAGTGGTTACTACCGTAAATATTCGACGGCAAATAGTTTCCTATGGGATTTTCCCATTGTTCGAGGCTACCAACTTTTCTGACAGCCTCTAACATACCGCCGGTGCATTAAATATTAACTTTACTCCGGTAGGTTTTATTTGCCAGAACTTTAATATAACTTCTTTCTCGTGTCTTCCTCTAAACTCCTAACCCAGGTTGGTGATCCTTTGTTCGCCCTTTTGGCAGGCTTCTGCCAAGAAGCACTCCTTTCGGCGCCACTGATTCTGGGGTGGGTCTATTGTGTGGGAGGGGAGTAGGACATTCAGCAACCCATGTCGCACTCTAGCATGATAGTCTGGAGGGTCTCCCGCCAAGATGACCACTCCACTGTGTGAGTGACAGCCAGGCTTTATGAATGGGGATCTTTTTGCATAAAAGCAGGGTCCTGAGGACTGGAAGAGCAAGACGTTGCCACTGGAACTAAGAAGCCAAAGAGGAGAGAAGCCAAAGACATCTGCAATGACTGAACCACCGGTGAAGCCCTCCTGCATCGTCTCACCACTTTTCTCCATATGACGAGAGAAGATCTTCATCTGAAAGACCTTTCTTCCCTTGAGCTGGTGGGGCCAACCAGTTTGCCAATTGCCCTCCCGGACCTGCCTTGGTCGAATCGCCAGTACCCTGTACTCGGAGGCCGGATAGCCAGGCACCAGTCAAACCGGACCACGATTTAAAGGAGCGTACCTTTTATTTGCATCATCGCGGCTGGTTTCATCCCTGGGTAGTGCAGTAACTCGAACCTTCCTCCACGATGAGGGCCTCTCTTCCTCTGCTGATCCCCCGAACTGCAGGAACTACCAGGAACAACTGCCACCACAGAAGCCACTTCTCCATTTTAAAGATACATTGTTCCGCCAGGCCGCCCTTTCTACGTGGTAGAGCTAAAGGTGTTTTAAATCCTTTACCTACCTGTTGGGTTGGCCACCCCTCTCTCTTAACATTGTCTTTTCACCAACCACGAAGGCCACACAAAGGCCCTGTTTAGCGCCTGTGTCCCCCCATTCCATCTTTCTTCTCAGAGGGTAGAGGGCAGGAGCCCCACCCCATCCCTGAAGCTGCTCCTCACACATGGAGCGCACTGCAGAATTTCAACGGCATCGCTGTCGAAGGGTATGCCTGCCTGACCCTGTCTCCAGAAGGTGCCTGACTCCTGCATGCCGGGCGCCGTGCGGCACGACAATGAGGCTGAACCTGGTTTGGAGCACATTTGAACCAGAAACATCTGCCGGTTAGTGGAGTCGTCGGTGGCCAGCCACGAAGGCCACACAAAGGCCCTGTTTAGCGCCTGTTATGCGCTGGATGTGCACCGTTTCTGTTGGTGACAATCTAAGGTATGATCTCACCCTGCAATTGATTTCTACCTCACCTGTGTCCACTCTATAAATGTACTATCACATGCACGCAGGTGGAGATTTATCTCCCTGCTAGCATTCCAAAACTGCTAACGTGCGGTCACGAACGCTGTGTGAGCCGCATACTCTTCAAACACCCTGTGTTTAATTTACAATCCTGACCCTCAGCCATCCCTTTTCCATCGAACTTCAATGACTATGCCATCTAGCTCTTGTAATCACCACTAGTATGACCTGATAATTCACCTTCATAACTCCTAGCGTCTCACACATGCAACTATTTCATACAAATGATGTAGGTAACTGTCCTAGGCTTGTTTACATGTATTACTACTTACCCTTGTAATCTGCTTACTAGCCTACCTATACAATGGATGTTAGCCTACCTGTGTAATTGACGCTAGCCTACCTGTGCAATTGACACTAGCATACCTGCACAATTGATACTAGCCTACCTATACAATTGATGTTAGCCTATCTGCGCAATTAATACCAGCCTACCTATACAATTGATGTTAGCCTACCAGTGTAATTGATGCTAACCTACCTGTGCAATTGATACTAGCCTACCTATACAATTGATGTTAGCCTACCTGTGTAATTGACACTAGCCTACCCGTGCAATTGATGTTAGCCTACCTGTGTAATTGATGCTAGCCTACCTGTGCAATTGATACTAGCCTACCTGTGCCATTGATGTTAGCCTACCTGTGTAATTGATGCTAGCCTACCTGGCCAATTGATGCTAGCCTACCTGCGCAATTGATTCTAGCCTACCTGTGCAATTGATACTAGCCTACCTGCGCCATTGATGTTAGCCTACCTGCACAATCGATATTAGCCTACCTGTGCTTCTTGATATTAGCCCACCTGTGCAATTACTTCTGCAAACCCCAGTCCATTAGAGCAACTGATGTACTTTCTACATTAGCATGCTACTAGCCTATAAAGTGATTTTTAGGGTAGATCTCATACTGTACTGTACTGACCATAAACACCAATAGAGACTTTCTACAGCATAGCCTTGAACATGCTCTCCAACCTGAGAAGCCAATCCTTAACTCTTACACTTAGCATCCTAGTCACTATGTCCCTAGCCGCACTCCTAACATGCCCTCCTCCGGACAGAAATATGAGACAACCAACAACGGCACAGTGTTACCAACCCCTTACCACCGGTCTCCAACCAACTTAGTAAATAAAAACCTTGCTAGTCCTAATAAACCAGAAACTAAACTTCCCCCTTACCATACAAATAAAGGTATACTATCTCTATCTGGATCACTTATCAACGCCAGATCCTTAGTAGCCCATGCTGCTGAAATTGCAGACCCACTACATAATGAGAACCTAGACTTACTAGTTGTAACTGAAACCTGGCTCCATGATGCCGCCGGTCCTGCCCTCATGATAGCTATACCCGAGAGCTACCAGATACTCAGAGTGGACAGACCTAACTCCCCGGTGGCGGCCTAGCCATCATCTCCAAAACTAGCCTCTCCAGTAGACTTGCCACCCCGCCTACTTACCCCTCATGCGAAGTGCTCACAGCTAAACTTCAACTATCCAATAGCCGTACATTAACAATTCACCTGATATACATACCCCCTGGGCCACTAGGAACCTTTGAGGAAGACCTCACAGATACCATAGCCAGCAACACTAAAAACCATTCACAAACCCTCCTACTGGGGGATATCAATCTCGACTTTAATGAGGTTGGAAACAAACACCCAAGCCATAACCACACTTCTCAAAGACTACAGACTCTCATTAAAAGTCCTATCCCCTACCCACATCAAAGGTAGAACACTGGATTGGGTAGCTGACCTTAACTGTAACATTGTTATTACAGATAATGCACCACAACTATGGACTGACCATCACCTTATTACCTTCTCAGCCACACTCAACCTCCTTAGTCCTAAAATAGCTGACATGACACCCCCACTCCCTACAAGAAGTAGAAAGGACATCACAGCAGAAAATTACTCCCCTACCTCCTCCCATCCCTGAACAACATCAATAATAATACTGACCCTAAATCACTAGTAGACATCTTCAATACTGCCATGACCCAAGCCTTAGACACCACCGCCCCACTTAAAATGCACAAAGCAAGACAAAAATCCCACCTCAACGTATGGTTCACACCTCAACTCAAAGAGCTAAAATTGCAGAAAAGAAAACTGCAAACTATCTGGTGCCACGCCCCGAACACTGACAATAAGGCTAAATTAACAGAACTCTCCAAACACTATAAAAAAGAAATATCCAACACAAAAAAAACATATTCAATGATAGAATTGCAAAAGCTAGCTCCAATACTAAGGAACTGTTTTCCATCCTCCGGGAAATGGAAGTCCCAATTCCACCGGCAGACACTGTCCCAAGGATAAGCCATGGTGTACCGCAATTCAAAAAGCCCTCCTAAATAAAATTACTACGCTCCAGCAGAAAATAGCAATTACAAAGGCCTCTTTGCCCTCCTCTGAGCAATATCCATCACCTGACACAGGGCGTAACACAACTACATTACAGAATATATGGGGGCAGAGGATACGATTAACAGGGAATTCCCTTATTGAAACAATTTTTAACACAAAAAGTATGGACAATTACCAACTGTATTTCAATTTAGGTGAAAAAACCAAAGCCTGGTCTGTTTTCCGATGTGTGGTGAACAACCTGTTCGTCGGAGTAAAACCACCGTGGTTGAAGGCACACTTGGTTATTACTAAAGAAGAAGGCTACTGTGGGTTTTAACCCCCACAGACACGGTGGTTTTCTCCGACGAACAGGTTGTTCACCACATGTCGGAAAACAGACTAGGCTTTGGTTTTTTCACCTAAATTGAAATACAGTTGGTAATTGTCCATACGTAACACAACTACACCATTTACCTTTAAAGGAATTTCTATCCTTGACACAGAAAAAATCATTCTCTCTCTAAAACCTTCAAACTGTAAGGGTGACAGCTGCCCGGCACAAATTATAAAGGATGCTGCTAGAGACCTGGCCCCGTTTATCTCCAAGCTCATTAACGCTTCTTTTAAAACTAATTCAGTACCCAATAACCTCAAAGAATCTTGTGTCCTCCCCCTGCTTAAAAAGCAAACACTAGATCCCACTAGCCCCACTAACTACAGACCTATCACCACTGTCCCCTTTCTACTCAAAATTATTGATAGGGTGGCATACATTCAAATTCAGGAATACCTAGAAGTTAATCAGCTACTAGGATCACGACAGTCAGGCTTCCGCCCACTCCACGGAACGGAAACTGCCCTGCTAGACCTTAAGACTCAAATTGACGAGTTGAAGGACAAGGGACAAACTGCTATTTTACTTCTCGTGGACCTCTCTGCAGCGTTTGACCTAGTGGATCATGCAGTCTTATGTAACCACCTTATGTTGGCGGCACACTTTTCAGGGGAAGCCATTGACTGGGTCCAATCCTTCCTTGCTAACAGGACAATGAAAGTCTTTTCCCCATTAACAGCTGTTGACCCAATTCAAATCGCCTGCGGAGTACCCCAAGGATCCTGTGTCTCGCCTACTATGTACAACATCTTTACTAAGCCTCTGTTTGACAAATTGGACAGACTGGGTATCACCTACACAAATTATGCAGATGATACCCAGATCCTTATCCCACTTTCGGGCAACTTTTTGGAGGACACAGCCTTAGTAAACAAAGTATACCTCCTCATTCAGGCATGGATGGCATCTCATGACCTTTGCCTGAATGACGATAAAACCGAGATACTAATCCTAGGCTATGAAGCAAACATAAAAAAACTTAGCCCCAGCTATACCACCTTCAATATTGACAACAATCTCATCAAAGAGATGCCAGTGGTCAAGACACTAGGCTTCTATCTTGATGCCACTCTCTCGCTCAAGAAACAAATCAATTTCCTCGCATCTTCCACAGCCTATACCTGTAAGCTTATCCGAGCATGCAGACCATTCCTCACTACCTCGAGTTGCATCACCCTGGCCAATGCTCTCGTAATGTCGAGACTAGACTATTGTAATGCTCTCTACTCAGGTGCCACCAAAAAAATCATAGACAAATTACAAAGAATGCAAAATAATGCCGTAAGAGCAGCCTTGAATATCCCTATGAGAGAACACATCTCAGATGCTACAAGAGAGATTCATTGGCTAAACATATCTCATAGGATACTCCTAAAAACCACCTCCCTCACCTCTAAATGTTTAAACAACTTAGCCCCACCCTACCTTGCTGATAGGATAAACAGAAGATTGACCACACGCCCAACAAGAGCTGCCAATGCCCATACCTTGGAAGTACCCAGATTTAAACGTGTTACATCTGGAGGATCTAGCTTCCCAGTTATTGCAGCTCAAACTTGGAATGCATTACCGCATGACCTTAGAAAGGAACAGCCTTATCCCAAATTTAGACTCAATGTAATCAAATGGCTACGCACGAATGACTGTTAGCTTACCTCTCGCTAACTGCACTGCTGTCTCTGCTGCATGTTTCTTACTGTGCTTCCTTCCGCCATTGTAACTATCCTGGCAGTACTTATTCACCAACTGTTTTGTATATTATATGATTCATTGTACTTACTCTGTAACTAAGCTTAAGTTGTCTTGACCTCTGCTGCGCCCGAATGCCCAAGGGTTTGGTGCGCAATAACAAATAAACAAACAAACAAACAAACAAACCTTCTGCATGCACCTTTTCAAAATCGTTAACCAAAGACTTGACTGCAGCTACAAGAACATTTTGCTCCTGGGCCCTTGCCCTGTACCACTCACTCTGGCACAGGCCTACTCAATCTGGCTAAATTTGTTAGAACTGCCTTCTCTAGATTGCTTCTCAACTAGAACTGTGTTGGTGCACCTACTTCTTATAACCACCCTTTCCTCCCCACTTTTAAACCTTGTGAAATGCCATTTTGCCCAGTTTTCATCTAGATATTTTCTATACTGATGAACTGCCTTGCTTAAACTGGTTTACAAACTTATGGGAAGTGTTGCTAGGGTGTGTAAGAAGATATTTCTGTATAACTTGTGCTTTCCCTCCCTTGTGAGAAATTGCTAGAGTGCCATTTGTGTTTGTTTTTCACTGCGCCGTTTTACTCAGTTTTCACTCTTGCTCAACCTTGTCTACGATTTAACTAGGGAGTTGTGTATACTTTCTTTGACAGAATTTTACTTGCTTTAAGAACTGTGATAGATGTGTTTAACTAGAAGTGTATAAAATAAATATATATATTCTTTTTTTACTACAAATCTTTGGTCAGTGTTTCCTTGTTCCATAGTACTGAAGGCCTATTGTGTAAACCCTGAATACTGCTCATCTCCCTCTTGAGATAAGTCTGACTGCTCAGCCACAGCTACCAACTAAATCTTCGTGGTACAGACTGATACCAAAGGGGATTTATTGCTCTCACCTGTAGTCCTAATCTTCTGTAGTGGTCCTTAAGGGAACTGCACAGGTTTCTGCCTAACAGTTGCGTGGCCAGCTTGATACGGAGTGATTTGGCACGTGAAAGAACAGCACGTCAGCATGTAATTCGAGGAAAGGCCCTTAGCGCGTAAGTGCATCTGTGACATAACACGTGCGGGTGTTTCCCTCGCCACAGGTTGAAGGTCCCACGTGGGTTTCCATCGCTCTGTACGTGCTCTGCGTGGGATGCGGTATGTGAATTCCGAGGGTGAGCGTGGAATTTTACACGCATTTTGGCGGGCGCGAGCAAGGTATGTGTATTCCAAGGGGTGCGCAGGGAGTTTTCCACACAATTTCGATAGCGCGAGCGGCGTATGTGTATTCCGAGGGGTGCGCAGGGAGCTTTTCACGCATTTTCGATGGCGCGAGAGCGGTACGTGTATTCCGAGGGGTGCGCATGGACTTTTACATGCCTTTTCGATAGGTCGAGCGGGGTACGTGTATTCCGAGGGGTGCCCTTGGACTTTTACATGCTTTTTTGTGCTTGGGGGGCTGTATGCTGGTCCCCTGGCCTTTGCGCCATGTAGGAGATTTGTGCTACGTTTTTTGCACATAGGGCGGGATTGGGGGCGTTACTGGCGCTGCTGCAGGGTCACTGCGCCACTCTGCACCACAGCTGGTTTTGGATGTTAAAATCCATGAATACGCTGTGTGCTGAAATGGGTTTTGGTGCAGGCGGCTGGCGCAGACTGCCGCAAGCGCACACTGTGCACCAGCCGCGTTCGCCACCTATGCGCCGAATTCTATGAATTACCCCTTAGTATTTGAGTGTAGCACATTGTTGTGTATATTAAACACCAACTGCAGGTGGGCCGAATGCTTTCAGAGAAAAGACTGCAAGTAACCTTGAAAATATAGGTGGTATCCCGGAAGTAAAACTGCTGGGACACGGCCAGCACAAATAGCGTTACCGCTACTCATTGCAATGCAATTTGCGCCAGATCATGAGTAGTGGTATTACTATAATTTTCCATTTATTTAATAGTCCCTAGGACTCATGGGGATTTCCGGCGCTATTACTGCCATCGGTATTAGCACCAAAAATGGGTGGAAAACTGGACATTAACCTCCAGCAAAAAGGTGGAGGTAAAACACCAAACATTCCGCCTAACTCATGATTGGCCCAACCATTAAAGGCAACGGTAATAGCGTTACTGACACACCCAACTCATGATGAGACCCTTAATCTCTCCTGATATAAATGTATTTCAAATATAATAACACAGCACTAAATTGAATGCGCTGTGATTTGTTCGTGTTTCCTCGAGAATCCTTATACATTCTCTGAAATTACATCAATACGAGCAATTAAATACAGAAGGCCCGGATGGTCTTGTTTGGTTACATAGAAACAGAAATACATTTTTAAAACAATCATTGAAGGAATGAAGCACCATTGGAGCGTCATACCAAGATGGCTGCCAGAAGTCGATGCAACATCCGAATGACGTGCATCGACTCTCTAAGTTCTTATCAGGTGCTGGCACTGCAGCTCGCTTTGCGAGTAGTGGTTAGCAAGAAACCAGTGGAAGGACTACCGCACAGCGACAGATAAGAAATAACAGCCTAAGGTGAAAGAACTGATGAAATTAAAAATGAATGGTTGCATATAGAAATAGTTCGTACTCATAGACAGCTACTCCAGTACAGAAGCAAATTTGGAAAGATACACATCCAAACATATTACCTCTCTCGGTCCCTTATGGTCTTCTTTGGTAGGAGTGACCAAAACAGACAAACCGACTTGGACTGGAAATAAATAGAAGAAAAAGAAAAAATGTACAGCAAGTGGTTATGGAAGCATCCCATTTGAAAGGTTAGTGAAAATAAAGAGTGCCGTTGTTAGAACAAACCCTAAAATAATTGAACATGTATTAGACTAAAGGGTGGATATCAACTCACAGGGTGGAACAGAATCAAACTTGCCTATTGAATACAAGAAACATTTTGAAAAAATAGAAGTCTTCCCAGCACCTGTTATAGCCAGAAAAAGGTTAGTAGGTGACACATATGCACATTGAGAATTTTTTTTAAACAGCGAACATCAATTTCTAAATAACACCTCTACGTATTTTTGTCTTATAGTTTGGCATACATGAACGGGGGTATACCAGATTGAATCACACATTTCATAAGCAATTTTGTCCTGATGAAGGCCTGATATTAAATAATATGAGGACACAGGTGATAGATATATCTCAAGAGTAGGGTCAAATTGTGTCGACCAAGATATGACTATATACCATCGATTGACGATTTTTTTTTTTTTCATTAACGACAATTACTTCTCCTTTCCACAAAACTACACAGAAATATATCATTACACTATTAGGAGATGAAAAGGAAAGTCGGAGTGGAATGAAGTTATGTTATATTTACCACATTGTGACTGATATTTAGTTATGTTATGTGTGGTTTAAGTTTGTTCAAGACATTTTGAAATAAAAATACTTAAATATCTGCTTTGTATTGATGGAGTTTTTAGTATTGACAAAAGACATTGTGTATACTAAGCCCTGGGCACAAATTATGTTGTCTATGGTTTATTTTGCATTTCTTTTGAATTTTTTTGAATAATGTGCATGTGTCTGTTTTTTAATGAATTGTTTTTTTTGGTGAATTATTGTGAGAAAGTTATCTATGCACACGTATAGAAAATCCAATGGATATTTGTACTAAAAGTTTTGATAATGGATAAATATATTTTTGAATAAAATGAAGTTCTGTTGCTAAGCCCGATGATTGATGTAGCAAGTACTGTGTGTTGCCGTGAAGCAAACAATTGTAAAAGGGAGGGGTAACCTCTTTTCTCTATATATATTGTGTGACAAAAACTTCCCATTTCTAAACAGGTCTCCCAGAAACATAAAAATAGAGAACTACCAATATATTGCATATGCCACTACTGGTCCTCCAACAGCAGCAGCTACAAATTAGCATGGAGCACCTCCAGGTCCATGTTAGCAACAATGAGTGGCAGCATGGCTGTGTTAGTAAATGTGTTCTGAGCAGGTGTGGCTTCCTGTGTGCATTGGCTGTACCTGGGTGGAATGGGTGCACCTGTGGCCAGTTTGGCATCACCTTTGTCCATTTACCAGCATTTACCAGCTGTTATGAGGATTTGGTATCTCTTCCAGAGATTTGCCAGTGATACTGGCTAATTATTTCCGGTATTACTGGCACATCTGTACTCATACTTTGCCGTTATCATTGTTGTGCCACTAAAAGCGGTGCCAGGGTCTTGGACATCCAGTATTCTGTAGCCAGTATTACCAGTGACAGTAATTCTGGAAGGTCTGGTATCCGATGCCAGTCTTGCCGGCAACCGTGTTACCACCTACTTATAATATGCTGGTACATTAAAAGTGTTGGTTAACAGAATTACTGGCCTTTTAACGTTTACTGGAAAAGTTGTAATGAGGCCCACTGACATTTACTCTTCACATGCACATGCTTCATCATTTTCCCTCCTGATGAATAATTTACCAGTCACCCCTTGACCCCACTACAAAGATAATGTACAACTAAAACAAATCATCTCAAACCAAACTCTCACCACACACACACTGATTTAGACAGCCACACACATACTTGGCAAAACTTGTGTTAGTAAACCATACTTGATGTATGTTGTGATGTATTGCCTGCAGTGTGTGAGTACACCTGCTGTAGGTGCAATCATCACAAGGACACAACTCCAAAAATTCCGATACAAAAACCTTAAAACCTGGAAACGAGTACAAAAGATTTGAATATATTGCTTATTTAAAGATATATAGTAATTTCATATGAAGTAATTATTTCGAACATGGATTATGAGAATATAAGTAATGTATCCTTACTAGAGACATGTTTGACAACCACAAGATAAATGATCTATGTGTACTTATTACGAAATAGGAACATTTGGAAAGATAGGCACATCAACAACATCTTACATTGGTAGCTATGCACAGTTCTTGCAGTGCCCACACTTTTCAATTGAAATATCAATGTTCCATGTGAAAGTTCTTCAAATTAGATGGTCCGCCATAATGTACATAATTTACATGTTTGCTGCGGGTCCAGCTCAAAGTTTTAAGTACTTTTAAACAGGTAGGTTCAACTTGTTGCAAGGCACACAGAACCACTGTCATATAAAGTAGTTGTAAAATACATAATTTATGCCTGTTGCTAAAATACATTATTTAACACTATCATGTTTCTACATAAACGTTTATACCTAAATTCGTGATACATCAATATGTAGATTCATAAATCATCTGTGCACATATTGCTTAATCATAAATGCAAAATCTGACAGGCCAAAATAAAAAAAAAATCTAGTATTGTACATGTAAGCTACTAATCCAGAATTGCAAGGACAAATCCCAGACCAAACAATCATTTACTAACAAATGAGTTAACATCGGAATTAAAATGAAAACTCCTGGGATATAAAATCATATTCTTGCCAAACCAATATTAATTGTATTACAAAATATGTATCTTCAAACATGGTAATAAGTGAAGTAGCCCACCGGACTTCAATTTAAACTGTTAATTCACGTTCCTAAAAACAACACAGTAGTAGTAGTAAAAATAATAATATAATAATAATAATAATAATAATAATAATAATAATAATAATAATAGTAGCAACAACTGAACGGGTACCTGCTAATAAAGTAGGATGAATTAGCACAGATATGTGTTGATATACAGTGATGCCTGTACTAGTACTGCTAGACACACACTTGCAATGGGAATGCTTTCCCACAAAACGACATGTCAAATTGAAAACAAGGGTTCACCTGCACTTAGAAGAACAACTCATGCATTGCATGGCATCACATTTTGGATTATATGGCACTGTGATAACACTGGTAACACAAAGCACATGCAAGGCATATTCAAGAATAATGCACCATATGCACAAAATTATTCAGCAAAGTTACAGATAAAGGGACTAAAATTTACAGTTCATCAAAAAATACCCACAATTTAAGGAATCCAAAGAATGGACACAAATTCAACACATCCGGTATAAAAAAATGGTGTACCTACTGCTAATTGCATATAGATTTTTTGACTACAAACACTTCTATCTAAAGTGTCATTCTGTGGATAGCGGCCAACTAACAGCACCTTTTGTATCACATCACTTTGCAACAGTCACACGTGACTACTAGTCCATAAGCCAAAATCAAACCAAAGAAAATCAAATTACAAATTGTTCATTTAAAAATATGATCACACACATAACAATGGCTTTATGTTAAACCTGTTTAAAATAAGAAATGACAAGACACATGAAAGGAGACATCAATCTTGTGGTCTGTACACACAATTGTGGAACACTCTCCCACTATCTATCTTCCATCTCTGACTCCCTATCCTCCCTTGGCTGGCTTCCCTTTTACTCCCAACTTAAATTTCATTTTCTCTGCTTAGTCTTCATACCTCTCCATGATCTCGCTCCCCCTTATCTCTCTTCCCTTCTCTCTTTCTACCCTCCCTCTCGCTCTCTTCGCTCTGCTGACCACTTCCTCCTCACTGTTCCTCCTTCCCCTTGTGCCTCCTCCCGTTTTCACCCTTTCCAACTCCTAGTCCCCTTCACTGGAACGCCTTACCTCTCTCAATCTGCTCTATTCCCACCTTTTCCTCATTCCGCACGTCCCTTAAATCTCTCCTTCTCCATTCCCCGCCATGATTCCCCAAACCCTTCCTCTCCCCCTCTCCCACCGTTCCCCTCTCCCCCCATAATCAGATCCTTCCACTTCCCCCTCCACACTATCCTCTTCCCTTTACCCCTTCCGTCTCCCTCTTCCTCTTCCTTCCCATTCCTCCCTCTTCCTCCCAGTTCTACTCCACCACTCCCTTCCCTTCTGTCCAGTGGTCGAAGTGGGCGGGAGCGGTGCTCCTCTACTTCTTTTAATTAAGTTTTACCGTTCCTATACTTTTATTTTAAAAAGAAACCGTGTAGGAAGAGGTTGGAACTTGCACTTTCAGTGCACTGCACTGAATGTTCCCTTAAACAGCAGGTGTATGTATTTTGTTTTTTTTTATGTGCACGGGAGGGTGCACAGTGATGGCGTTTGTGGGGAGTGGTGCAGGCCAGTAGGGAACATAGTTCCACTACTTCTTTTTGTACACTTCGACCACTGCTTCTGTCTAATTGCTCTACATACTGTTTTGTTGGTCTGATTCAAAATTGTATTTGCTTCTACTGTTACTGTTATTTTTGAAATTGTTAAATGTATCCCGTTGTTGTAGTTAAAATGTGCAGCACTTTGGAGTAAAGCGCTATATAAACCTAATAAATACAAATACAAATCTATGAAATCGATGTCAAATCATCTAGTCATTCGGAAAGCATTGAAAACTGACCTGTTCTGATCTTTTAGCAATCCTGGTTCTGATGTGATGTTCTGTGGGTGGTTACCAGCCTCTCTAGCGCCATGGTGCCTGTGGGAGACTGTGTGCTATACAAGTGACCATAACATAACATAACATAACATAAACAAAACCGCTAATGACATATGTGACTTTTTTAAATAATTGAAATTTAAAAAAACTACCCCCCCAAAAACAAGTCTGTAAGCACATTTTATTGACATAATATTTCTAGGTTACATTTCTGTACTTTCATGTTTACTTTCACATACTTCCAGAACAATTTACCCATCCAACCAAAAATGCAACATTTCCAAAATAAGCTATCGGCATTGGCAATGTTAACCAATAAGATATGATATAATAGGATATGATAATTTATTTATAACATGCTTAATACCCAGAGGTTTCTAAGCGTGGACCGGGATCGAACCTGTTTTGCTCTGTGTTGTCTTTCTTCCAAGGCAAACATGTTGCCGCTGAGCTATCCTCCCAAGACCATGAAAACATGAAAGCATTGCAAATAGTATAGCCATTTTCGCTGCTGGTTTGAGAAATTGTATATACGCATAGCAATTTAAAATGCATCATAATAAATATGCATGTCAGTAAGTAGAAATTGTGAACATACCTCCCATGGAAATAATAGGATTTTTCATAAAAAGGGATTATCTATAATACCTGTAAACATGCTTCCATCCATGACCACCTCATGTATGTGTGCACTACACACATTGAAATGATATACATTGACATGTGCAAATGACACATTAAGCCATAGGCAAAACCAGCAACGATTGGAGATTCCTCTTGGGGCCTTGACACATTGCATGGAGTGTGTCCACAACAGCCATATAGAATGGTGCACAAGGTGTTCAAATACCAGGAAAAGTATGTTTGTGTTCTGGCTGTTCTGGGTCCACATACACATGAGTCATCAATTGCACAACTGGCTGCCTATGTTCAGAGCCAATTCAGAGACCTGGCAATTATCCATGCTGACTATTATCCCTGCATAAATGCTCCTGGCCATTCCATCAGCAGCAGTCGTCTCTTAGCTGGCAATCATCCACAGCTCCCTCAGTTATGGCATTTTCATATCACCTGTGAAGCCTGGGAAGTGTTTGCAATTGTTACATAAGCAAGAGTGGACTGCATGTGGCTCATCATGTACTGCCCAATTTGGCATTGCATGTTTCCTCCTTGAGGATCCAGTGATCATACCTGAGTTCCAAAATATGTACGCCAATTGTATCTTTCAGTGTAAGCAATGTTGCCCCAGAGCCAGGTGGTGCGTAGATACTACTACGATGAGTACATGTGTTTGGGCTGTTTGTGATGTAATTGGAATTCACATCATGGTGCTGCATGTTGTAGTGACTCACACTTGTCAGTCCATAATTCTGGTCCACTTTATGTTGTAAAACCAGATTGTATGGAGAAGCCTGGTTTGTTATCATTAGAGAATCATTACCCATTTTGAGATTTAGTTATCCCTCATTCTGATTAGTAGAAATACAAGACTATCCACATTATTCTGCCACTATGAATGCATTTGCATTTGTTATAGAACAAGGCCTCTAATATTAGAAGTGCCTTGCTAGTGCCATGTAGAGACACATGTTATATTTGTAGCGACATGCAGACACATGTAGAGATATGTTGTTATGTATTATGTATGTATCGTAGAGACACCACGCATGAGTGTGCACTTAGAGTATGCATTGAGGAATATGGAAAGAGATGGGAGTATGGTAACAAGTAACACTGATAGCATGAACAAGATTGGCTGAAATGTCACGATGACAGAACACTCAGTAATTGAACAAGTACAAGTACATGCATCACAGACTTTTAGGCACTACTCGGATTTAGAAATGCTGACATATAGACAGAGAGACATTTTAGCTTAGAGAGAGACATGTATCCATGGAAATGCATGTACGTCATTGAACAGTATAACTACAGAGGTGAAGCTTTCGGAGTTTATAGTTCTAGATGGAAATCGAGGGAGCTGCTCTATGAGATTGTAGAGAGATGTTTGGTGGTGGTTTAGGAGAGGAGTTTTAGATGGAGCTGCTCTCTGAGAGAGGAAACATTGGGGAAGCATTCTGATGAGAGCTGATGAGATCAATCTGGCAGGGAGACTGGCAGAGAGAGCTTGCAGGAAGACCAGACCACTGAGAGGAGAGGCCTGTCCCTGACTGACTGGCTGGTTGCAGAGTTAGCTGGAGATGAGAGCCATGGCAAGAAGGGAGCATTGATCTGAATAAGACACGTATATGGGGAATTAGGACAGACACTCACACAGAGCTTTGGCCGACATGATCGATGGGGAAATCAGACAGGGATTGGCTTAGACAGAGAGAGAGTGAAGTATGGTGTGGATTCTAGAGGAATGCTGAATGCTGACACGTGCATTAGGCTGTATTAGACATGGTAGATCCAGCAGGACTGGCTACGTTGCTATAGTTGCTATCAGATGCTAGTAGATTTGCACCCAGAGCATAAAAGAGTAAATTCAAGATTTGCTTTAAAGTAGTGTTTGCATCATGCATTGCTGTGTATGAATAAAAGTGTTTCTATTGTTGAATCAATTCATGTGTTTTCTTTTTGTCTTATGTTAGTGTGTCCATAGTATAGTAACTTAGGAGTAACACAGTGCACAGCTGCCCTTAGATACAAGAGCAGGGGGGGCATAGTGATCCACACCCCCGAGGTAGATTTGGAGGAACTGACAATGTTTCTATGACAAGCGCTTGCTTGATATGGCCACTCATTGACAGTCTTCGCTTATGCTTGGGGGTGGGGCAGCTAAGACCTCCAAACCCCACTTCCCTGTTATGGTACATATTCTTTGAAGGCATTCCACCTTCTGATAGAACCCTTTTCAAACACATATTTTAATATTTTAACCCCTTCCCGGATAGCCTGTGGAATAAAGCATTTGACAATACCATAATCCTCCTGAATTGCTTTCTGTCATTACGGAAAGTGTATCCTGGAGCAGCCAGTTGGGCTTGTTTCCCTGAAGGCATGTGCCCACAGCAGCTATTTGTGGGTATACGTGTGTAGTTTATGATTTCCCCCTCAGTACTTGCAAGGCTTGGTATACAGAAGGGGAGGGAAGCTTCAGGCTTGATGAGCATGCATCATGCCAGGGGTGTCAGCTGTGCTGTGCACCAGGGGTACCAAGGCTTGTGGATCCCTAGGCCTGCAAAAAGGAAGGGTGCAGGGAGTGAGCAACTAAAGTCATCAGTGCTGAAAGTCACTGGGGACCTTGCTTCGGCCATGACTTTAGGAAGGAGCACTGCTGTTGCAAGTGCCTTCACACACACTGACAAGCCAGAACTCCTTATAATATGTATTATATATATAACTGTTTTCTCATTTGAAGAAGATGTGAACCACCCTGGACATCCTCTGGGCCAACCTAGGTTAGCCAGCCCTGCAGTTCGAATATCTCTGTCCAACCTCTGGTAAGCAGATCACCTAGTCTTGCAGCATGATACTTTGTCATGTTTAGCAATTTGGAACATGGTTGAGAGTGTTCTTTCTGCCTCTCAGCAACTGGGTCCACCATTGTTTAAGTGGTTTTGTGGTGCCTGTTCTTTGAATCAGCCTATGTCCTCCTTAACCTCCCACCTCAGATACTTCAGGTTCTTTAGTATCAACCAGAACAACATGGTGGCTCTTATGCAGAATCATATGCAGTACCCTTTGGAAACACCACACACAATTAAGACTACAAGTGCAAGTACAAATTCACCTTTGGTACAAGCCTGTACTACACACTAAAGTAGTAACGATGGCTGAGCAGCCTGACTTATCTCAAGAGTAAAGTGAGCAGTATCAGAAGTTACACAAAGGACAGCAATGACTATGGTTCAAGCAAACACTGACTCAAGGTTTTTGAGTAAAAGAATATACATTTATTTACACATCAGTTGTAAAAGTAAGTAAAGCAGCAGAAAAAAAAACACACTCTTAATATACTACACAACACCCAATTAATTCTGGAGAAGTTAAGCTCAAAATGAAGTGTGAGCAAAATGGCACTCCAGCAATTAAAAAGGAAGGGAAAGAAAGAAAGGAAGGGAAGAAATCAAGTAGCACCAACAAGTAATTAGGCATGGCAATCTAGAAAAGGCTTACTACAACTAGGATTCTGATCAATAGGCCTGGGCCAAAGTTAATGGTTCAGAGTCTTTGCAGAGGATCACACAATTCATAGTAGCTTGCGGTTAAGTCTTTTGCCAAGAGTTTGAAACAAAGTTGGTTGAAGGAAAAGTTATTTTAAAGAGTAGAGAAGGACAAGCCCTCGGATTGGCAAAAGATTTCAAACACTTTCAGCGTGGTCGGATGGAACAACCAACCAGGTTAGAACAGTAGTTTAAATGAAGAAGAAGGCTACCCTAGGCCAACCTAGGGTAGCCAGCCCTGCAGTTCGAATATCTCTGTCCAACCTCTGGTAAGCAGATCACCTAGTTTTGCAGCATGATACTTTGTCTTGTTTAGAAATTTGGAACATGGTTGAGAGTGTTCTTTCTCCCTCTCAGCAACTGGGTCCACCATTGTTTAAGTGGTTTTGTGGTGCCTGTTCTTTGAATCAGCCTATGTCCTCCTTAGCCTCCCACCTCAGATACTTCAGGTTCTTTAGTATCAACCAGAACAACATGGTGGCTCTTAGGCAGAATCATATGCAGTACCCTTTGGAAACACCACACACAATTAAGACTACAAGTGCAAGTACAAATTCACCATTGGTACAAGCCTGTACTACACACTAAAGTAGTAGCGATGGCTGAGCAGCCTGACGTATCTAAAGAGTAAAGTGAGCAGTATCAGAAGTTACACAAAGGACAGCAATGACTATGGTTCAAGCAAACACTGACTCAAGGTTTTTGAGTAAAAGAACATACATTTATTTACACATCAGTTGTAAAAATAAGTGTAAGCAGCAGAACAAACCACACTCTTAATATACTACGCAACACCCAATGAATTCTGGACAAGTTAAGCTCAAAATGAAGTGTGAGCAAAATGGCACCCCAGCAATTAAAAAGGAAGGGAAAAACAAGGTCATTCAAAATCAAGCAGCACCAACAAGTAAGTAGGCATGGCAATCTAGAAAAGGCTTACTACAACTAGGATTCATATCAATAGGCCTGGGCCAAAGTTAATGGTTCAGAATCTTTGCAGAGGATCACACAGTTCAGAGTAGCTTGTGGTTAAGTATTTGCCAAGAGTTCAAAACGAAGTTGGTCGAAGGAAAAGTTATTTAAAAGAGTAGAGAAGGACAAGCCCACGGATTGGCAAAAGATTTCAAACACTTTCACCGTGGTCGGGCGGAACAACCAACCAGGTTAGAACAGTACCTTAAATGAAGAAGAAGGCTGTAGCTGAGGCAGAAGTTCCTGGCAAGACCTGCAGGCTCACGGTTCCTAAAGCGACTCTCGGATTGACACGAAGTAGGAAGACTGGAGGGTCCTGCACTGCCCAGGGAAGAAACCATCAGCAGAGCAAATCAACGAATAAAAGGTACGCTCCTTAAAACCCAAACAGGGTCCGAGATTCCTGGCTATCCGGTTTACTGCAGTGATGCACAGCAAATTCGACCAGGGGAGGGAGGCCTTGCTTGGTGTTTGGCAAACTGGTTGGTCCCACCAGCTCATGGGAAGAAGATTCCTTGCAGATCTTCTCTGTCAACGAAGTTTGGAGATTCAGACCCACAGCAGAGCTTCACCCGGAGATTCAGTTGTGGTAGTGGTCCTCTTCTTTCAGCTTCTCTTTGGTTCTCTCTCGATCCAGTGGTGACGCTGCCTTCCTTGTCCCAGAGACCTGCTTTTTTTGCAGTTTTCCCCCATTCACACAGGCTGGCTGTCAATCACACAGCAGGGTGGCTGTCCTGGCAGGACAGTCACCTTCCAATCAAACCAGAGTGTGACTTGGGTTTCCAAGGGAGCCCTGTGCAGGTGGCCTAAAACCCTTCCTCAAATCCTGTCCCCCCAGATTCTCAGGCACCTACGGAGGGCTTATGTGCAGAAGACCACCAAAGGACGGCAAACAAAGAAACCAAACCTGGTTTGGCACGCCTAGTAAAACACGAGAAAGACCTTTACAATAAGAAATGATGAATAAACCCAGCCAGAACCAAATAAAAGAAAATTATGTCCAGCGGATTAAAGTTTGAGGCTACCAAGATAGCCTAAAACAGTACCAAGGCTATTTAAATAGGCCGCAGTATGAAAAATATGGTAGATACCACTGCCACCAGCCAAATCTTAAAGAAAGCGGAACAAAATAATGTTCCATGAGAGATAGACAAAAAGGTCTAACTTTTAACCCTTTTCAGTACTATATGTAAGATAGTTTGTATTGGGTCTGTGAATTCAAAAAGACTAATAAAGTCAATGGCAACTTTACATTTTCTGAGAGACAGTAGTCAGTCCCAGAATATGGAGTTTAAAGTGGGAAGTCTGAAAAAGACAACCCTGTGTCAATGCACTAATGGTGCTTTGTCACACACAGTAAAAAGAAGATGCCTATGGAGTAGGTGAGGCTCCACAGTCTATGAACACAAACATGTAAAACACACAGCAAAACACATGTAAGAGTGGGAAAAAAGGTTCACACTCTTAACAGGTGAAAACAATAAATCATAGAAATCCAGAAAAACTGCAGAGGGACTCAGTAGGTAAGGGAAATTAGCCATTCTGGGGAATTCTCCCTAACTATGACAAATAGGTAAACCGTGTTTCAGTGATGATGTGGGTATCAAAAGGGTAAGAGATGAAGTCATCGATCCTGGTGGCGTGAGAGACTTATTAGAGAGCATTGATCAGCATGTGGGGGACAAGCACAGGCCCATGGGTGTTGGTTGAGGTCAAGGGTAATAGTAATGAAGTACACTAGGGTAGCTTGCCATGGGTGCTAAGGGCATTTCATGTCCAAACCATAGAGAGGGTGGGGATTGGCTGTGGAGGAAGGAGACACATGGTGATGTCATTGGCGAGTCGTAGTAGTAGAGATTACTTTGTAGGTGAAATGCAGGATAGCTCTTCTGACCCTTCAGTCTATCAGTCCTGAACAGGTAAAAGTAGGTGAGGAGCTTGGTCTTGTCTGTTCATTGCTGAGAGCACTGGAGATTAGGACCCCTGTGATAAGGACCCCTAAGGAGGACTGATGAAACTGTTGATGGGCAGATCAGCTGAGTGGCAGGGCCTGGAAACATGACCAGCAGCCTCCTATGTGCTCTCTGTCTGTAGCTGGCCTGGAGCTACCTGTAAGGTGCAGAAACTGGTGGTGGGAAAAGTAGCTGAGTGTGCATGCTGTGATCACGTGGCCACCAGAATCTTCAACGCTGTATGTCTGGTGCTGGCCTTGGTACCTTACGTAGATGCCAGGTAGGCATGAACACTGGTTATTGGCAGAGCAGCTGAGTTGCAGGTCCATAATCAGCAGCTTCCTCAATGATGTCTCCTACACATGGGATGCAGATGCCACATTTGGAGGATCCTGGAGGGCATCCTTGATATTTGCCTGGACACATACCAGAGGATGCAGGCCTCAACATCAGCCATAAACCTGCTGCTTCTAGACACCTAAAATATCTAAAATATCTATTGTCAGAAAGTCAAACAGTGTCTAGTATCAGGAGGAACCATACTGAGTTAAGTGTTGCAAAGCCAAATTTATGCTTGATCTGCATATAAGGATGTCCACATACATGCGTGATCAACAATAGTGAGTGAACTTTCACAAGTGGCATTATGCATATATTATGCATACTTTAATTTAATCATGAAACCTACTCCAAAAATCCTTTTGAATATTTAATTCTCAGCACTGTCAAGAAAACAATGATTTATGCTCACAATGACATTTAGCAGACGAGTAAATCTGCAAAAAATTGGTTCGGTCAAAAAAACATTGCTGCAGACTTGCTTGAAAATGTGGGAACTTTGCATAGCTGCCTTCACACAATTCTCAGAGCCGAAAATTGGATTTTGCACACCCACTGCTTTGTGCAGCATGGCCTCTCCTTCAGCCTTCTTCCCAATCACACCTCCAATATTCAATTGCTAGAAATCTCCAATCAAAGCCATGTTCTGCAAATGTTTCCAAATAGGGGGTTCTATTAATGTGAGTGATCGGGGAAAGCGGCCAGAGCGAGATCTGATCAGATTAGGAAGGGGGGGGGGATGAAGTGGGGTATAGTTCGGCCCTTCCTGTGTTTGGTTATCTTCTGGGAAAAAATAAGTGTAGATTGATTTTATGGTGAGATGCTTAATACGGATTTGATTTGCTTCCTGAATTTTTAAGATAAAATGCACAAAGAAATATTATACTTGGTAATCAGCCAAATACATTATTGGGAAAATGAAATCACATCAAACGAGTAGAGATTATGTGGACACCAATGCCCCCGTTCCCCATTCCGTGATTGTTTTGGGCTACAAGTATACTTTTCCTAGAGGCCGTTTGCAACTTTCACAATGTCCGACGATTTGGATATTTAATTGATTCATGGAATATTTTGCACGGTGGAATGTACTTTTCACTGGTTCAAAGTGACTGCACTGCCAATGGAACACGGCAAAAAGACACTTTGCACTGTTCCACGAATCAGGGTGTTTGTTGGCAGGGCAAAGTCACTTAGCAGCAGTGAAAAGTACTTTGCAAATGTGTTTTCTACAACAGTGTGTTTATGTCTTAAAGGCCACGGGTAGCCTGTGTGGTTTGAAGAGATTTGCGCGACGACATTGCAGCCCCATTCAGCCCCCAAAAGAATGTTTCTCCAACCATTATATAGTATATTTTGGAAGAGAGGTTTCCACTCAACTTTTTGTTTCGATGTAAAATGGTTGGGTCCAGAGGCGATGCTAAGGGGTTATAGCCCCTGGTCTTTTGGTTGTAGCCCCGGATAGAATCTCAGGAGCTACAACCAAAAGACTAGCTAGCCCCCAGTCCTGACTGTTCCAACATTAGTGTAGCCCTGGGTCTTTTCCAGACCTAGCAACTCCCCTGGTTGGGTCCCTTCATATATTCATATAAACCCACCGTTTGTAACTGCATTCCTACCTCACTGATGTATCTTCTTATTATGCCTAACCCTTTTCCAAATGTTCTTTTAATGTGTGTCCAGAGATGTCCATCGAACTATCTCATTGGGAGTATATTTGTCAGGACATTGGATCCTCAGAATCCTACACGGCCTTTCTGTATAGACACACGCCCTTTTCTCTGGCTTGCGTCCCATGAAGATGTGCTGCTGCTGAGTAATTGTGTTGCAGGCCAGGCATAAAAACAACTGCTTGCGACTCGCACTATATCACTTAGAGATGTATGACTCAGAATATTGTTTGCAGAAACAATCCATCACACATAATACTTGTCTCTGTGCCTGCGCCGCCTCTGACTTACTCAGTAGAAGATTGGCAATCATCCTATCTGGAAGAAAGGGCTTTGAACTGCAACTTTAAAATAGACTTCCCTATAAAATGGCATGTTCATCGTGAGACCCACACAATGACAACGGAATAGAAAGTTCAGTACTAAAGCAGCTGGATTTAGCTTTTTGTGTCAGCAAATAATACTAAGAAAGGTGCCCCTCTTATAAACAGAACACGGTGTTTCCTCTGTTAGTAGTTCATTATTTTAGGCACATCCTGTTTTGATCTCCACACGCTTAACTAAATACGTACCTTCGTAATTTCCCTGTAAAAAGAACCACAGCCCCAAGATTAGATTTCTAAAGCCAGATTATGAAAACCGTGCTCTTGTGCAAAGGCATGGATCCCATTTACCAATCACGCGTCTGTTTGGAATGGAGCAAGTGGGATTGCCCCAGCCTGTATTGTTTAAAAAAGGTTTGCACTGACACAAACATGATGCAGACTTTAATATTTACTATGTTTGCTGTATAACATGACAACACATTTCTGATTATGTTTTGCCATATTGCAAATGTCTTCAGATAGTCTGGTTTGTGAGAAAAAAACACACAAAAAACCGATTTATTTCATACATTATTATTGAAGCATTTGCTTGAATGTTAGCACTTGTGCAAATGTTTGTTAATCTGGCCTCTGATCATTCAAAGACGTATCACCTACTGATATTAAACAGGCTGTCACTAAACAGCTCGCATGGCTTGAAAGTATGACAGAATCGTGTATTCTGTGTGATGTAGACCCAGACCACAGGCCTAATTTACGAAAAAAGTGCAACAAAGCGCAATGCCTTCGCGGCACTAAGAATGCATACCACAGAAATATTTGGGCGCAGCTGATTCACACAGTAAAGTCTTGCACCACAAAGGGAC
Organism: Ambystoma mexicanum; assembly: GCF_040938575.1. NCBI lineage: Eukaryota > Metazoa > Chordata > Amphibia > Caudata > Ambystomatidae > Ambystoma > Ambystoma mexicanum. Next base: position 369,941,365 of record NC_090930.1, read on the forward strand.
GGGATAAACAGGTAATTACACGGATTGCATGGTGCAATCATACAGAACGCCTCAACAAATGCTCAGATTACATACTATAAAGTCTATGAAGGCGCTCAGCCTTTCAATTGATGACTGTCCCTAAAACCTAAATTCTCCTTATTTTTCCACAATCCCCCTAATAGCCTGTGGTATAAAGCACTTGACCGATTCCAAAAATCCCGACTATATAAAGGAACTTGGACAATCTTACCACTACGGAGGGAGAAGAGGGTGTCTTCACTGTGAGGAGTAAGAGTATTACTATGAGTAATCAGAGTATCAGGAAGTCATCAAATCAATCCCTCCACATCCCTCTTCCACGTCACAGTACCTATTCTATGAATTAGACCAACGATCCAAACATTGAACTGGCACACACTTGGACTGCAAAGGTTTTACCCTCCCCCACACACCAAGAATAGAGAAGGAGGTGTGTAGGACAGCCTTCACAGAGACTATCAGGATAGGGGCACAAAGCGATTCGCAATGGACAGGCACTTATCCAGACCATTTAAGAGGCCAATGTCAGGCAGGTGGAGGGCCCTAGCCTTGAACAGTTAAAACGCAGGAGAGTCAGAGAATCACACTGACCAGAAAATAAAGCAACCATAGGCCAATTCCCAATTCACAGAGACTTGGAGCAAGACAACAGCTCAGCATTCCCGGAATTACCCAAGTTGATCGAAAAAACATCAATCGAATGGTACATTTGACTGATTTCGGGCAGTACCATTCCATTGATTTTTAAAAAATACTGAACATTAAGAACATGCTAACCATGTTCGGTATTTTTATGCTTCTAGGTTGCGTGGGTGACCCCTGTTTACTCAACAATGGAGGTGGGGAAGAGAAAAAAAAGAAAGAAAAAAAGGGACCCTGTGTCATCGGAACTAACACATGTTAGCGGTAGAGAATTGGCACCGCCGGGTACAGGAGAGGAGTAGGACGGAGACATTTTAAGGGCGGGTTTGTGTGTGTGCTGGCGGATTTGGGGACATAGGTTTGGTTTGTTTAACCACAGTAAACGCATATTCCTGGAAATAATTACTATGGTAAATTCCGCCGCAAATATTTCTACCAAGGTCAAATAACACAAATCCGCACTCCCCCACCCAATAAAAGACCAACAACTGCAACACTAATTTTCAGAGCTGTAAGATCACGAAGATACTATTAGAAAGACCTGATCCAAGAACACATGACTGACATGTGGCCAGCATGCTCCAAGTATGGGACTGTACAACCAACCGAATGGACAACCAACAAGATGAAAAAGGGCTCCGATGACTGGAGCAGGTAATCCCCAATGAAACATGAATGTTGCTTGAGGCTCACAAGGCCCTCACCCCCACTATGGTCTATAACTAATGAACCATAGTCACTGGTGAGGGAAAATCCCTCTGAATGATGGGCCTGCACTGAAGTCCCCATGCTCAGTGGCTGGTGCAGCAAAAAGAATAATAAACATTCTATGCCACCAGATTGCAGGCCCTAGAACTGCATTTCAGGTGAGCTGAAGAAGCAGACATTGAAGAGTGTAGAACCAAGTGCCGGTTACAGATCCCTATCCACAACATTAAAAATGTCACCCAAGTAGGTGTTGATTGCTACTACAGAACTTGACAGATCCAATGAGAGAACATAAGGAGCAGTTTGTGGAAGAGAAAAGTTACCCTTCGGGTGTGCTCATGCGCCCAGTAATCGTAGTATTTCTGAAATAATATTTGCTTCCAAACGATATCAATTGGTGAGAGATTTATTGCCCTATATTGATGACACATGTTTCGACGTCTACAACGTCTTTCTCAGATCAGGGCTTCAAAAATTAGTATAAAATGTGATTTTTACAATTTAAGAAAAATAAAAACAAAAACAAATAGTCCCAAAGTTGGTTGCAAATAGCACAATCATTGTCATGTCGTTTGGTAAATAGACAAATAGAATTTCACAATGCCATGTTTGTTGTTAAGCAAAATAAGTATTAATGCATACATTGTACAGTAAACAAAATTAGAAAACACGCAACATGGCCATGTTAACAGGAGGGGGCGAGGGGTAGGAGGTTTGAGGGAAAACAAAGAAAAGAAAGAAAAAGAAAAGAATACAATTATATTACCATTCATAAGTATGGTACAAAACATTTGAGAGCCTTTTTGTGTCATCTTGGTCATATTGGCTTATTTCCTCTTCATTATATCCTTACCCGATAGTGATTACGGCTTGAAAATGTTCTCACAGTCTTTTCTTCCAGTCATGGGATAATCCCTGTCCTAATAATAAATACATTTACACTCTCTCAGTCAATGAGTCTGTGTTTCAACATAAAAAATCAACAAAATTGTTGTAATTCCCTAACTGAACATTATTGTGCGTAATGCATTTATAGAAATTGAGCATTATAATGTTAGTGGTCTTATTCTCTCTTGACTATGGCTTTGCACGGGCTCAAATATTCTTTTACTTAGCTGTCATGGTTTGCCACATTCCGTAGGTGGCAAAAAACCTTGTTTATGTTTGTTGTGTGCCTTGAGGTTTATTTACGTCTCGCGTGTCTTATTCGCCTTTGGGCTTAACAGTCAATTTCAACTCAGTACGTAAGCAGGGACCATGAGGGTCCACGTGTTGCTATTCTGTTTCAAGGAGTGATGGTGGGCTAGTGTTGTTGTAAAACGTACCTTCGTCGTCTGCGTGTTGTGCCTTCCTGTCCTCGTATTACTCTGTCTGCCCGATTGCAGTTTGTTTATGGGCTTGCGTTGCTAAGTGCATTAGTCCTTCTGCTCTTTCCATTTTGGCTGCCATGTTTTGGGCTGATTTCAATATGTCGTAAGGTGTCTTGTGTTTACTTGTCCCAACTCGCTTCGTTTAATGAAGCACTTCTATACAAAACAATTTCAGTTGCTTGTGGTGTTATTCATATCATTAATTGTCAATACTAGATGTCTTATTTCAAATTTTTGATAATATTTTTTACCTCTACTTCTTTCTTGAAAAATATGCGTTCCTCCCTCTTGTGTTATGTAGTGATCTTTGTATGAGAAATACAGTTCCATTTAACTATAAATGTTTCATTATCACCTATGTATAGTAGATGTACGTTCCCTTATGGATGTCTGCTTACTGAGTTGGGCTTGTTTTTGACTTTTTCGGAACCCATGAAAAGTTACCATTTGTTCATGTGATCTGATTAAGAGACGATGTTGCATGCCATGAGGGTTTTCAATCAATGTTACAGCAAGTTGTGCAGATATAAACATCAAAGACAGTCTACAGAAAAGAGTACATCTCATTATCAGAATTTAGACCTTTCTCAACTGTATGAAATCTGAAGATCATTTTCGCTTCTTCCTGTCTAAGTTTGAGTTCCTGATTTCCTCCCCTTGGTCCTAGGGTTACTCTTTTCAGGCCTACAAATTTTAGAGTTTTTTTATCCTTACATTGGTGCTCCTTTTGCCAGTGTTGTGCCAATGGCGAAATAGAATGTTGGTTTCCAATGGATGCTAAATGTTCTCTTATCCGCGTTCTAAATTCTCTTATGGTAATGCCTATGTAGATCTTCTGACATTCACAGATTATGGCATATATGACATATTTTGTTCTACAATTAATATGTTCGGAAATGGTATGCTTAATGCCATATTTGTCTTCAAAGTTTTGTGTACTGTTCATTGCATGTTTACACATTGTACAAGTCAGACATTTCGTAAATCCTTTTGTTTGTCTTGGTAACCAAGTTGTTGTGGTGTTTATTTTTAAGTCTGGTAACAGAGATGGACTTAGAATGTTCTTAATGGTTCTTTCTTTTTTGAATATAATCGTTGGGTTGTCTTTGGTGTATTCTCTGACATGTGGATCTAGTTGTAGAAGATGCCAGTTCTTCTTGAGAATATTCCTCAAAATTCGTTATTCCTGCAATAAGTCGTGATGAAACTGACTTCTTCCATTTTGTGATTAGTTTGCATTTTAGAAGTTAAAGTCTCTATTCTGTCCAAGCTTTTAGCTTTCCTTTGGGCCTTACTGATAGTTTGGGTCCCATATCCTCTGTCTTTAAACCTCCTTGAGAGTAAATGACATTCTTCCTCAAAGGTCTCTTTTTCTGAACAGTTGCGCCAAGCTCTTACATATTCTCCACTTGGAATGTTGCGAATGACTGAGTTATGGTGACAGCTGGTTGCATATACGGTTGAGTTTGTCTCTGTCGGTTTTCTGAAAGTTCTGGTCATCAGTTTGTTATCTTTCACATAAATGTTGAGGTCCAAGAAATCTATTTGCACTTTGCTGGAATTTCCAATAAATTCTATCCCCATTAGGTTGTTATTTGCTCTTGCTCTGAACCTTTCCAAATCAACATTGTCTCCTTTTCATATTAAAAGAACATCATCTATATACCGAGTCCAAAGTATAACATTTGATTGGTATGCTTCAACTTTGTACACATGTTGATCTTCATACATTGCCATAATCAGATTGGCGAGTGAAGGGGCGAATTTTACCCCCATCGCAACTCCTTTAGTTTGACGATAAAGTCTCCATTAAACATTAACTCATTGTTTTGCAGGGTTAATAGTACCATTTCTTTAAGCATACTAACCGACTGAAATTTGGATGCTGATTCTTTACAGAAAGTGTAATCAAGAGTGTCCATCGCTATATCATATCTGATAGAAGTGTATAGTGACTTAACATCCCAAGTGGCTAATATGTAGTCAGATCTCCATTCGATTGAAGTACATTTTTTGATTGCTGAAATAGTATCCTTAAGGCATGCCTTTGTTGTGTTCACCAGAGGGCTCAGAATGTTATCAATATACTCTGCCATGTTCATTGTTGCTCAGTTGATTCCACTAACTATAGGTCTCCCCTCTGGTATTTGGTCAAAATCCTTGTGGATCTTCGGTAAGAAATATAGCGCTGGTAAAGTTGGTTGTTGCATGTCTAGAAATGATCTCTCCTCGTCTGTGATTAATCCTTGTCTATGCCAGTTTGTGATTGCATCTTTGAGTTCTAGTAAAATTTCATGTTTAGGATTCCTATCAAGTTTTTGATAGCATAAAGGGGTATTAAGGTGATTCGTGGCCATTGTTACATAATCTTCTCTGTTCATTACAACAATTTTTCCTCCCTTATCTGCAGCTTTAATAGTCACATTTTCATTCAGTTTCAATTGCTTCAGTGCCATTCGTTCTGCTTTGGTTAAATAGTATAATTCATGTTTGAAATGTTTACTTCTTGTCTTATTTTTTTGTTTGTTGCCTATAAAGTCATTAAGATCTTTGGTAACTGCCTTGTAAAAGGTATCCACAAGGTTGTCTGGCACTAATTGTGGAGTGAACCTAGATTTTAATTTCAGGTCTTTTGTTTGAAGACTAGTCTGTTATATCTGTAAATTTCGTATGGTAACATGAATGGGTCGTTCTGATATGTCTTGCAGTGAGCTCAATAGATGAATGTTACTTAAGTCTTTGATGGTGTAATCATTTTCATCAATGTCTGGTTCTTCAGCATGGAACATCGAAACTTTTGTTGCAAAGTATTTCTTCAATTCCAATTTGTGGACGAATTTAAACAAATCTATGTGTACTTCGGTTGTATCAAAATCAATTGACGCGGCAAAAGAAAATCCTTTATTCAGCAGGGATAGGTCTTCTGTCTTCAATTGGTAATTTGATAGATTCAAGACTAAGTCATTTGATTGTTCTTCTTGGCTGCCTCTCTTGCTCCAGCTCTGGTTAACCTTTTGAAATCTTCTAGAGCGTCTGTGTTGCCCGTGTCTGCCTCCCCCCCGCTTACCCCTCCTCCTGGGATTTGTTGTAGCGGATCGGTCTTCTGAGGTAATAAAAAACGTACTTGTTTTTGTGAATTCATTTTGTTACTTTTCTTGTACCGTCTGATTTGATTGAGGAATCCTTTTCCCTCTGTTGTTTTCTCTGTAGATTCTGTGCTCCTGGGTAGGTCTCCTTCTGATTCTGCATCTGAACTACCGGGTGATGTATTAGGAGTACTTTCTCTTGATGCCGGTTTTGTAAACTGTCTATATTTTTCTTGAAAAGTATAAACTTGGTCATCCTGATAGTCTCTGTCATCTCTAAAGAATTTTCGCATCTTCCTTAATTTGATTTCGTCTTGATAGTCTTTTAGAATTTCAAACATTTTTTGCTAATTCTTTTCTTTTGTTATTTCTAGAGCTTTGGCTTCTGTGATTTCTTTTTTAATAATGTCTATTTGTTCTGTTATTCTTTTGTATTCTCGTGAAGCATGTTCTATAAGAAGTTCCAACATGGTGTTGGAGCTTTGATTGAGATTCTGTTCCCAAGAGTCTGCTAGGTCTTTGTCTTCGTCTTTGGTAAAATCCGGAAAAATTAAGATTCTTAAACCTCTTGGTATTTGTTTCTTGGTTGCGTAATTTTTTATCAATATGATTTCCCAATATTTATCCACTTCTTTCTTGAATGTCCTTTCTAATTTGACAAATTTGCAACGTAAATCTTCTCTGGGTTTGGGCAGTTTTGATGCAAAAGCATTTGCACTTGTGCCTTTTGGGGCAAATAAATTGACAGCATCTTCTTCTCTTGTTTCTAAATATTCTGCCATTATTGAGTGGGGTTGTATTGGATTTAATCCTGGTCAGCAGGTTCAATAGTACCTATTTGCAAAAAGTCTGTAGAACGGTGAGGAATCTATTTGAGGTACTTGTGAAACAGAACTCTGCGCCCTTTGTCTTGATTTAGGCACTTGGTATATGAGGTTGCATTGACCCGGGTAAAAATGGAGTCCTTGATTCCTCTACTCCATTAGGAAGGTGCAGTTTGTGGAAGAGAAATGTTACCCTTCGGGTGTGCTCATGCGCCCAGTAATCATAGTATTTCTGAAATAATATTTGCTTCCACACAATATCAATTGGTGAGAGATTTATTGCCCTATATTGATGACACGTGTTTCGACGTCTTCAACGTCTTTCTCAGATCAGGGCTTCACAAATTAGTATAAAATGTGATTTTTACAATTTAAGAAAAATGAAAACAAAAACAAATAGTCCCAAAGTTGGTTGCAAATAGCACAATCATTGTCATGTCGTTTGGTAAATAGACAAATAGAATTTCACAATGTCATGTTTGTTGTTAAGCAAAATAAGTATTAATGCATACATTGTACAGTAAACAAAATTAGAAAACACGCAACATGGCCATGTTAACAGGAGGGGGCGAGGGGTAGGAGGTTTGAGGGAAAACAAAGAAAAGAAAGAAAAAGAAAAGAATACAATTATATTACCATTCATAAGTATGGTACAAAACATTTGAGAGCCTTTTTGTGTCATCTTGGTCATATTGGCTTATTTCCTCTTCATTATATCCTTACCCGATAGTGATTACGGCTTGAAAATGTTCTCAAGTCTTTTCTTCCAGTCATGGGATATTCCCTGTCCTAATAATAAATACATTTACACTCTCTCAGTCAATGAGTCTGTGTTTCAACATAAAAAATCAACAAAATTGTTGTAATTCCCTACCTGAACATTATTGTGCGTAATGCATTTATAGAAATTTAGCTGTCTGTACCACTTGCTGCTATTTTGGGTTTAGCTGTTAGTAGCATGTGCTGCTATTTTGAATGTAATTGTTAGTGACGTTTGCTGCTATTTCGAATTTAGCAGTTTACATCATTTTCTGCTATTTTTGAATTTAGCTGTGCCCAGTGACTACCCTGTGCTACTCCATCCTGCTTTTTCCCCAATCATGTCCTCCCCCCACCCTCCCTCCACTACTCCCCCCTCCTGCACGTCCCCAATGGCACTATCTGTCCTATTTATTTTTAACTGTTTCTCCACCTCACTAAGTCTGTCAGGAGGAAGTTCAAAAAGGATACCTTGTCCTCTAACCCTGGTCTCCCTATCGTTGACACCTATTGCAGCGCTTCCTCCGGACAGACCCTCACCGACATCCTTTTGTCGTTCCTTCCCCGGACCTTTGAACTCCTCATATGGTCTCTGGGCTCTCTCCCTTCTCTTCCTCACTCATTAATGGTGGCACCCGGTGGGAGGCATTCCTGCACCCCATCCACTCCTCTAAGGTAATCATTCATGTCTACTTTAACAGAACCGTCAAGGTCCAATGCACTCAGGCCAACCTTCTCCTCTTTGACAGAGGCTTCCATGCCTCCTCAATTTCCTTTCTTCTCCTGCTGTCCCATCTCTCCCTTCTTCTGCTTTCTTGCTTCCACTTCTGCCTCCTCCAAGGCTACCTTGCCCTCTCTTCCTTCTTATTCTGCTCCCCCTCGGGCCACATCTACACCTCCACAGGGCGTACCTCTGATTTCTACCCCTCCCGGAAGTCCTTCTAAGATGGCAACCTTCTCCATAGTGCCACTCTCAACTCTCGCTCAGCTGTCAAACACTATTCTGACATCTGCCGCCTCCTGGAAGAACTCGACCTTGATGTCCTCGGTCTCATCGAGACATGATTCACGGCCAGCTCTGTCACAAGATTCAACATTCTCCTCTCTGATGACTACAAGATCCTCTCTGTGCACAGGCACTTCCGCTGCGAAGGTGGTGTAGCCTAGATCTTCCTGGTGTGGATTCCTGCCTCTGCCATTCCTATGCAGGCCTACTCCTCTTTTGAATGCCTTGTCTGCAGGCTTTCTCTCTCTCCTGGTCAATCTCTTACCATGGGTACTATCTATCGGCCACCTGGTTAGATCTCTTTTAGGCAGAATCATATGCAGTATCCTTTGGGAACACCACACACAATTAAGACTTAATGTGTAAGTACAATTTCACCTTTGGTACAAGCCTGTACTACACAGTTATGTGGTAGGAGTGGCTGAGCAGCCAGACTTATCTCAAGAGTTGAGTGAGCAGTAGAACAAGTTACACAAAGGGCCAACCCTTACAGTGATTCAAATACACAATTTCTCAGGTTTCTTGGAAAAAGAATATACATTTCTTTACTCAGTCAGTTCGAAAACATCACACTGGCATATGCAGCTCAATATCACACACTAATACACCACAAAAATCCAACCGGTATGTAAATGAACAAGTTTAGCTCCAAAATGAAGTGGCAGCAAAATGGCACTTCAGATACATAATAAAGTAGGAAAAAGACAATGTTATAAGAATAGACAGCCCACATACATTCATAGGCAGGGCAAAGGGTTCCAGTTAAATTCAACCAGCAATTATTCTCAATAGGCCTGGGCCAAAGTCAATGGTTCAGAGTATTTTGTATAGGATAGCACAGTTCTGGCATATAACTGTTAAGTCTTTGCCACAGATTTTTAAAGGATTTGGATAGGCAAAAAGTTTGACGAATGTTTAGGGAAGGACAAGCCTTCGAGTTTGAGGAAAGTTCCATGAACTTTCACGATGCTGAAAAGATTTTCAGACCGTGTTTGCACAGTACTTTGTCAATGAAGAAGAGCTGTAGCTGAGGCAGTTGTTCCTGGCAGATCCTGCAGACCTCGATGTTCCTGAGCTTCAGTTGTGGGGACAAGAAGGAGGACGTTGGGAGGTTCCTGCAATGCCCAGGGAAGAGGTCAAAAGCTGTAGCAAGACGTCGGTTTAAGGTGTGAGTGCCTTGAAGTCCACAAGCTGGTTTCCTTCCCTCTGGCTATCCAGTTTTCAACAGCACTCAGATGAAAATTTGACCAGATGGGGACGGTGTCCAGGTGGCTTGTGAGTTGGTTGTTCCCACCAAACTCAAGGGAAGAAGTTCACCTTGAAGGGCTTCTCTGTCGTCAGCATTTCAGGCAATTCCAACCTGCAGCAGGGCTTCAGCGGTTGTCCAGTAGGTGTAGCAATCCTCTTCCTTCCTCTCCTCTTCAGTTCTTTCCTTCCAGTGGTCAATTCTGCTTTACAAGTCCCAGAGACCTGCTTTTAAACACTTTTCCCCCATTCATTCCAGCCTGGCTGTCACTCAAACAGCACAGTGGCTGTCCTTGCCAGATAGCCAGCCGGCCAATCACACCAGAGTGCATTCAGGTCTCCTAGGAGATTAAGCACAGGGAGTTTCGGGCACCTCCCTCACATCCTGTCCCCCCAGACACCCTGGTGCCAGAGGAGGGCTTCAGCACTGAATCCTGCCAAAGGCCAACAAACAAAGGGACCAAACCTGGTTTGGCACACAGAGACAAACACAAGAAGGACCTTTCCTAAAAGAAATGGAGAAAAAAAGATGACCGGAGTCTATTTTTACAGATAGGTCTTGGGCGCCATATTGAAAAACATGGCTGACCCGATTTTTAGCTACCATTGTTAGCGGTCAGGGAAAATCATGGTAGTTTGATCTAAACCACTGCCACCATCCATTTAAATTAGAAAGGGTAACATTTTACTGTTACATGAGTCTTTTGACTCAGGGGAAACTAGACAACCCCTCCAGCACTATATAGGAAGATAGTTTGTGCTGGGTCAGTATATTTAAAGAGACTAGTAAAGTCAATGTAACTTTACATGCTCTGGGAGACACTAGTCAGTCCCAGAGAAGGTATTTAAGCCTTGGGAAGTCTGAAAGACATCCCTCTGCCACTACACTGAAGGTGCTGTGTGACACACGGAAACAGATGATGCCATGGAGCTTGTTTAAAACACCATAAGCAAAGAACACACAAGTAAAACACATCTAAAATACATGGAAGAGTGGGTCAAAAGGCTCGCACTTTTCCCAGGTAAAACAATAAAATCCTAGAAATCCAGCAAAGTTGCTGGGGGTCTCAAAAGGTAAGGGAAATTAGCACATATTGAGAATTCTCCCTAACAAAGAAGAAGATGAGCCTGGGACAGGAGGATGTGCTGACACCTTCAAAGTGTCCTGCACCACTTCCTGTCTCACACCCAGGTTTGCAGCATGCCCATCCCCCTGAGATACTCCACCTGGCACCAAGGGCAGGCCGATAGCATCATCCTCCTCCCCCTCCAAACCCAACCATGACACCCCAACTGAAGTATTCACACTCTGTAGTTCCTCTGTCTCCTGGTAGATAGTTCCCTGTCCCTCTGCTGCTGAGGTGTCCACCATAGAAATCTCCATAAGGTTCTCTTCCTCAGAAGCAGTGACACCCCCAAGGCACATGCCCCTCTGTGGAGCTAGATGACATGTGACATGCCTGAGGGCTATGTTGTCATATGGAGGGCTTGCCCATGACTTGAAGATCCTCCTCATGTGTGTGTCCTCCTTCATCTGCTTGACACAGTGGCCACGTAAGGACAAGAGAAACCATTACCATGATAATGAGCATATACATGTGCAGGTGTACACATATTATGAATTCATAATAGGCTACTGACCACATGAATTCACACATGCACACATCCCACCTTTGCCTATTCATCAAGAGTCAACTATCACTGAGCAATGGGTAGTGGCAAGTGAAAATCAAGGGCCCTACACATGTAAAAAAGAAGCCTTGATCTGTGACAATATATATATTACACCAACATGTCTTTGCAGATTAATTTCCCTAATGTTTGTCTGCTGACATTGTAAAGGAAAGGGCCCATGGCCACATGGGCACATGACCTTAAATTCACAATGTCATGAATTTCACCCTTTCTGTGAGCATCCCTAACAGTCCAGGAGAAATATATGCAATAGTTACATAATTGGTAAGAGCCTGTGGCAGATGTCTGACTTGTGGGCACCAAGACATAAACACAAAATGTCACCATGTACACTGAAACCCTGTGAAACATTCTTGCTGCTTCTGTATGTTTGCAATTGCATGGCCATAGCAATGGAGATTAAAATGCCTACTGGACATGGGAAATTATGCCCATCCATGAATTGTATCCACTTGTGGTCCAATTCTCCTCACACAGCATGCCTTGGCTACCATTCCTCACATGCATGCATCATGCTGCACCACATAGGTGTACTTTAAAAAGATAAGTGGACATGCCCTTGAAGTCTAAAGTTCTGTGAAAATCGCACCTCTTCATGTGAAAGTAACAGAATAACAGCACATGCACACATGGACCCATGCTTGCTTCCTCTGCTTGACCACTAGGCCACTAGGCCCCTGTGTCCATTATCATTGTTGCAGTGTGACAATGAGCCCTCAGACAGGTAATATTTTCGGCAGAATCCAGTTCAAGGTGGATGTACTCTCTCACTCCCTTCATGACATCTCATCCATGACATTGTAACACTGCAGGAGCCAGTTCCCTTTGTGTATCTATCCGAAGCTTGAATCTGGACATGCAGGTCAAGGCCCTGAGCATGCAGCGCCATGATCCAGGTCTGTAGTAGTGTTACACAACTGCGACCATGGGAACTCACCTCCATTGTATGTCCTGCATCAATGATCACCCTCCCCTACTTCTGCCTCCAGATCCTCATGTAATCCCAGTGCTTCTAGATTTTCTCAACAGTATGACCTGTCCACACCTCTGCGCTTTTGGCAGTCGGGATGTTTTCCCTGTTCTGTTGATGTGCATAGGCCCCAAGCTCCTTGTCAGTACTGAAGAGGGACGCATAATTCTTCAGAACCTGGTCACCCTGGGTGTCAACTCCACTGGCCGATTTGTTGACAGCCTTCAGCCTCACACCTGTGGACAGTAGGGGTGACAGTGGGTCCTGAAAGTAGCTGAGCAGAGGCGTTGATATGGTACAATGGAAGTGTGGTTGTTCAGAGGAGGCAAATGAGGAAGAATGAGGAGATTGAGAAATAGTGCAGGGTGCAACAGCAGGAGGTGACAGGCTGTGGTGGTCAAACAGGTCATCCAGAACAGTCCAGAACAGTGCAAGTGACCAGCAACCAATGTCAGACTTCCTGGAAGTAGGAGTTGTTATTCCGAGGAGGAAATTAAGGTAGGAAGAGGCAGCAGACAGAGCTAGGCCAGAGGACAACCAAGGTACATATGGCATTATGAGTTGTAAAAGGCAACACACTGAGAAAAGTGGAGGCAAGGCCCTCAGCATGTAAGTTAAGCACTTCAAGCAATATGCACTATGCATGCACAGCATAATGATTTAGCGATAAGGAAAGGGGCACAGGCACAGATTTCTATTCCAAATGCTATCACAAGTAGCACATACTCAAAGTATTTAGCATTTTGGTTGTGAAGACACAGTAGTTCCAAAACACAAACACAGGATGTGCACACCATCGCATGCGCAAATGGAACCAAGGAGAGCATCATGAGTCAGGTGGAGTCACGGAGAGAGGAGGGCCAAAATCAAGAAAAGGGCCAAAATGTAGAGACACAAGCTAATCAAAACAGGGGCAAGACTCGAAAAAGGGCCCAACCATTCAAAAGGAAAGGGACAAGCTAAAGAAAAGAGACCACCATGGAACAAAGGATTTAAAGAAAAGGAGCTGGTCATCCTCACAGAATTTGTAGATGAGAGCCAGGGGGCCATCTATCCCTGGACAGAGATAGTCAACAACACACTCCTATATTGGGATATTCAATGTATGGTATGTGTATAGTAAGTTGTATGATTTTAACACATTGAACATGAAACTAAAAGTGCAGGGGAGAAAACCCAGTCCTGGCACATGGACCTTACAAATATGAAATACCAAAAAGTAAGTTCCCAAAAATGTGGGAACTTCCATCTCCTGCACACTATCAAGGGTCAAGTATCAGCCAAAACATTACTGTATAAGTTTAAACATATGATATGAGGACATTTCAAAATGTCTTAGTAAGGTAAATATTTAAACAAATATTCTTTAAGAACAAAACATTCACAACATACTTTTACCTTCACAGATTCTGGCTTAATGGCAAACCCAACACGTTTCGATATATAACACATTTTTCATCAGGGGTACTTTACTTTGAAGATGGTTGCAATTTAAAAATAGAGCACGGCAATGAAAACACTTGAAAATACTACCTTAAGATACATCACTATATTTGACATTTTTCAAAATCAACTTAAGATTCATAAATTACCTTTCAACAAAAAAAAAGAAATCTTCTCGTTGTATGTGTGATCTATAGCCAATATCCGAGTATCTCCCAAATGATGTGACCATTGGTCTTGAGAAAAAAAAGGTAAAAAGCATTTTGCCATATGTAACTGTTTTAGGCTTAGTCTTAAGAGGATCATTTTGAATACTACCACAATTCAGTATGAATACAATCTCAAGAACCAAGGCTACCCATCTGAAGTTCTGGATAATGCCGTTACTAGAGTTGAGATACATAAGACGGAAGATTTCTTGAAGCCAAAACCAAAAAACGGACAATACAAGAATGATACATGCACTGAGATACTCGGCACAGCACCATCATATAGCCAGGACGTTCAGGAAGAACTGGAACTTCATTAGATTGAATCAATTTTTAAACAGATTGTTCCCAGAACCACCAATGATGGCATAAAAGAGAGGCAAACACTCTAGGGACACATTGAACAAGGTAGAACGAACCAGAAAGCCATCACAGAGGGTTCTAAATTGGTGACATTCCCGTCTCAACTGTCAGCACCGTTCCAGCATAATCAAGGGGGACCATATTTGGCATCCTATTACAAGTAGATCTCACTCTGTCACTTTGCAACTTGTGACACACAAAATGTTATTTGGGCACTCAAATGCTCATCTGGGAAATACTATGTGGGTCAATCGATAAGGTGAGCAAAAGATCACTAAACTAAGCATATGTCCAGTATCTGAGCAGCCAATGATAAATCACTGGTATATAAGCACATTGAGGAAGCAAGACACACAGTGGCTCAAATGATATGTGTGATACTGGTGGTGATCCACCCCTTACCAAGGGGAGGTGACCTACAGACAAAACTAGCAGTATCTTCTTCCTGTTCTCCCTCACAGGCCTTCTGCGATGCAGTCCCCTCTGACTTTACTTCCAAAACCCAGGACATACTGAACAGCCTTGTCATTCACTCTTCTAATCCAACCCTCCACGCTCTGCCCCCCACCTTTCACTCTCCCCCTTCCTCTTCCTCCTTTACACCTGTCTCCCCTGAAGAAGTCACCAGAGCTGTCAACTCCATGAAGGTCTCTTCCAAACAGGTTGCTCTGTGCTCTTCCAGAACCATCAAGGATGACATCTCCTCCCTCGCCGCTGCTCTTGCTGATCTCTGCAACCACTCCTTTGCTACTGGTTCTTTTGCATCCTCCCTTAAGCACTCCCTTGTGTGGCCCCCTTCAGAAAACCTCTGCAGACCCTTATACCCAGCCAACTACCACCCCATTCCCCTTACTGGGGAAACTTTTCAAGAAGTTGACCCTCTCCCCACTCATCTCACACACCAAACTTGTTGGTGGTCTACACGACTACCAGTCCGGATTCAGAGCATACAGAGGTTGGGAAACTGCTCTTCTGAACACCCATGAAGAACTGCTTGAACTGCTTGCATCCCCTGATTCCCACTTCCCTGCTGTCCTATTCCTCTTTGATCTCTCTTCTGCATTTGACACAAAGAACCACTCCATCCTCATAAAAAGGCTCCATGATACCCTGGGTATCTCGAAGCGGGCACTGGACTGGCTTATCTCCTTTCTAATGGACCATTCCTCTAAAATCATTCTGGGCCATTTCTCCTCCCCTACTTCCAAACTCCACCCTTTGGCATCCCCCAGGCCTCCATCTTTTTGCCCTGGATCTTCAACATATACTGGCATGCCTAATTGCCTCCTGCTCCCCCAACTTTCAGTGCTATGCTTATGACACACAAGTCTTCTTCAAAGTTCTCAACAATGTCATTGCTTCTTTCTTCATCCCCGACTGCCTCTCGGCCATATAGGCCTGGTGCACTGCTAATGACCTCTGGCTCAATGCCAACAAAATAAAGATTCTCCCCATTGGGTCTCCTGCACCATACATCTTCCCTTCTCTTTGGCCTTCCTCCATGGGCTCTCCCCCTGGCCTCCCAACTGAAGAGTCATCTTTGACTCCTCCCTCTCCTTCATCCCTCATGTTCAGGACATTGTCAAGAATTCCCACTTTCAGCTCTTCCTTAGGTACTCTACGCTTCCTCACCTTCCCTCAGAGACTCAATGTTACCCATGCTCTAGTTCACTCCAGTCTAGACTATTGCAACAGCCTCTTCCTTAATTTTCCTTCGTCCATCCTTCGTCCCCTCCAGCTAACCCAGAATAGGGCAGCAAGACATTTCCTTGGCCTCAAACCCAGGGACCGCTTCTCTTCTGCCCTGCAAAGCTTTCACTGGCTCCTAGTCTCGGCAAAGATTCTATTAATATCCCTTTGTATCATCCACAAGGCTATCTGGGGCTAGGGACCACTCTAACTTCAGTGTCTTCTAACCAAATACTCTCATGCTATACTCCTGCACTCCTCTGGCATC
The DNA here is from genome assembly GCF_040938575.1 of Ambystoma mexicanum. Lineage (NCBI taxonomy): Eukaryota > Metazoa > Chordata > Amphibia > Caudata > Ambystomatidae > Ambystoma > Ambystoma mexicanum. Next base: position 369,957,663 of record NC_090930.1, read on the forward strand.
AACTGTCTGCTTGTAAAGCTGTTCGGTAAAGAGAGAGGTAGTGGTCGATCTCTATCCTCGGCAAGCTCACTCCTGTGGAATAACCTCCCTCCCCCTCTGCGTCTTGAGCAAGAACTTCTCATTTCTGAAAAAGCCTAAACACTTTTCTCTTCACCTCTTCCTTCTCCTCCTCTCTTCCCTGCTAATTATTCAGTAGTGTGACTGATTGCATCCTTGGGGCCCTGAATACCCACATCTCTAATCCCAGCCACTGTCTATTCATTGCTCTTGCTTAGGCTCACCCTCGATAGGGAGGTTGCACCTACCTTTTTCCTTCTTAAGCACTTCACTTCTAGCACTTCTCCATGAGAACCACAGCACCTATCCTTCACCCCCATCATCTCTGCACTTGCATGTTCTGAACACTCACAAGGCACAGTATGTTTGCCCCCCCTTCATTTGCTTTGTTTGTTTGTTCTATCAATTGAAATATTACTCCTTTGTAATTCATTGTCTACCTCTCCTGACCCCACCCTGTTGCCCTGTGTGCGATTTGAAACACTTTTGCTGATTTTATATTCGCCTATCGAGTGACCAATATTACATTTTTTTTAAAAATAGCACAAAGAGAACTTTATTGGATCTATCATTTGACGCAATCAGTCCACTGAGCATGAAAGAAGAATTCTACCTGGGTCCCTACATCTAGAGCAATAAGAGCCTAACAAATGAAGGACAAACCATTGACATTGGGTACACACTCATGTTGTAACTGCATACATACAATGAGAGGCAAGCTAGTGTTTGCATTCTTGCAATGGCAGTTAAATATATGTATTAATGATTAGACATGCACTGTCTTAAGATTCACTAATGGAAGTGGACTAATTTAATGTAGCGGTCTAGTTACGTACTACTTTGATATATATTGATGGAAGTAGACTTATTCAATGTACATTTCACCTGGAATCACATTTCATATACTATGTAACACTCTAAACTTGCTCATTCACCTACTGGTTTTTTAATACCTTTCCAAGGTGGCACCACTACTATGCAATTGCAGACGAGAAAATATTGGCCAGAAGTTTTCCACATATCAGAATTTCCTAAGCAATACCAGAGTCTGCCATGAGTAGATGGTTTCCTTTATTGGAGCACCCAAAGTGATATTTAGAAGACATTGGTCCTATTTTTTTATATGGATTTTCCTTGCTAAGTGATATCCCAGTATTGGCACTGTCCTATGGGTATCTCTATATTCGATATGGGGAGACATAGGTCCCATTAAAAAAAAGGCATATATACAGGGAGGTCTTCTACATTTACATTCGCATTTCCTTAGTGACATCCCAGTGGGGACACAGACAAATTAACACTTGAATCTAAGGGGACAAATCTAAGAGATAAAATGCATTTTCTAAATATAATGAAGGATTTAGAGAATCTTCAAACAGATGACATACTGGTATCCTTTGACGTCCAGAGCCTCTATACTTCGATTTCCCATGAAGATGGTTCGGAAGCTCTTGAATGATCCTTGTTACAGGAGGAGCACTGCAAAGTGGACAAAGCATTTACATTGGAGCTGACTAAACTTATTCTCTAACAACCTTTTCAGCTATGAGAAACGGTTTTATCTGCAGGCTGCAGGGACATCAATGGGGTCAAAGATGGCCCCAGCATATGTATTTGTATTTGTATTTTATTGAATTTATATTGTGTTTCAATCCAAAACGCTTTACAAGAGGAACAAACAAGATACCGAAAGCATTACATAACAATTGAATTAAACCAGAAAACCGTACAAAAACTATTTACATAATGGAAGGGGAAGAAGAGTAGGGAGGGGCCAAGATGTGAGAAGAGGTAGGAGGTATGAGCAATGGTGAGAGCAGAAGTAAGAGAGGAGGCAGAGGGAGTAAGGGAGAAGGAAGGAAGAGATAAGGATTATAAAAGTACAGGACATGGGGTAGGAGGGAGTAGAGTGAAAGGAGAGAGGGAGGTGGAAGGGAAGTAGGAAAAAGGGTAGAAGATGTAGGTAGGAGTACTAGTAGAAGTAAGAGAGGAAGCAAAGGGTTTTAAGGAGGTGAATGGAAGAGATAAGATTTTAGAGAGGTACGAAAGTAAGTGAAGGAGGAAGTAGAGCGGATGAAAAGAGGAAGGCGGTTCCAGTGGTAAGGGGCAAGCAGTTGGAAAGAGCGAACCGAGAAAGGGCACAGGGTGGTGGTGGAGAAGAGAGTAGAATATGCAAATCTTTTTATGTATCATCTCGAAACACTTACAGTCCTAAACCATCCACAGTGGTCAACCAGAATTTTGGTCTGAAAATGATACATCGTCAATTTATTTGTAATCTGGAGAGGTGATCATAGTGAGTTGGATGAATTCCTAACATACTTAAATTCCATGCATGAACGAATACAATTTACCATGGAAGTGGGCAATCCCACATTACACTTCCTGGATGTAGAATTAGAACTTAGGGAAGGAACTCTAGTAACTAATATTTTTCACAAACCAACTGATGTCAATAACTCACTGCACTCTCTGAGCCAACCTCCACAACATCTGAAAGATAATCTCCCCTATAGTCAATTTCTGAGATTGAAGCAAATTAGTTCTGATGACAACACATTACAAATGGAAAATGGGAAAATAACTACTAAGTACTTACAAAGAGGATAACTTGACAATATCATTGTGCAAGCCCAGATAAAAGCAGGACAAAAAGAATGAGAAGATCTTCTCAAAGTTATGACCACATCACAAGAGATTCCATTTTTATATACTTTGAAATATTCGAGTCAAGGCCATCATGTGACTAATCTTATCAAGAAGAACTGGAAGCTAATGCAGTTGGATACTGAGCTTCGATGACTCTTTCCAAAACCTCTGCTCATGTCCTACAAAAGAGGTACAAATGGTAGGGATCAATTGGTCAAGGCTGAAAGAATTAAACCTGTCTCATAAACTACTCTACAAAGCAAAAAGAGAGGGACGATCCCCTGCCTACACTGAAAGAATTGCAACAAATCATTAAGGGTAACTATGTGGACACCACCATACAGGGGCGAAGATTAAACTGAGAGATTTTGCTAGAGTCAAAAAAACGGGTCTGGATCCTAAAGACCCCAGTAACCTACGACCGATTACCAACTCGAGATCTTGGAAGAAATTGCAACTAATCAATCACAGAAACATGTGGAGGCTCTAGAGATGTTGCATGAAAACATTCAGGTTTTCGGGCCTCTCATAGTACTGAGTCCGCCATGCTCGATCTACAGACCCATATGTTAGAATTGTTTGATAAAGGCAAAGCCGGGATTCTTATGCTGCTTGATCTTAGTCCAACTTTTGACATGGTGGACCATCAGCTACTACAATTAGCATTAGATAAAATAGCAGGCTGCTCCCCAGTGGCACTGGCGTGGCTGGCCTCATTTTTTAAGGACCGGAGAGCCAGAGTACACTGGGGTGATCAATTCTCCCTGGCTGCCCCTTTATTTTTGGAGTCCCTCAGGGAGCGAGTTTATCCCCTTATAGAAGGCTCTGTGACCTCCTAGAAAATATCGTCAGATTCTTCACGAATTACGCTGATGACACACAGCTAATCTTCAAACCTATCGGCGACCATGACATAGATAGCGCGAAAATGACAGAGGTCTATAATATTATAGACCTCTGGATGCAAAAACACTGGATGTGTTTGAACAACACCAAGACCGAACTGATGATCAGAACACGGCAGGCCAGATCCAAACTTGGTGTGGAATATAAAGCTTTTACCATCAAAGAATCTAACATCCCGTTAATGCTTCAAGTTAAAACACTCAGATGATGGTTGAAGCATCAGTGGGTTCAGAAGTACAGGTTAACTACCTGCATAAAAACAACACCTACTACCTGCACCTACTGAGAGCCATAAGACCTTACATCAATGAAGAAAACACAGCCACTATTGCAAGAGCAATCATATTATCATGTCTAAACTATGGCAACACTTTACTACTTGGAGCCACCAAGAGGGAGATAGGTGCCAAGTAATGGAAAATGACACAATTTGCATAGTTAAGGGAATCAAATACAGATAGCACATATCAACAGGGAGAAAAGCCCTACACTGGCTTAGAGTGTAAAATGCCTAAAATAAAATAATGTTCATTCTACACCCATTCTACACCCCCTGGAGATGTCTAAGGTCAGCCAATACGGGTTTGCTGAACATACCACGTGCAAATCGTACATCAGGGCGAGGCAGATCCTTTCCAGTTAAGGCAGCACACTACTGGAACAAGTTGCCTGCTGCCCTTCGGCAAGATGAGGATTATCAGAGTTTTAGGAAGTCATTGAAGAATGTCCTGTTTCAGTAAAACCTGCTACCAACAGACATGCTCCCAATGCTTATCTGGTATTGGCTGCTACTTGGAATCAGGTTGTGAAATTGTTATATTGGTTTCCTCTGCGCCTGATGCCTGCAGGCTTTCGGCGTGTTATAAACACACACATAACATAACAGAGGAGATAACAGCTCAGTCATCTATGGTCTGAGCTGCCTCTGTGGAATTTACTATGTGGGACAAACAAGAAGATGAACTAAAGAGAGATGTAATGAACATAAAAGCAACATAAGAACAAGAACCATACGTTCAGCAGATGCTAGACACTTCACTGAACAAAGACACACAGTCGCTCAATTGAAATGTATGGTTCTAGAAACAGTATGTAAAAGCAATAGGGGTGGAGACCTAGTTAAAAGACTAAATCAAAGAGAACTTCATTGGATTGATAGTCTTACCACTAGAGAAATGAACAAAGAGTTTTTTTTACGAGCGTTTCTGTAGATGTAACATGTTTAATTTGACTTGTTATTGAATGGAGATCTAATAGTACAGATTGGAAGTAGGACCATTGTTCTTACACATCCACCGGTAGTACTTCTGGCCATCATACTCTATACACTTTATGAGAACTTATTTTGAAGAGAAGTGAGTAGACAAGTACCAGGAATGCATCTTTAAGGCTTTGCATCCACCATGAAGGATATCAACAAAAAATAACAAATTTCTAGAATCCTTGACTTTAATTAACAGTATTAGCTAACTGATAGGCTCTTCGTAAGAATATGCTTGTGCACATGTGTTTAAGCAATAGACAAGTGAATTACTTTAAGAAAAGGTAACAGCGCGACCAAGCTCTATGTCACTTGTTGACATGTGACATCATCACGCACAACATCGCAGTGATGCTGTCTACTTTAAGCGGCCATTTTGAATGCTTCAATGAGACTCAGAATGGGAGGTTGTTGCAGTTACAAGTCGTGCTGTAAACCCTATTGTTTTACCTGTTACATAGAAGGTTTAATCGAATGTGTAGCGCCCATCAGTAAGGGAGACCTGAGATACATTTTTCACTTTTAAGAATATCTAGAATCCTGTCGGGATGGAGTAGGATTTTGAAATTTGAATTATCTGAAGAACGCACCAGTCCATGCGCAGAGAGACAGTGATACAACTGGGTGTGCACGATTTGTCCTTATGACGACAAAACACTTAGTGCACACACTTTGTATCTTATCTTTGGGAAGATGAGCACGCTGACAACTAGAAAGTGGCTCTATTAACACAATGCATGAGTTTGTCTATGAACCAAAGTATGTTTTCCATATTGAGAACCATTTATCAGAAGCCCTATATATTTACATCCAGTACCCAGGGATCTGATTTGAAATTATTTTTCATAGGCTAAGCTGAGAAAAAGATCAGCACATCTGATTACCTTAGTTTAGGTAAGGGAATCTTGTTTTACTTTTATGCAAAACAAAGGGGGATCTTTGAATTTCTCTACCATCACGAACACAGACCAATCACCTGTTCTTGGGTGAATAACCCCTGGGAGAGACTCTACCAAGTCTTTAGCTCGCTGTCCTTTTCACAGAGAAGAAATGTCCCCGCATGTCAGTCTATGTCCTGCCCAGGGGCAGTCCAACACTGAAATGCTAGGCAATTCTCCTCTGGATAAGAGTACCAACAGCAACCCCATACACGTGTTTCAGCCTTGTTGGGCATCATCAGTGAGGTGAAGCTGTGCCTCTCTAAGAACAGTGAGCAAGGAGTCCACGTCTGGATCACCCTGGTTTTACTTTTAGTTACAGAAGTAGAGGTGGGGAGCCAGGTTGTTTATCATCTCTTACTTTTCTAAACAGGTCTGGATTCCAGTTTGATTATAGTACAATTGAAGATACCCGATTATTCGATGATCTGAGCTACAGCAGGTGAATTCTTTTATAATGGACCATGATAGCATCTGAGCGATGGTAGTGCAATATAATAGATTCTAATCGAGGAAGGAAATAATTAACTTGTTGCTCCTGATAAAGGGATAGAAGTCCTGACACGCATTGAGCACAGATTGAATCTTTGAAATGTGGAATCATTTGTAACAATTTTTGAATGTATTGACACCAATCATGTATTGCAATGTAAATACTTGATATAGCTGAAGGATTACATTGAATTTCTTTTTTATATATAAACAATCTTTTCTAATAGCATAATTACTGTTTGGTATACAATATCCAAAGGTGTGCAGGGTACGCGAGTGTTCCACAGTTTTTTCCTTATTGTTCTTGCACAACCCAGTGTCAGGGTTATTTCTCTCCCCTGCACCCTCCTAATAAATTACCATTGTAATAATTTAATGGGTTTGCTCCTGTACCTTATATTGTTTTGTACAAATAAGGCTTAAACACAGGTCACAGGGACATAAAGGGTCCCTAAAACATATGTGATTTATCAACCCATGACACCTAATTTAGAGTAACCCTATTGTACTTCGTGTACCATATGCAACATTGGGAGCATTAGACATCTACTCCCATTTCGACAATAACATATCAGCTAGCACTCTGTCAATGGGTGCCCTCTGACATCATTTGGTATTGTTGTTTTTAACAAACACTCATGTCGTGCTACACTTTTGAATATTTTACTTATATAATAAAAATTGTGTTTCAATGGCACACAATTAATCACACCACTATTGCCTACATAGAATGGTGCATCCCGTCAGACATCATTTGCAACATTTTAGATCAAGACTTAGTGATTATCACAGGACACGATGGTGTAAAAAGTGATGGCCAATCATGGCAATGTGACTATGACATCATAGCCTAATGGGCACGTGCTATATACAATGGCAGACATGTTTGACTCTTTTACTGTTACATGTGAAAATCGAGTGGGCAACAAGAAGCTGCACATCTATCCCCTGCTGGGTACATTAATCTGTAACAACTTTTGGAAGACCCTTGGAGCTGATTTAGCAGCATATCCACAACTGTCAGTATATTTACTGATCAAGTTAGGACATTTCTGTCTTATAGGAGGAGACTACAGCACAAACTTTCATAGCACAGGCTTACTAATACTCACCAGACGGCTCTATACTGTATAATTTAAGAGCACTTGTCATTTTATACCCATAGATACCCAAATCTGTGTTTTAAGAAGAATACACGATACCAAGTATTTTCCACCTGATTTCTTCACATCCCAAATAGAATAATACGGTAAGACACCGAGGGTATAACAATCGTTATCTATGACAGTGTTTTGCTAAGACTGTGACTTAGGGGACATTATTTCCTTTTTCAGAGATTTGGAATTGTACCTTAGAAGAATGATGTAATACATATGACAGCATTATACAGTGCAATCTTGGACATTATCAGTATGGTGGTAAGACACAGTTTATACAATTACCTTTTTTTCTCTTTTGACTTTATTTTATGAATAAAGATCCCCGCTTAGGCTGGGACCCACATATTTGAAAATAGATATATCAGTCAAATGCGTTTTACCTTTTTTTCACTGTGTCAATGATCACACCAGTTGGCCGATACTCAGATATTGGCTACAGGTCAGACGTACAAGCAGAAGATTTCTGGATTTTTTATTTAAAGGTGACTTATCAATCTTAAGGTGATTTACGACATATCGTAATATAGTATTTTCAAGTAGTTTCACTGGCACTTGCTTTTGCAACAATCGTCACTGTAAAGTACCACTGATGAAGAGTGTTATATCTCGAAACGCATTGGGTTTCCCATTAAATCAGAATCTGTGAAGATAAAAGAACGTTGTGAATTTACTTTTCTTGCAGAATGTTTAAATATTTACCTTATTAAGACAATTTTATATCATATGTTTAAACGTATACAGTACTGTTTTGGCTGATACATGGCCCTTGATAGCATGAAGGGGATGGGTGTCCCACATCTTTGGGAACTTACTTTTTGGCATGTCTCTATATCCTTGGACAGGCAGTAGCCTATTTCCATACGGAACGTGAACACCTGTGGCAGAAGGTTGCTGATACAATTAATGCCTGTGTGCTTGAACAGAGCACTGACAAATATCTCTCTAAGCACATGGGTGATCATGCAAGGTGAAAACAAGTTAAGTAGAAATCTGAGTTCAGACAAGGCAAATGTTTTAGTATTCCTCCAGATGGAGGAGGTGACTAAAATCTAATATAAAATCTAATAAGTGTACAGTTGCTTCCAATAAGGGAGCTGGTGATGTGCATTAGAGGCATGGACGCATATGTGACCACATCACATGAGCAACATGTGTGCATGATGCATTTGTTGTCTGCACATACACTATATTTGTTTATTTCTGCACATCTGCATATGGTACATATGGTGCATGTCCCTGGGTCTTTCTCTTCCTCCTCTCATTCCTCATAACATGTGAACTAGCCCTATCCCATTTTATGCGGTACTGTAAGCATACCAAAGGCAGTATCCCTGGGACAGTGTAACAGCGCTGCCTTTTCACGCATGACTATTTTGTTCACACACGAGTAAAAGTGTAACTGGTGATGTGCCTTTTGAATGCAACACACATTGTACAGCAGAAAATCCCAGTGTCACATCTGGAGATGGGCATCTGCCCTGAATACAGTTGCCATTTTCTGGGGGACACTGTTCAGCTGTTCATGTAGGGTCCATGTCTTCAGTGCCCCCTGCAGCCCCTGAGCGAGTAGGAAGTACAATGAATGTTTCACGTTCCATCTGGCTTCTTATGCTCACCCAAAACCTCAGGTGACAGTGGTAGAATATCATTCATCATGCATTAACCTGACTGTCAGGGTGTTGGGATGCAAGTGCAATATCCCAGGTAGGTGAAGAGATTTAGGGGTAATTCCTAGAATTCAGCGCACAAGTGGCACACGCGGCTGGCGCACAGTGTGCGCGTGCGAATCCCTGCGCCAGCTGCGTGTGCTAAAATCCATTTCCGCGCACAGCGTATTCATGGATTCCAGCCACCAAAACCAGCCGTGGCGCACAGTGGCGCAGCGACCCTGCAGCAGCGCCAGTTACGCCGCCAAGAACGCCTCACGCGCAGGGAAAGGCCATCAATATACCCAATCCAGCGCAAAGGGCTGCGCTAACCCTGTACCAGCACGGCAAGCGGGCTACGTGTATCACTGGGGTGCGCGGGAAGTACCTCACGCGATTGGCCCTGTGCGAGCAGGGTACGCGTATCTCAAGGGTGCGCGGGAAGTGCCACACGCGATTTCAGCAGGGTACGTGTATTTCGGGGTGCGGGAGAAACTCCACACGGGATTCCAGCATGGTATGTGCATACCAGGGGTGCGCGGGAATTTCGACACGCGATTGGCCCTGTGCGAGCAGGGTACGCGTATCTCAAGGGTGCGCGGGAAGTGCCACACGCGATTCCAGCAGGGTACGTGTATTTCAGGGTGCGGGGGAAGTTCCACACGCGATTCCAGCATGGTATGTGCATTTCAGGGGTGTGCGGGAATTTCCACACGCGATTGGGCCCGTGCGAGCAGGGTACGCGTATCTCAGGGGTGCGCGGGAAGTGCCACACGCGATTTCAGCAGGGTACATGTATTTCGGGGTGCGGGGGAAGTTCCACACGCAATTACAGCATGGTACGTGCATTTCAGGGGTGCGCGGGAATTTCCACACGCGATTGGGCCCGTGCGAGCAGGGTACGCGTATCTCAGGGGTGCGCGGGAAGTGCCACATGCGATTTCAGCAGGGTACGTGTATTTCAGGGTGCGGGGGAAGTTCCACACGCGATTACAGCATGGCACCTGCATTTCAGGGGTGCGCGGGAATTTCCACACGTGATTGGGCCCGTGCGAGCAGGGTACGCGTATCTCAGGGGTGCGCGTGAAGTGCCACACGCGATTTCAGCAGGATACACGCAATTGGGCCCGTGCGAGCAGGGTACGTGTAATTCAGGGGTGCGCAGGAAGTTCAACACGCGATTCCATCAGGCTACGTGTATTACAGGGGTGCGCGGGGAGCACCACACGTGAATTGCACAGGGGCCTACCCTGCACATGTCCTGCAGGCACCCCATCCACCATGGCCATGCCCCCCAGCCAACCCACATGTCAACTTGCACTACTGCCCACCAACGCATGTCCCCCTGCACCCCCAGCCACCAGGGGCACCCTCCACCAGGCCCCCACCCATGTCTCCCACCCCCCAGCAGTACATGGGCACCCTCCACCAGGCCCCCACCCATGTCCAACTCATGTTCCCCACCCCCCCCACCCCCCAGCACTGTGGGGCACCTGCCAGCAGGCCCCCACCCATGTCCAACTCATGTTTCCCACCCCCCCACCCCCCAGCACAGTGGGGCACCTGCCACCAGGCCCCCACCCATGTCCAACCCATGTTCCCCAGCCACCCCCACCCCCCAGCACTGTGGGGCACCTGCCACCAGGCCCCCACCCATGTCCAACTCATGTTCCCCACCACCCCCACCCCCCAGCACTGTGGGGCACCTGCCACTAGGCCCCCACCCATGTCTCCCACCACCCCCACCCCCCCAGTCACCAGGGGCAGCCTCCACCAGGCCCCCACCCATGTTTCCCACCACCCCCCAGCAGTGCAGGGGCACCCACCACCAGGCCCCCACCCATGTCTCCCACCACCCCCACCCCCCAGCCACCAGGGGCAGCCTCCACCAGGCCCCCACCCATATCTACCACCACCCCCACCCCCCAGTCACCAGGGGCAGCCTCCACCAGGCCCCCACCCATGTCTCCCACCACCCCCACCCCCCAGCAGTGCAGGGGCACCCACCACCAGGCCCCCACCCATGTCTCCCACCACCCACACCCCCCAGCCACCAGGGGCAGCCTCCACCAGGCCCCACCCATGTCTCCCACCACCCCCACCCCCCCAGTCACCAGGGGCAGCCTCCACCAGGCCCCCACCCATGTCTCCCACCACCCCCACCCCCCAGCCACCAGGGGCAGCCTCCACCAGGCCCCCACCCATGTCTCCCACCACCCCCACCCCCCGAGTCTCCAGGGGCAGCCTCCACCAGGCCCCCACCCATGTCTCCCACCACCCCCACCCCCCAGCAGTGCAGGGGCACCCACCACCAGGCCCCCACCCATGTCTCCCACCACCCCCACCCCCCAGCCACCAGGGGCAGCCTCCACCAGGCCCCCACCCATGTCCAACTCATGTTCCCCACCCCACCCACCCCCCAGCACTGTGGGGCACCTGCCACCAGGCCCCCACCCATGTCTCCCACCAGCCCCACCCCCCCAGTCACCAGGGGCAGCCTCCACCAGGCCCCCACCCATGTCTCCCACCACCCCCACCCCCCAGCACTGTGGGGCACCTGCCAGCAGGCCCCCACCAATGTCCAACTCATGTACCCCACCCCCCCACCCCCCAGCACTGTGGGGCACCTGCCACCAGGCCCCCACCCATGTCCAACTCATGTTCCCCACCACCCCCACCCCCCAGCACTGTGGGGCACCTGCCACCAGGCCCCCACTCATGTCCAACTCATGTTGCCCACCACCCCCACCCCCCAGCACTGTGGGGCACCTGCCAGCAGGCCCCCACCCATGTCCAACTCATGTTCCCCACCCCCCCACCCCCCAGCACTCTGGGGCACCTGCCAGCAGGCCCCCACCCATGTCCAACTCATGTTCCCCAGCCAACAAGTCATCACAATCTAAATCCCTGGTCCCTATGGTCAGCATCCAAATGCAAAACACCCACCCGAGTATTGCATCCACCTACTCATAATTTGCAAGTACATCACAGAACACCAATTGCAAGTTCCGAAACAAACACATTTCCCTCACAGACACCAAATGGGTGTCAGTGAATCTCAATACACATATCATGAAATGCATGAAACCAATGAGATACCACACATTGAAGTTCACCCAAAAATAATATGTATAAAGGAAACATAAATAGAATAAAAAATGATGAAACAGAAACGTGAATGTACAAAAATGAAAAGAAGCATGTCCGTTAAAAAAAGGAAAACCAAAAATAAAATTCCAAAGTCAATGTCCACAAAACAAAATCCAATGGGAAATAAAAAAGAAAGCCATTGCTCCATGGTCAAAAAGTTAAAAAAAAATACAATCCAACTGTGAATTATGTACATGGGAACAAGCGAGGGTCCATTACCCCAACACAATAAAGGAAACCTATCTAACTACACTAACTAATAAAATAAACTATATACAAAAATGTGGCCAATGTCCGAAAGGTCCAAATAAAATAAAAACAAAAATGAAACCTATGTACAAGGGCAGCGGGCTAGTTTCACGGCTCACTTGTGGATGTCCCGGGCCAGGGCATCATCGAACTCCTCCTCAATGTCCCGGAGGCCGTCCTCCTCCATGGCCCAGAGGGTCCGCAGGGCCGTCGACGTGTCCACCTCCAAACCCCTGCGGATTGCCTCGAGACACTCGTCCCGCCTCAGGGCCCTCCGCATGGAGTTCTCCGCCCTGACCATTGTGAGCCGTGCCTCTTCCGCCCGCTGCCGCTCCGTATCTATGGCGTGGCCCAACCGCTGCCACACGGAAGACACTCTCTGTCCTGGGTCCTCCTGCCCTCCGGCCGATGCCTGCCCCTCCGATGTTGAAGGCCCCGAGCCTTCATGGCTCCCACCACGTTGCTGCTGCTGCTGTGCCTCTGCCCGTGCTCTGCCTCCTGCTGCCTGCACATCCTCCGCCGGCTGGGGTGCAGTCGTAGATGTGGCCAACCCTGCTGGACGTCCGACTCCCGACTGTGGCAGGGATGCCTCCTCCACCAGCCTGGCCGCACCATCAGAGGCAGCTCCACAGGGCACCCAGGTGACTGATGGGTGGGAAGATGGCACAGAGGACGACTGGCGCGTAGGGGGTCCAGTTGAGGAGGGGGTCGGAGCAAGCCCCATCAGACGGAGGAATCCGGCCTGGGTGACCTGTCCCAGCAGGCTGACGTGGTCAACGAGCATTTCGAGATGACGTGCAGTCTCTTCATGAAAAGACTGCAGGTCACCTCGCATGGCCCGTTGACGCAACGCCACACCAGCCAGGACAGGCTCAACCCGGACCTGGATAGCCACGTCCGCAGGCAGAGGAAGGCCAGTTGACGTGAGCTCATCCCCTGCCTGAAAAAGGGTCTGGACGTAGGCATCCCTGCTGGTGCAAGATGATGCAGGGACAGGATCAGGGACAGGATTGCACACAGGCACCTCCGCGACGGCCTGTGCTGCCTCCTGTCCCTGGTCCTGCACTGCACCACTAGCACCAGTGGGATCCCCACCTCCATACCCCGTCTCTGGTGCTTGCACGGCCTCCTCCTCCACCAAACCCCACACCAACCTGGATGATTCCGTGCCATCTTCCCCTGTTGGGCCCTGTGGGGTCCCAGCTGCCCCTTCTGCTGCCAAGGAGTCCAATTCCAACCTCCGCCTCTTGGACCTCCCCCCGGCAGCTGCGGCCTGGGACGCGGCTCCGGACTCCTCACTCCCCGACGAGATGACAACATGGGAGGGGAGTCGGGCCTTGCGTCTCCGGCTGGCGGTGGGATCCCTGCCGCTGTGCTCCACAGCACCTTCTCCGCCCTCTTCATCAGTTGACGCTGCAGACAGGGAGAAACAAAACACAGACATCAGGGCACTGTACAATGGACACATACACACGTGACAGTTGTACATGAGTGGCATTGGCAAACCTCAGACATGTCATCACAATCCCCAACACACATGTCATTACAACTCGCACACATGAGCCATACCATAGCCATATCGCAACTGCCACCATCATCCATACACATACAACAGCATGAGCAGCCAAAGGTGAGCCAGACATCACATGCAACACAGGAAGTGCTCCACACATGTACACACACCACCACACTTGCATGCATGTGTACACCTCTGCAAAGTGTCGCAGTGTTCAGACGGGCATCCATGTCACATCTGCCAATCAGGCTTCCACATACCGCTGTCACATGCATCCATGTTGCATCACTGTTGCACTCTTGTCAAATACACACACATGCACATGTACACAGTGCTGATACATGCAGCCAAAAACAACATACATGCGTGACATCACAGACATATCTACTTACATACACATTCATCCAAACATGTGTGCCCACACAACTGCATTTGGCATGCAAGCCTACACACACAAGCACCAACCATGTCTCACACATTAAAGCCCTCGCATGTGTCAGCCCCACGGCCCTGTACACCCCCACCCATACTCGACCCCATACAAACAGATGTGCAACCTGCACACTACTGAATAATCACCACACGCACTGCTCACAATCAGGATGCATGTACAAGCACCGCTAGACTCGAGACGGGTCTGCTTCTCAAGGACCTGGATGTGGAGCGCTGGGGATATGCGTTCCAGGACCCTCATCTGTTCTTCCGACAAGTGGCCACGGCGCCCCTTGGCATCGGCTGCCTTCAAGAGGCGCCGGGCCTTGTTCAGGGTCCTGGACCTGAAGTCCTCCCAGCGCTTCCTGACATGTTGTAAGTCGCGGACTGCCACCCCCTCTGCGTTGATGGCAGTCACGATGTCAGTCCAGATCCGAGTACGTCCTTCCTTGTCGGCGCGGGAACTTCCGAAGAGGGCATCATACTGCCCCAGGACTTGCTCCACCAGGACACCAACTTCGGTGGCACTGAAGCTGGTGCCCCTCTGCCTCTCTGGCCAGGGGTTGTCAGTGGTCCCAGATGGTGTTTGCCCCGACATGACAACCCCAGAGGCAGGAGTGGGTGGGCAACTGGGTCCTGGGGCTGGGCTGTGGAGCGATGGGATCCCAGTCGGGAGTCTTCGGTTCCAGCAGGGGTGGTCACAGCAACAGCACCCCTGGCTGATGTGCAGGCAGCAAATGGCAGGGCACGTGGGCAGCAGGCAGTCAGGCAGCAGCAGATGGCAGGTGGGAGCGTGCTCGGGGCTCTGGGGGGCAGTAGTTCGGTCTTCTGGGCAGGAGCGTGGTCTTCCGTGTGCTTACGCGTGGCCAGCTTGATACAGAGTGATTTGGCACGTGAAAAATCTGCACGTCAGCGTGTAATTCGAGGAAAGGCCCTTAGCGTGTAAGCGCGTCTCCACGCATACGCATTTTCATTGGACAGAAGGCCCCTCAAGCGCAAGCGCCCCTGTGACGTGACGCGTACAGACGTGCATGGGCATTTCAGCGCGCGTGAAAAACTGCACGTCTGCGTGTAATACGAGGAAAGGGCCCATGCGCGTAAGTGACGTGATGCGCGCGTGCGTTTCCCTCTGCACGGGTTAAAGGTGAGCGGGCCCAGCAGTTCGCTGTACGTGCCTTCCGTGGAGACCGACATGTGTTGCTGCTTCCTGTTGTTTCGCGCGCCATCACAACTTCACAGCTATCAAGGACGTATCTCTTCTTTTGGCGGGGGTATTGGCTACGCGTGTTTTTCTGCATCGCGCTAGTCAGACGGTGAGTCGCACACGCTCTTTTTCCCACTGCGGGTGCCTCTGTGTATCGCACCCATTTTCGATATCATAGCAGCCCTACGTGTCCCACGCGTACGCGTTATTTGTGTTACTTGGTGCCACCGCGTACTGCGGGAGGTTGAATCCACGCACGTAGGCTGCAGGGTTGCGTGCGCGGTTTTACTGCAGTTTTGGGGTGCCTGAGCGTTGCGTGACCCGTCACCACATCACCGGGGTCACATACAGCCTTGCAGGTGCAGGGGGGCTGTTAACATCTTGCTTCCCACCCCCTTCACCCCAATTACCCAGGTCAATTGTAGTGTACACCTCCCATTGGCACCACTCCATCTGTGCCAGCACTACTACATCTGTGCCATGGTTGGGAGGCCACCAAAGGTGAGGGGCGCCTCAGCTGGGCGTACTCCTCGTGGCGGGCGTGGTCGGGGACGTGGCCGTGGTGACCAGGGAGTAGGGGGACTCCAGGGTGTCCAGGGCAGCCACAGAGAGGGAAGAGGCAGGGGTGCGCCACTTCAGCACAATGTTGTGCCATGTGTCGGTGCAGCCATGCCACCACCCCCTGTGGTTCCGGGGGATGCAGCTCCTGCATCTGGCACTGGCACCCATATGACCCGGCAGTCCGTTCCATCGACTGCCACGGGCCCAAGGGTAGTGGTAGCTGCAGGTGCAGCTGTGGACACCGCCACCCAGGCTCAGGGTCTGCCAGCGCAGGCACTTGAAGAGCCCTTGGTAGAGGGGGGAAACCATAGGGGCAGGCCGGGCTGCTCAGACCAAGACACGTGTCCCTGGGGCAGTCATGTCATCTGCATCCCCGAAGAGCCGGGTGTTGGCAAGTGCAGGGGCAGATGCACCCAACAGCACCCCGGTTGTGAGTCTGCCAACCAGGACCGTTGCGGTCAATGACCCTGCCACAGCTGATGTTGCTGCTCAGGGTCTTTTAGTGGGCACCCAGCTGCCACTGACACAAGTCAGGCCTTTGGTCATCCCTCCACCTGGCACTCCCTTGGCTCAATCCACCGAACCCACTGGCCATACTGGTCAGGGCGGCATTAGCCAGCCAGGGTCTGCGCCACAGTCCAAGAGGAGGAAGGTTGCACCTGCAGCACAGGCTGGGACCCCACACACAGCCACGACCTCCTGCACGTCGAGGAAGAAGCCTTTCTGTAAGCAGGAACTGGACTTCCTCGTGGACTACGTGCGGGGCCACAGCCGTGACATGCTAGTGGGTGCCAATAGTCAGACTACGACTGCCCAACGTGACACCCACTGGAAGCATGTTGCGGAACATGTCAGTTCATTCGGCCATGAGGTGCGCACGGCGCAGGAGTGCAAAAAGCATTGGAATGACATCAAGCGCAGCTCTAAGGCCAAGCGTGCCTCAAATTACAACTTGACTCTGGTGACTGGCGGTGGGCCTGCACCAGAGGAGGAAGAACTCACTCCGCATGAGGCTCTCGTTGCGGAGTTCATACCACCTGAATTGGTCGAAGGAGTGGGAGAGAAGCTGGACTTTGATGCCCAGTCCAGTGAGTGTTGATGCGTGTTTGTTGAGGACGTGTGTGTTTCACTTGAGGGATGTGTTGTGCATGATTGCTGCTACATGTGACGTGTACATGGTTCTGATGTGTAAGTAATGCAATGCTACCGTCATGCATGTCTCCTCTGCCTGCATGCGGGATTCCATGTAGGCATGCTCCCTTGCCTCTCCTCCGCCACTCTGCACCCAAGTTCCACCTTTGCACTGGTCTGCTTCAATCTTGCCAATGTGTACTTTCTTGTTCATGTGTCCTGTGTAGATGCTAACTTCCAGCGTAGAATCTGCCAGACATATGCCGTGTGGTACATCCTTAGTACTCGATGCAGGGTATCTCACTTGTACTGTGCATGGGTCAGATGTCCCGCAGGGACATGAGTGCCCATTCATGCTCCATGTGCATTGCACGCATGCCCCTATGTGTCCTTGACTGGATGATCACTGTAATATAACTCCTTGGTTACATACATTGCCTGCCATCTCATCAGCCTTCCCATGTCAACTGTGGCTCAGTCCTGCGTTGCACACATGTTTAGGCTCTGACAATCTGTGTGGCTCACAGGCCTCAGGCTGTTCAATGGCCAATGACTCTGTCCAACTCTTGTTGTGTCTTCTTCACACGTGAGCGGCCTCCGGAGTTTCCATCATGTGTCCTGCCCACTGTCCCAGCATCATTTGCAGTGTTGTAATTTGAATCACATTAAGCTGTTGATGCCAGTCAACACTGCCTGTCAATACACAGGTGTATGGTCAGCCTTTTGATACCATGCTAGGCATCCCTGCTTTGGTACTGGGGTGGAGGGGTGCTTGGCTTCTAGACATGGTACACATTGAATGCACAATGCACGTGATGTCTGAATTTGACATTGCACTGCCTTCACATTTCCTGGCACACACCATGTAGTGCTTGTACATGTAGGTAGTGAGTGGCGTACACATTTTCTGCACTGCATAGACCCACTTCCATGGAAACTGCCACCTTTCAACAGGTCTGATCACAGAAGCTATTCAAAATAGACCCAGCATGCATGCCAGGTCATATGTTGTGTGTCACATGTCTGCCGGATGCCTTTGCTGTCGGTGTGTGTGTGTGTCGTGTGCTTCTGACATGTGTATTGACCTTTTTCTCTCTATTTTTCAGGTGATGACAGCGGAGGATGGTGTTGTCATGCCAGACACAGGGTTGGTAACACCACATCAACCCAGCACTAGTGGGGGTCGTGGGGTGGTAGGCCACGAAAACCCCCAAGTGCTGCAGTCCATCTTGTCTCTGGCTGCCTATGAGTCCAGCCTTGATGACGACTCTGACGTCCATGTTGAGTTGGATGAGCATCAAGTCCATGTGTCAGGGGTGAGTGATTCTGATGTGGACACTCCTCTGTCTGCGACACCTGCACTGAGGGATCAGACAGTCTTGGTTCCTCCGCCCGTGGTGGATCGGGACGCAGGGTCAACCTCCACACCAGTCACTGATGTGCCTGGGACATCACGTCGACGGGGGCATGTAGTCGTGCAGCCGCAGGCGGTGCCAACACAGCGAGGACCCCCGGTCCTTGGGTCCCGCAGGGGTCAAGCCTGGCAACGCGGTCGCCGCGCGCAACCGCTGTATACTGAGTGGGAGCAAGACATGACTGCCAATTCCGAACGGCAGGGGGCAGCAATGGAGAACATCACTGAGAGCATGGAGCGTGTGGCCCGATCTGTGCTCCCCACTGCTAGGCAGGTGCTTCTCCAGCAGCAGGCGGCACGGTCCACGGCCCGCTCGCTCAGGCTGGGCATGGCGGCCTCAGACAGGGCACGCCAGGCTGAAATGGCGTCTCTGCGTCAAGCAATTGCTGCTCACGCAGAGGCGCACATGGATGCCCTGAGGGAGGAGTATGCTTCCCTCAGATCCACTCTGGGTGTCCTTTTGATGTCCCAGAGGCAGCAGGCAGAGGAGAGGTTTGCACAGCTTGAGCGTACCATCTCGGCTGAGCTCCAGGCTTGCCGGGAGGTGCAGCGGTTGTCCAGCCAGGCCTTGCAGGAGGAACTCCGTGTTACACGTGCTACCTTGCAAGAGGAAGCACGTGTATCACGTGAGGTTCTGCATGCAGACCTACGTCACATCGCCACACAGAACCAGGCTCACCCGTCCGGCAGAGTTGCTGCCGACGATGGGTAAGCTGTGGCTAGGCGTGGCCAGGCTACTGTGCCACGTCCTCCTTTCCAGGATGAGCCAGACTCGGACGACCATCTATCTCCCACATAGGTCGTGCTGTGCAGGCGTTGAGCCCATGGAGGATTTTTCTTTTGGCTCAGCATCATCGCATGTGGATGTTGAGCAGCACCCTGTACCTCACCCCTCCTGGGTGCCACCCCCCCCCCCCCCCCGGGTCGTATGTGGCCATTTTTTATTTTTCTTTTAGTTTAGTTAGTTAAGTTTCTGTTTGATAGTTAGTTTAAATAGGTAATGTAGGTTTTCCATAGTTAGTGTAATTAGTTAACAGTTGATTTAGTTTAAAATGGCTAGTCTATTGTGCTTCCATGTGACGGTGCGGTGCTTTGTGGCTTTTGAAGGCATCCACTGTCTGTTCCAGCTGGGCCCTTCATGGTTGTCTTGTGTATGTGTTTGCTGCTGGGGGTCCTTGACTCACATATGCCACTCCTGCCTCCCTTATCCATGGGCTCGCAAGGATGGTTCGGTGTTACAGCATTTTACACAAGGGCATTGGACTGTCATATCTGTGGCATGTCTGGTGCTGTGTGACTTGTGTTGACACCCCTAGTGGGGATGATTTAGGTGTCATTGTCCACTGTTCAGCTTTTGCTAGATGGGGTGTGTCATGATTAATGTGGACATTGATTGCTATGCATTGTGTAGTATGTTTCATATCTTTCCTGTACATGTGCTTGTTGCAATTCATGATGTAGATAGTGTTCCACACTTTGGAGGTGAAAGACGGACTTATGGTGTGATTTGTGATGTGACTCTCTGACATGGTCAAGTAATGAGATGCCTGATGAGACACACACAGTTGACTTTGAAGCATTAATCACATGTTTCATGCCCTTTCTGCAGGGGGATGAGCCTCCAGAGCACCTTTGCCAGCACACATGGCCCATTGGACGAAGGAATTCTGGACCCGTTTGTTGGTGCCCACATGCACATGTGTGCACAAGCAGAGGCACAGTGATTGCAGACCCACATCCTAGAACTGCTGACATGTTCCAAGGAACTCCAGGCAAGGTGAGCATCACAGGGGGGCCACGACACAGCAAAGCTTGCACCAGGCGAGTTGCACATGCAGGCTTAGTCACAGCACTGAGGGTGAGCTTAGACGAATATTGGTGTTGATGCACACAATGCAGCTCAGATGTGTTTGTGGACTGATGGCTGTTGATAGTAGGGTTGTCTGGGACACATGCAGGGGCAGTGGCACATACCCTCCGGTACACCAAGGTCCATTGAGGCACTTGTATCAACCATGTAGCCTTCCGAGACATGAAAAGGGGCAGCTCACAGGGACATACAGCAAGGGACATACTCGGGTGCAGTGCATGTCTTTTCCACGTACTTCATGATAAATGCACTGCCAACTTTGTTTCGGTCATGGTGGTACGCAACTTGCTCTATAGTCATGGCTTGCTATATGGGTCTGTCTGCTTACCCAGGGAACATTGCATGTTGTGTGAATTGTGACACATTGGTGTTCCATTTGCCACGCACCCACCAGCGGCTGCCTTACTGCATTGACTGTGTATGACCCGTCACAGGGGTGATGTTATATATGGGTACGAAGCATCAACCACAGATTGTCTGTTTGTAGAGTAGTTTGTTGCTATGGGGCATGTTTGGTGTTGTGTTTTTGTGTAATTGGCACGTACAGGTTGTTGACTGTGGCTCTCTTTGCAGCATTGCAGTGCACCTGAGAGTGCCCAGGCAGGAGGCCAGCACTCAAAACCAGAGCTAAGTGTCTTGTTGTTTTTCTTACAAACTTCTCTGCATAGGCTTGCTGGGGAGTGTACTGATGCATGGATGTCTGTGTGGTTCAATTTGGTATGTTTAATTCTCCCTAATCACCCGTGATCCTATGCAATTTTGAAACCTGTAACCTCTACCCGGTGTTCCTGCTTCCCGTGCCTATCCAAGCAACGTTCCCTGACCCTCTTTCCCCACTGGGGTTGCGGATGCCTGTGTAAGCCCCGAACTTGCAGGCGCCAAAACCCTAGAGGGGGTGGTTGGTTCGTACCACTCCTGAGCCTGGACTACAGAAGGCCATGACAATGATGTCCAAGTTTGTTTGGATTGTGTATGTGTTCATGCAGGTTGTACATTTTCGTGCATTCCCTAGTTTCATGTGTCATTCCTCCTCCCCTCTCATGCCACTCATTCCAGTCATCCGGTGTGTCAACACCTGTCCCGACTGCATATCCCTGAACCTCATTCCCCACCAGGGTCTCAGGGGCCTGTGTGAGTTTGACCTTGCAGGCACCCAGGACATGGTGGGGGTGGTTGTTTCGTGACACTCCCGCGCCTGTACAGGGGACCTGTGACAGTACACATCCATTCATGGTGCATCATCCTATGTCATGTACCACACATGTCTCACATCCTGTCGTGACATTGTTTTGCTGTGCTACCTTGGTTGTTGCATCATTGTGGTAGTACTTGGCCTTTGTGAGGTACTGCTGCGTAAAGTCATCTACTGGAGGGTGTTCGGGTTCGTTTTTATGCCTTGGATTTTGTGATTTCGGAAATGAGTGTGGATTCTGAGGGTTCAGGCATCTTTTTACACACAAGGTGGGAGATGGTGACGAAGGGTAAAGGTGATCCTGTGGCCAGGTGGAATTGAGGTTTGGAGGCTCCATGACCCAGGTGCAGTTGTTCAGTGGGTCATGGCCATTTGTGAGGGAGGGGGGGTTGTTGTTGATAGTTGCCTTGCCCTGCAATGTGATGGGAACTCTGACATAGTAATGGTGGTATCCTATGTACATGTTGTGTTCTGCTGATCAATGCCTGTTCATGTGTTGTGTTTTCCTTTCAGGTGCAAGGGGATAGTTGTGGTTTGACATGCTGGGGTGTACACATGGTGGATGTTCACATGTGATGTGTAGGGAACACTGATGGTCACTTGAGTGCCCATGCATATGTGGAGTGCATGTCCTTGCAGAACCACACACTTGCACTCTGATGCACTACATGTACTCCCACCCTTGCATATCCACGTGTTCACTGTTTGCCTTCTGGTGCCCACTGTGTCCCGGCAGCACATGTTCTGTGACCGATCATGGATCCAGTACATGCCTAATTTGATGTTTGACGTGGTCTGTCACTTAGATGTGATGCTCAGGGTGTGCATCACACACAATGGCTGTTCACTGTGCTGTGCGCTGAGCAGTGTGATGCAGGAGTAGGACACTGCACACATGAGCTGCAGTGTTGATTTTGCAATGCATGATGTGCATGTAGACAGGCATTCATTGTGATGTTACGTCTACGACTGTTGTAATGCATTTGGAAATGACTTATTTTGGGTAGGAGATTTTGTTGAGCTGTCATTTCATCTGATTCCGGGTCAGGCAGCAGTGTCCGATCCACTGTACATTTAGGACATGGCAATGTGTACCTTATCGTTACTGCATTGGTGTATGGGTATTGCTTGCCATGTCATGTTGATGTTTGGGAGGGTTTGAGTGACATGACAGTGATGGCCATGGCCTGTTTTGCAGGTGTGTGTGATGCACACCTTGCATGTCCGGGTCATCCGCTTCTCAGAGCAACTAGCTGGGGGTAGATTTCTCTCCGCAGCAGGGCCATCCCCCTGGAACAGACTTCTGGCCTACTTGAACTTGAGGGGAACCATCTCCAGTTCTGGAAGCACCTCAAGACCTTCCTCTTTGCTTCTGCTTACTGTCTGCCTTTCCCTTGCAGAATTCTCCACTGGAACTGCACAGGAGCTGCAACTGGGCCACTCTCACCGACCTCGGTCCCTGGCCCAGCCACTCTCCACTTGCACTGCCTCCCTGGCAACCCCTGCACTGCAGTACTGTCTCTCCATCCCTACAGCCCTCCCTTCCCAGCACTTGTCTGCACTTACCTTTGTAGTTGCCACCAGGCGACCTATGTATTATTCTTTTGGGCTACTTCCCCTGTACTGGACTCCCCCCCACCCTTCCCCTTGCACTTTTCCCATTCCCCCTACCCCTCCACTTGCACGATCTCAATGACACCTGGCCTAGTAGTACCGTTCTCTGTGTTCCCTTGTTCCCCCCTCCCTGCCTCATTGCGCCTTGGAATACTTGTGTATGGCCCATATCATGTCATGTGTCATATGTGTGCCTTTTGGTCACACAGGATAGCTTGTGTTTAAGTAGCTAGGGATGCAGACGATGTGGCACTTCCATGGCAACTATCTCAGGGTGGTAAAGGTTGTGACAGTTGACTGTCTCTTTGTCATCATCGATTGTCACCTGGTATGTGCCAGGCCTGTGTGCACTCCGCAGGGGTGGGAGTTTAGGTGAAAAATGTGGCCACAAGCTGGGTCCGGGCTTCCTCGCCACGTGCCCTGTCCCCTCCCATGGCCAGCGCCTGTGCCTGTGGTTGGGGATGTGGGGGCACCACCATGTCCACCGGGACGCCCTGCCGTGTTGCAACATTGTGCAGGACACATGCTGCCACAATGATCCTGCACACTACTGGTGGTGCATAGAGTAGTTGCCCACCAGAGCGGTCAATGGAGCGGAAACGTGACTTGAGCACTCCGAATGTGCGCTCCACTATGCCCCTGGTTTCAATATGGGCGGCGTTGTATCTTACCTGGGGTGGTGTGGTGGGGTTCCGGATTGGCGTCATCATGTGGTTGCTCAGAGGGTAGGCACTGTCCCCTGGGGAGGTGATAATAGTTGAGATTATTAGGGTTTGGATATTTGTCTGTGTGTGACTTGCATGCATGTGCAAGGGCATTTGTACTGACCTAGGAGCCATGTGTCGCCGTGCTGCCCAGCTTCCAGGGCCCGGCTCAGGGCGGACATTCTGTATATGAAACTGTCATGGGTGGAGCCAGGGTAGTTTGCATAGACAGAGGTGATGATTCCCTTTGCATCACATACCACCTGTACATTGATGGAATGCCAGTGCTTGCGGTTTCGGTAGATGTGCTCAATGACCCTAGGTGGACGTAGGGCCACATGGGTGCAATCTATGGCACCGAGCACTTTGGGGAAGTGTGCCACCCTGAAAAAATCCAGGACAACGGCCTGCCTTTCTGCGGGTGTTCTGGGCATGTATATGTGCCTGCGGACTGAGGGGCGCGCTGTCATGATTGCCAGTACCTGGTGTAGGCAGCGTGACTGCGTGGCCTGCGAGACCCCCCCCACTATGGCAGTGGTCCGCTGAAATGACCCAGTGGCCAAAAAATGCAGGACATTGAGCAGCTTCTCCAAGGGGCTCAATGCTTGGGAGCAAAGGGTGGGGGATGTGAGGTCATCTTCCCACTCCCTGACCAGGTCTAGGATGATATGGGGTGGAAACCTATACCTGCCATAGACCTGGTCGTCAGGCATCCCAAAAAGGCTTGTCCGTGGTGCGAAAATGCATGCCCTGGCTATTATCCTCCTCCTGCGGTGTCCCACGATCAGTGCAGCGACAAATGGGGCATTCATCGTAGCTGTATATACGCGTTTGTTGTTTGCGCGCACTTTTATGCTGTGCGCGGGGACGGCTCCGCCTGCCTTCGTGTGGGCGGACGCGTTGACGCCTGTGCACGTCTTTTGCCGTGCGCGGGTTTCCCGTATTCGGATACGGACCGAGTGTCATCGCGTGTGATCGGAGGGGAGTGAGCGTACACGCAACTGGCCTGGGTATGTGTGTTTCGGGGTGCGCGGGTAGTTCCACACGCGATTAGCCTGGGTATGTGTGTTCCGGGATGCCGGGAACTTTCACACGCGATTGGTGGAAATCCACATGTGTTCTGTCATCACGTGCAATGAGGGAAACACCTGCGCGCGTCACGTCACAGACGCGCTCACGCGCTAAGGGCCTTTGGTCCAATGAAATCGCATATGCGTGCTGGCGTGCATACGCGCTAAGGGACTTTCCTCGTATTACACGCGGACGTGCAGTTTTCCACGCGCGTTTACGTGCATGGGCCCTTTACTCGTATTACATGCGGACGTGCAGTTTTTCACGCGCGCTGAAATGCCCATGCACGTCTGTACGCGTCACGTCACAGGGGCGCTTGCGCTTGAGGGGCCTTCTGTCCAATGAAAATGCGTATGCGTGCAGACACGCTTATGCGCTAAGGGCCTTTCCTCGAATTACACGCTGACATGCAGATTTTTCACTTGCCAAATCACTCCGTATCAAGCTGGCCACGCGTAAGCACACGGAAGACCACGCTCCTGCCCAGAAGGCCGAACTACTGCCCCCCAGAGCCCCGAGCACACTCCCACCTGCCATCTGCTGCTGCCTGACTGCCTGCTGCCCACGTGCCCTGCCATTTGCTGCCTGCACATCAGCCAGGGGTGCTGTTGCTGTGACCACCCCTGCTGGAACCGAAGACTCCCGACTGGGATTCCATCGCTCCACAGCCCAGCCCCAGGACCCAGTTGCCCACCCACTCCTGCCTCTGGGGTTGTCATGTCGGGGCATACACCATCTGGGACCACTGACAACCTCCGGCCAGAGAGGCAGAGGGGCACCAGCTTCAGTGCCACCGAAGTTGGTATCCTGGTGGAGCAAGTCCTGGGGCAGTATGATGCCCTCTTCGGAAGTTCCCGCGCCGACAAGGAAGGACGGACTCGGATCTGGACTGACATCGTGACTGCCATCAACGCGGAGGGGGTGGCAGTCCGCGACTTACAACATGTCAAAAAGCGCTGGGCGGACTTCAGGTCCAGGACCCTGAACAAGGCCCGGCGCCTCTTGAAGGCAGCGGATGCCAAGGGGCGCCGGGGCCCCTTGTCGGAAGAACAGATGAGGGTCCTGGAACGCATATCCCCAGCGCTCCACGTCCAGGTCCTTGAGAAGCAGACCCGTCTGGAGTCGAGCGGTGAGTGTACATGCATCCTGATTGTGAGCAGTGCGTGTGGTGATTATTCAATAGTGTGCAGGTTGCACATCTGTTTGTATGGGGTCGAGTATGGGTGGGGGTGTACAGGGCCGTGGGGCTGACAAATGCGAGGGCTGTAATGTGTGAGACATGGATGGTGCTTGTGTGTGTAGGCTTGCATGCCAAATGCAGTTGTGTGGGCACACATGTTTGGATGAATGTGTATGTAAGTAGACATGTCTGTGATGTCACGCATGTATGTTGTTTTTGGCTGCATGTATCGGCACTGTGTACATGTGCATGTGTGTGTATTTGACAAGGGTGCAACAGTGATGCAACATGGATGCATGTGACAGCGGTATGTGGAAGCCTCATTGGCAGATGTGACATGGATGCCCGTCTGAACACTGCGACGCTTGGCAGAGGTGTACACATGCATGCAAGTGTGGTGGTGTGTGTACATGTGTGGTGCACTTCCTGTGTTGCATGTGATGTCTGGCCCACCTTTGGCTGCTCATGCTGTTGTATGTGTATGGATGGTGGTGGCAGTTGCGATATGGCTGTGGTATGGCTCATGTGTGCGATTTGTAATGAAATGTGTGTTGGGGATTGTCATGACATGTCTGAGGTTTGCCAATGCCACTCATGTACAACTGTCATGTGTGTATGTGTCCATTGTACAGTGCCCTGATGCCTGTGTTTTGTTTCTCCCTGTCTGCAGCGTCAACTGATGCGCGCACCGGAGCAAAGTCCCGGTCAAGTCCCGCTTACCCGCAGCTTCCTGTCGATCTCCCAGGACTTTCACAGGACTTTTGGGCGATTTCACTACAACATTCAGAAGGCTTTACTCACCTCTGTGTGGGCGGCGCTATAAAGCCCGCCGAGCGCGCGCACCGCGCGCGCGCACCGGAGCAAAGTCCCGGTCAAGTCCCGCTTACCCGCAGCTTCCTGTCGATCTCCCAGGACTTTCACAGGACTTTTGGGCGATTTCACTACAACATCCAGAAGGCTTTACT
Source organism: Ambystoma mexicanum (assembly GCF_040938575.1). Lineage (NCBI taxonomy): Eukaryota > Metazoa > Chordata > Amphibia > Caudata > Ambystomatidae > Ambystoma > Ambystoma mexicanum. The sequence goes on from NC_090930.1 coordinate 369,985,025, forward strand.
CACCTCTGTGTGGGCGGCGCTATAAAGCCCGCCGAGCGCGCGCACCGCGCGCGCGCACCGGAGCAAAGTCCCGGTCAAGTCCCGCTTACCCGCAGCTTCCTGTCGATCTCCCAGGACTTTCACAGGACTTTTGGGCGATTTCACTACAACATCCAGAAGGTGAAGAGAATCATTGAATTCACCATCAACCATCCTTAACATACATATATGGGACATTGTTTAACATATATTTCTTTAATTTTAGGCTTTACTCACCTCTGTGTGGGCGGCGCTATAAAGCCCGCCGAGCGCGCGCACCGCGCGCGCGCACCGGAGCAAAGTCCCGGTCAAGTCCCGCTTACCCGCTTTGCCGCGCTTGTCGCGGCGTGTTGCGTGATTATCTAATGGAACTTGTTGGGACAAAATACTCAATCACTCATTTAATTAATATTATACTTATATATTGTTATTATTTTTATTTTTATTTGTTTACTTTTACATAGTATTCACCGAACTGCTTAACATGAAACGCAACATTATTTCGTTTAAAGCAGGTATGCCACCAGTTTCAACTTCACATTTTGTAAATGATGAAAATCCTGCTGAAAAAGTGTCAGCCATAAAAACTAATAAATCACGACTGAGTTCTACTCCTCGTGTGAGTAATGTGATTGGAAAACCCAAGATAAAAGTCGATACATTGGCAAGCATGGATATTCGCCCATTTTGTTGTGACTTGTCCAATCCAACTTCCTTAATGCATGCTAAAAATTATAGTGAGCCTCTTTTATTCAAACCTGTGTCAGTTCCTACTATAGATTATAGGACTGCCTCAGCGGCTTCTGATGCTAAGACAATAGTGAAAGAAGGCACAATACAAAGGGGGGTAGAAGTCGCTATTACTGCATCTGACTCTGTGGTTTTTGCTGAAGAAAATGTGTCTCTCACAGATAGCGTTCTACTAAAAAATGTGCTGACAGGCACGACTGTTCAGCCTGCCAAATTGTCTGAGACAAACACTTTGTCCATAGGTGACTCCTCCAAGTCAAAAACAGGTTTTTGTCCAAATCCCCTCTCAATTATTGAATCTATGCCTATTATTGACTTGGACTACAATGCAACAACCTTCTCTTCTCATACTTGCTCTGAAAATCTGTCTAGATCGCCTATTTTATTTACAAATGTTAGTGCGGCTCAGTCGGTTGCCAATTTGTCATTTATAGCCCCCACACCGCGAAAAATGTTGACTCACAACATTAAAGAAGCAGGACAGATTGATTCCTCCACTGTAAATACTGGAGTAGCCATAATGTCCATGAACACTGCCATCTTAGCCTTGGCAAAGTTGTTCGAAGTTTTAACAACAAAAGCAGACTTGCACTCCACACAACTGAACCAACTTCTGGCAGAGCATCTCACACTTGCCAACAAATTAGAAAATCTGACACAAACTGTCAGTCGGGCAGGCAATAAAAGGTCGATAGCAACCCAGACCTACCTTCCAGCTGTAGCTCTCCCGCAGGTTTATCAGACTATTCCGTGTTTTGAGAACCCTATATTTGAACAGTTGTGTGATTCAACTGACACTGCGGTAGAACATTCTCAAAAAGCTATATATCCCCTGTTTGACTTAAACTCAAACTCTGTTGATAATAACAAACTGGGCCTCAAAAAGCCTCCACTTGCAAAGAAATCTAAAAATATTAAATCCATATCCAAAGGTTCTTCACAAATCAAAACCTTTGTTAAAAATATTTCCACTCCAGTTGCTAACTCTGTAACTGTGGCCAAAGCGATTGCAAAAAAATATTCATCACAATCAAAAAGCCGGAAAGTTAATGGACATTCACCATCAATAATTCCAGCTCCAGATCATAGTCCATTAAATTATCTAATCCGTGCTGCCATTGATGTGTCCAAAAATGTCCAACAAACACAGGACACTAGTACATCTCCTTCTAATTCGCCTTCATCACGATCTTGTGCGAATAAGGACACACGACTCAAAGAACTGAGGCACGCTATAGATGAATATATGGCACACCATCCAGTCCCCAGAAATTTGGATTTTAGCACAAAAGAGGTGCCAGTTTCAAAATCAGCTACATCGGAAGCACATTGTTCTAAAACAATTACTCCGAAAGCTTCGAATAATGTATCTGGGAACTCTGAACTCCAAGTGCCGATCCAAGTGCCTTTAGCAAACACATCGACCACATCTCCTTGTGAATCCGGCATTGCAGGTAATATGGATTTATTGATTCAGTCTTCGTTGGTCAAGTTCTTTGAGAACTATAATCCTTCTCACTCTATAGCCACTTTGGAAAAATCCTTGAACCCTAAAATTCTATTACCAATAGATAATAAAAAGAAAACAACTGTAGGATTCAAGCGTCCGGCTATTCATGCTCTGACTCTCACCTGTTTACCTGTGCCGGCAAAACAATATAACCTTAATCGAGCTTCTGTCCTTGCAATTTTTGGGGAGATCCCAGATTTAGACGATATCGGAACAATTGATATTGAACTAGTTGAATTTGTGAATCAATCAAATTGTACATCTGTTAATCTTTGGTTCAATTCGAGAATAGTGGTGAACACCATTTGGGCTGCTAAAACTCAACTGCTCGAGTTGGGATTTGAGCTTCAGACAATGGTGGAACCCACAAATTCCCAATCAAAATATACCTTGTCCTCTAAATCAGTGTTGACCCCGAAACAAAATCAATCCACCACTGCAAATACATGCAAGTGTAATACCAGAGCAAGTGAATGCTAGAATAAGGATTTGCGAAGAGTGACCATGTCGTTCATTAGTTGGAATTCCAGAGGACATAGTCATTTGTTAAATAATAAGAATGTATCACTGATCGATCACGATGTCATTATTTTGCAAGAAACATGGTTTACTAAGGTGCCTTCATGGAACAATTTTGATATTCTCTTAACCCCTGCAGTAAAAGGTCTGTGGGGTCGGCCCTCATCGGGCCTGCTGACGGCGGTGAAGCAGTCGTCAGGTTTAAAAATTGAACCTTGGTACTCTCCTAACCCGTTTTTGCAAATGACAAGAATCGGGGGGGGAATGCTATCATGTGCAATTGTAAATGTATACTGGAACCCGGCGGGTATTTTGGATGACTGTTTTTTGGATTGCATGACTAAGGCTCTTGATATTGTACTACTTGAGGGTCTCTCAGAACAAATACTTGTGGCTGGTGATCTAAATCTTCATTGTTTGGGCCCTCCATGTAAATCTGAGAGGGAACGACTTGATAAGTGGTCGTCTTTCGTGAGGTCAAGGAATCTGTTGGTGCTGAATGGAGCTCTGCCACAGGACGTTCCTCCGAGACCAACTTGGCATCGAAACGGGTCTACGGGCACCATAGACTTTATGTATACCACGACCCGTATGTTAAACAATATTACAGTCTTTAAAATCCTCCAAACGGATGCAAGTGATCACAACATTTTAAATATGATTTGGTCATTTACCCCAGACTCAAGCCAGCTTGCTCCGGTAATTTTCCCGGGTACTTGCAATATAAATTCCTCAAGGAATAGACTGACATGGTCCGATATGTCCTTGGCAGCCTTTAGAAATTTTTATCAAGCCGAGTTGGAAGCTAGAGACAGAGTTCCTGGATACAGTGCTTTAGGTAATGAATTGATTTATTATGATTTAATGCAACTTTTTCAACCCAAATCAACCATAAATAAGCATAAGCAGACTCCCCATCTTCACATTCATGATCATGAAATAAGAATAAGAAAAGCCAAATTCAGGGCTGACAAAAGAAGTATTGCTAAACTCTCTCCAACTTTGCGCAGCCTTGCCCTAACCCGCATTAAAACTAAACACGTAAATTGGGTAAGAGGTTTCAGAGCCAAACTTTATCAAAACGATGGGAACAATATGTTAAAAGCTTTGGCCACTAAGAACTCCGCGCAAACTTGGAAAATCATAAATCAAGCCACATCTGGACATCAAGTGGCCATTCAAATGAACGATGTCATGGAGGATACGTGGATCCAATATTACTCTGCTGCCTTTGCTGCTCCTCCAGATCAATTAGGTACAGCTAGCCCGGGCCCGTCTCCACCATTTCACATCACATATGATAGAGATGACATCCTTCTATGCATATCGCAAGCGAGCAAGTCGGGAGCTCCTGGCCCAGATGGTCTTTCAAATAAACAGCTTAAATGTTCTCCGGAGATTTGGGCTGACATTCTGTTTTTGGTTTTTAAAACCATCAATGTCACACAGAAAATTCCCTTGTCCTGGAAACAGTCAATTGTAGTTCCCATTTATAAAAAAGGGGAGCGGACTAATCCAGGGAGCTATCGCCCCATCTCGCTTCTTGATGTGCCCGGAAAGATATATTCTCGAATAATTTTGAAAAAGTTGAGGAGTTGGACTTTACGAGATTCTAAATGTGATCCCTTGCAATCGGGCTTTGTTAGTGGTCTAGGCACGCTTCCAAATATTATAACACTTAACATGCTTAAATCTAAATATGCAATTAGGAAACAAGTTCTATATTTTGCTTTCATTGATTTTCGATCTGCGTTTGATTCCATAAATCGCAATTTACTATTTCACAAGTTAAAGACTCTAGGTTGTCCCGCTTCCATGTTAGCAATAATTATTCAGCTTCATACTAATACTTCCATGCGTGTAAGACTCTCAATGGAGGGTCTGCTTTCTGCAGCATTTGCCACTTCGCGTGGACTAAAACAGGGTTGCATTTTGGCATCGTTTTAATTTAACCTGTTCATCTTTGACATGGGTGATTCTTTTCTTCATACGCTGTCGGATGCTCCCGAAATAGATGGTCAGCGTATTCCGTGGCTACTTTATGCCGACGACCTAGTGTTAATCTCCAAAACTCCTTCGGGCTTGCAAAACTTGTTATCTGCATTGTCTAAATATGCTCTGGAAAACCATCTCTCGATAAATACGGAGAAGTCAAAAACTATGATTTGTAGGCCCTTGGGGAGATACAAATTACAAAACCCTGTATGGTACTTGCAGCAAAAACCAATGGACACAGTTTTAGAATATACGTATTTGGGTATTTTCATTCAAAATAGTGTGAATGATCAATTTTACTTAAAAAAACTACAAACCAAACTTATATCTCTCATATCTCAGGCAAAAATCTTAGTTTATAAGTATGGTAAATTTTCCTTAAACCATCTACTGTTATTTTATGAGCAAAAAGTCAGTCCTACACTTATATATGGTGCCGAATCTAAACTACATACCAATGATCAGATGTGGAATAAGCTCGAGGCGACATTCTGGAGAAAGGTGCTTCACCTGCCAAATTCTGTCCCGATGCCGCTCCTACGACTAGAACTGGGTATTAAATCGATAAACAGTAGAGTCAAATGGAGCAGGTGTGCTTTCTTTCGCAAGTGCTTGTTGGGAGTGACTAATAACAACATACTAAGCACAGTTGCTGGCTATCTAATCTCTTCTAATCAGTACTTTCCTGATAAATGGCGTAGTTCAGTTTTGAATACTCTAATGGAAGCTGACATTTCTCTTTCAAATCTAATAGAGAATCCAACCAGAGCCAAAATAAAACTTTATCAATGGGCGTGGATTCACAATTACGAAAATTGTACAAAGTACAGAGATTTTAATACAAAAACTTTTCGCTCTAATTGTCTGGGGCAAATGACTAGCTATCTCCAAAAATGCCCCTCGGCGAAAATTAGAAATCAGTTCTTGCGGGTAAGATTAAATCTATGGCCAACAAGAGAAGTTCTGGCGAGACGAAAAATGATAGCCCCGGAACAAAATTATTGTCGTTATTGTGAATCTGTTACTGTTGCAGAAACACTTCAGCATTTGATAGTGTCATGTCCTTACTTAAAATCATTGCGATCCAAGCAATTTAATGAATTAATAAATTTGCATTCGGAGCGAAATGATGAGGAGATTTGGAGCATTCTAGTAAACAGTCCCAGAATCTCAATCATGAAATCAATGATACACTTCTTAGAGACTATTTTACCAACAGAAATATATCTCTAAATTTGGTATGACAAGCTTAAGTGTTTTTTTACATGACATAAGTTAAATTTTAGTTGTCACATTATGAGTGAATGAAATACTTGTGGGTTTTTATTTAGGAGAATTTATATGCATACGTGATTGTGATGCACATATGCTATTTTAAGTTGTTTGCATGTTCTTTTTATTGTTCTTGTACTAATGCGAACGATGTACTCATTTTTGATAATTGAATCTAATCTATTTTCTTATTTCTGTATAAATATACAAATTTGAAAAGTTGATTGAATTCAGCTAAATCAAATAAAAAAAAAAAAATAAAAAAAAACGAGGGCGGAGAAGGTGCTGTGGAGCACAGCGGCGTGGATCCCACCGCCAGCCGGAGACGCAAGGCCCGGCTCCCCTCCCATGTTGTGATCTCGTCGGGGAGTGAGGAGTCCGGTGCCGCATCCCAGGCCGCAGCTGCCGGGGGGAGGTCCAAGAGGCGGAGGTTGGAGTTGGACTCCTCGGCAGCAGAAGGGGCAGCTGGGACCCCACAGGGCCCAACAGGGGAAGATGGCACGGAGTCATCCAGGTTGGTGGGGGGTTTGGTGGAGGAGGAGGCCATGCAAGCACCAGAGACGGGGTCTGGAGGTGGGGATCCCACTGGTGCTATTGGTGCAGTGCAGGACCAGGGACAGGAGGCAGCACAGGCCGCCGCGGAGGTGCCTGTGTGCAATCCTGTCCCTGATCCTGTCCCTGCATCATCTTGCACCAGCAGGGATGCCTACGTCCAGACCCGTTTTCAGGCAGGGGATGAGCCCACGTCAACTGGCTTTCCTCTGCCTGCGGACGTGGCTATCCAGGTCCGGGTTGAGCCTGTCCTGGCTGGTGTGGCGTTGTGTCAACGGGCCATGCGAGGTGACCTGCAGTCTTTTCATGAAGAGACTGCAAGTCATCTCGAATGGCTCGTTGACCACGTCAGCCTACTGGGACAGGTCACCCAGGCCGGATTCCTCCGTCTGATGGGGCTTGCTCCGACCCCCTCCTCAACTGGACCCCCTACGCGCCAGTCGTACTCTGTGCCATCTTCCCACCCATCAGTCACCTGGGTGCCCTGTGGAGCTGCCTCTGACGGTGCGGTCAGGCTGGTGGAGGAGGCATCCCTGCCACAGTCGGGAGTCGGACGTCCAGCAGGGGTGGCCACATCAATGACTGCACCCCAGCCGGCGGAGGATGTGCAGGCAGCAGGAGGCAGTGCACGGGCAGAGGCACAGCAGCAGCAGCAACGTGGTGGGAGCCATGAAGGCTCGGGGCCTTCAACATCGGAGGGGCAGGCATCAGCCGGAGGGCAGGAGGACCCAGGACAGAGAGTGTCTTCCGTGTGGCAGCGGTTGGGCCACGCCATAGATGCGGAGCGGCAGCAGGCGGAAGAGGCACGGCTCACAATGGTCAGGGCGGAGAACTCCATGCGGAGGGCCCTGAGGCGTGCCGAGTGCCTCGAGGCAATCCGCAGGGGTTTGGAGGTGGAGACGTCGATGGCCCTGTGGACCCTCGGGGCCATGGAGGAGGACCGCCTCCGGGACATTGAGGAGGAGTTCGATGATGCCCTGGCCCGGGACATCCACAAGTGAGCCGTGAAACTAGCCCGCTGCCCTTGTACATAGTTATGTAGGTAGTGTTAGGTTTCATTTTCTTTTTTATTTTATTTGGACCTTTCGGACATTGGCCACATTTTTGTATATAGTTTATTTTATTAGTTAGTGTAGTTAGATAGGTTTCCTTTATTTTGTTGGGATAATGGACCCTCGCTTGTTCCCATGTACATAGTTCACAGTTGGATTGTATTTTTTTTTTACTTTTTAACCATGGAGCAATGGCTTTCTTTTTTATTTCCCATTGGATTTTGTTTTGTGGACATTGACTTTGGACTACATTACTTTTGAATTTTATTTTTGGTTTTGCTTTTTTTAACGGACATGCTTCTTTTCATTTTTGTACATTCACGTTTCTGTTTCTTCATTTTTTATTCTATTTATGTTTCCTTTAATACATATTATTTTTTGGTGAACTTCAATGTGTGGTATCTCATTGGTTTCATGCATTTCATGATATGTGTTTTGAGATTCACTGACACCCATTGGGTGTATGTGAGGGAAATGTGTTTGTTCGGGAACTTGCAATTGGTGTTCTGTGATGTAATTGCAAATTATGAGTGGGTGGATGCAATACTTGGGTGGGTGTTTTGCATTTGGAGGCTGACCATAGGGACCAGGGTTCTAGATTGTGATGACATGTTGGCCGGGGAACATGAGTTGCACATGGGTGGGGGCCTGCTGGCAGGTGCCCCACAGTGCTGGGGGGTGGGGGTGGTGGGGAACATGCGTTGGACATGGGTGGGGCCTGCTGGCAGGTGCCCCACAGTGCTGGGGGGTGGGGGTGGTGGGGAACATGGGTGGGGGCCTGGTGGAGGCTGCCCTTGGTGGCTGGGGGGTGGGGGTGGTGGGAGACATGGGTGGGGGCCTGGTGGAGGCTGCCCCTGCACTGCTGGGGGGTGGGGGTGGTGTGAGACATGGGTGGGGGCCTGGTGGTGGGTGCCCCTGCACTGCTGGGGGGTGGGGGTGGTGGGGAACATGAGTTGGACATGGGTGGGGGCCTGGTGGCAGGTGCCCCACAGTGCTGGGGGGTGGGGGGGGTGGGGAACATGAGTTGGACATGGGTGGGGGCCTGCTGGCAGGTGCCCCACAGTGCTGGGGGGTGGGGGGGTGGGGAACATGAGTTGGACATGGGTGGGGGCCTGCTGGCAGGTGCCCCACAGTGCTGGGGGGTGGGGGTGGCGGGGAACATGGGTGGGGGCCTGGTGGAGGCTGCCCCTGGTGACTGGGGGGGTGGGGGTGGTGGGAGACATGGGTGGGGGCCTGGTGGCAGGTGCCCCACAGTGCTGGGGGGTGGGGGTGGTGGGGAACATGCGTTGGACATGGGTGGGGCCTGCTGGCAGGTGCCCCAAAGTGCTGGGGGGTGGGGGTGGTGGGGAACATGGGTGGGGGCCTGGTGGAAGCTGCCCCTGGTGGCTGGGGGTGGGGGTGGTGGGAGACATGGGTGGGGGCCTGGTGGAGGCTGCCCCTGCACTGCTGGGGGGTGGGGGTGGTGTGAGACATGGGTGCGGGCCTGGTGGTGGGTGCCCCTGCACTGCTGGGGGGTGGGGGTGGTGGGGAACATGAGTTGGACATGGGTGGGGGCCTGGTGGCAGGTGCCCCACAGTGCTGGGGGGTGGGGGGTGGGGAACATGAGTTGGACATGGGTGGGGGCCTGCTGGCGGGTGCCCCACAGTGCTGGGGGGTGGGGGGGGTGGGGCACATGAGTTGGACATGGGTGGGGGCCTGCTGGCAGGTACCCCACAGTGCTGGGGGGTGGTGGTGGAGGGGAACATGGGTGGGGGCCTGGTGGAGGCTGCCCCTGATGACTGGGGGGGATGGGGTGGTGGGAGACATGGGTGGGGGCCTGGTGGCAGGTGCCCCACAGTGCTGGGGGGTGGGGGTGGTGGGGAACATGAGTTGGACATGGGTGGGGGCCTGGTGGCAGGTGCCCCACAGTGCTGGGGGGTGGGGGTGGTGGCAGACATGGGTGGGGGCCTGGTGGAGGCTGCCCCTGTCGGCTGGGGGGTGGGGGTGGTGGGAGAAATGGGTGGGGGCTTGGTGGAGGCTGCCCCTGGTGACTGGGGGGGTGGGGGTGGTGGGAGACATGGTAGGGGGCCTGGTGGCAGGTGCCCCACAGTTCTGGGGGGTGGGGGTGGTGGGGAACATGAGTTGGACATGGGTGGGGGCCTGCTGGCAGGTGCCCCACAGTGCTGGGGGGTGGGGGTGGTGGGGAACATGGGTGGGGGCCTGCTGGAGGCTGCCCCTGGTAACTGGGGGGGTGGGGGTGGTGGGAGACATGGGTGGGGGCCTGGTGGAGGCTGCCCCTGGTGGCTGGGGGGTGGGGGTGGTGGGAGACATGGGTGGGGGCCTGCTGGCAGGTGCCCCACAGTGCTGGGGGGTGGGGGTGGTGGGGAACATGAGTTGGACATGGGTGGGGGCCTGCTGGCAGGTGCCCCACAGTGCTGGGGGTGGGGGTGGTGGGGAACATGAGTTGGACATGGGTGGGGGCCTGCTGGCAGGTGCCCCACAGTGCTGGGGGGTGGGGGTGGTGGGGAACATGGGTGGGGGCCTGCTGGAGGCTGCCCCTGGTAACTGGGGGGGTGGGGGTGGTGGGAGACATGGGTGGTGGCCTGCTGGCAGGTGCCTCACAGTGCTGGGGGGTGGGGGTGGTGGGAGACATGGGTGGGGGCCTGGTGGAGGCTGCCCCTGGTGGCAGTGGGGGTGGGGTGCTGGGAGACATGGGTGGGGGCCTGGTGGAGGCTGCCCCTGGTGGCTGGGGGGTGGGGGTGGTGGGAGTCATGGGTGGGGGCCTGGTGGAGGCTGCCCCTGGTGACTGGGGGGGGGTGGGGGTGGTGGGAGACATGGGTGGGGGCCTGCTGGCAGGTGCCCCACAGTGCTGGGGGGTGGGGGTGGTGGGGAACATGAGTTGGACATGGGTGGGGGCCTGCTGGCAGGTGCCCCACAGTGCTGGGGGTGGGGGTGGTGGGAGACATGGGTGGGGGCCTGGTGGAGGCTGCCCCTGGTGACAGTGGGGGTGGGGGTGCTGGGAGACATGGTTGGGGGCCTGGTGGAGGATGCCCCTGGTGGCTGGGGGGTGGGGGTGGTGGGAGTCATGGGTGGGGGCCTGGTGGAGGCTGCCCCTGCACTGCTGGGGGGTGGGGGTGGTGGGGAACATGAGTTGGACATGGGTGGGGGCCTGGTGGCAGGTGCCCCACAGTGCTGGGGGGTGGGGGGGTGGGGAACATGAGTTGGACATGGGTGGGGGCCTGCTGGCAGGTGCCCCACAGTGCTGGGGGGTGGGGGTGGTGGGGAACATGGGTGGGGGCCTGGTGGAGGCTGCCCCTGGTGACTGGGGGGGTGGGGGTGGTGGGAGACATGGGTGGGGGCCTGCTGGCAGGTGCCCCACAGTGCTGGGGGGTGGGGGTGGTGGGGAACATGAGTTGGACATGGGTGGGGGCCTGGTGGCAGGTGCCCCACAGTGCTGGGGGGTGGGGGTGGTGGGGAACATGAGTTGGACATGGGTGGGGGCCTGGTGGAGGCTGCCCCTGGTGACTGTGGGGGTGGGGTGCTGGGAGACATGGGTGGGGGCCTGGTGGAGGCTGCCCCTGGTGGCTGGGGGGTGGGGGTGGTGGAAGTCATGGGTGGGGGCCTGGTGGAGGCTGCCCCTGGTGGCTGGGGGGTGGGGGTGCTGGGAGACATGGGTGGGGGCCTGCTGGCAAGTGCCCCACAGTGCTGGGGGGTGGGGGTGGTGGGGAACATGAGTTGTACATGGGTGGGGGCCTGCTGGCAGGTGCCCCCACAGTGCTAGAGGGTGGGGGTGGTGGGAGACATGGGTGGGGGCCTGGTGGAGGCTGCCCCTGGTGACAGTGGGGGTGGGGGTGCTGGGAGACATGGGTGGGGGCCTGGTGGAGGCTGCCCCTGGTGGCTGGGGGGTGGGGGTGGTGGGAGTCATGGGTGGGGGCCTGGTGGAGGCTGCCCCTGCACTGCTGGGGGGTGGGGGTGGTGGGGAACATGAGTTGGGCATGGGTGGGGGCCTGGTGGCAGGTGCCCCACAGTGCTGGGGGGTGGGGGGGTGGGGAACATGAGTTGGACATGGGTGGGGGCCTGCTGGCAGGTGCCCCACAGTGCTGGGGGTGGGGGTGGGGGGGAACATGGGTGGGGGCCTGGTGGAGGCTGCCCCTGGTGACTGGGGGGGTGGGGTGGTGGGAGACATGGGTGGGGGCCTGCTGGCAGGTGCCCCACAGTGCTGGGGGGTGGGGGTGGTGGGGAACATGAGTTGGACATGGGTGGGGGCCTGGTGGCAGGTGCCCCACAGTGCTGGGGGGTGGGGGTGGTGGGGAACATGATTTGGACATGGGTGGGGGCCTGGTGGAGGCTGCCCCTGGTGACTGTGGGGGTGGGGGTGCTGGGAGACATGGGTGGGGGCCTGGTGGAGGCTGCCCCTGGTGGCTGGGGGGTGGGGGTGGTGGAAGTCATGGGTGGGGGCCTGGTGGAGGCTGCCCCTGGTGGCTGGGGGGTGGGGGTGCTGGGAGACATGGGTGGGGGCCTGCTGGCAGGTGCCCCACAGTGCTGGGGGTGGGGGTGGTGGGGAACATGAGTTGGACATGGGTGGGGGCCTGCTGGCAGGTGCCCCACAGTGCTGGGGGGTGGGGGTGGTGGGAGACATGGGTGGGGGCCTGGTGGAGGCTGCCCCTGGTGACTGTGGGGGTGGGGGTGCTGGGAGACATGGGTGGGGGCCTGGTGGAGGCTGCCCCTGGTGGCTGGGGGGTGGGGGTGGTGGGAGTCATGGGTGGGGGCCTGGTGGAGGCTGCCCCTGTTGGCTAGGGGGTGGGGGTGGTGGGAGACATAGGTGGGGGCCTGCTGGCAGGTGCCCCACAGTGCTGGGGGGTGGGGGTGGTGGGGAACATGAGTTGGACATGGGTGGGGGCCTGGTGGCAGGTGCCCCACAGTGCTGGGGGGTGGGGGTGGTGGGGAACATGAGTTGGGCATGGGTGGGGGCCTGGTGGAGGCTGCCCCTGGTAGCTGGGGGGTGGGGGTGGTGGGAGACATGGGTGGGGGCCTGGTGGAGGCTGCCCCTGCACTGCTGGGGGGTGGGGGTGGTGTGAGACATGGGTGGGGTCCTGGTGGTGGGTGCCCCTGCACTGCTGGGGGGTGGGGGTGGTGGGGAACATGAGTTGGACATGGGTGGGGGCCTGGTGGCAGGTGCCCCACAGTGCTGGGGGGTGGGGGGGTGGGGAACATGAGTTGGACATGGGTGGGGGCCTGCTGGCAGGTGCCCCACAGTGCTGGGGGGTGGGGGGATGGGGAACATGAGTTGGACATGGGTGGGGGCCTGCTGGCAGGTGCCCCACAGTGCTGGGGGGTGGGGGTGGTGGGGGAAATGAGTTGGACATGGGTGGGGGCCTGGAGGTGGGTGCCCCTGTTGGCTGGGGGTGCAGGGGGACATGCGTTTAGTGGGCAGTAGTGCAAGTTGACATGTGGGTTGGCTGGTGGGCATGGCCATGGTGGATGGTGTGCCTGCAGGACATGTGCTGGGTTGGCCCCTGTGGTGTGAGCCACCTGCAGGGGCCGTGGAGGGTGTAGAGGGAACACCTGGGAGGACCCACACGTGCAATTCACGTGTGCTGCTCCCGGCGCACCCCTGGAATACACGTACCCCGCTCAATCGCGTGTGTAACTTCACGCGCACCCCGAAATACACGTACCCCGCTCAATCGCGTGTGTGACTTCCCGTGCGCCCCCGAAATACACGTACCCCACTTAATCGCGTGTGTGACTTCCCGCGCGCCCCCGAAATACACGTACCCCGCTCAATCGTGTGTGTAACTTCCCGCACGCCCACGAAATACACGTACCCCGCTCAATCGCGTGTGTAACTTCCCGCGCGCCCCCGAAATACACGTACCCCGCTCGCACAGGCCCAATTGCTGTATGTTGCCACTTTTGTGATGCGCTGGGACTCTACCGCCTGCCTTCGTGTGGCGTACGTGTTTCAGCTTGTGCGTGTCTTTGGCTGTGCGTGGCTTTGCCCTATTCGATTCCATGAATACGTGTGGTTTGTGTGCGTGTGGGCGTTCCGTCTGCTTCCCTGCAGTTCATCCCCAGTTACGCCCTTATTTTCGCGCGTTGTTCCCCATTCCGCGTTACGCCCCATGTCCCGCCCACTTTCTGGTGTGTGCGCCGAGGTTGTGCGCTTTCACTGTGCGCGTCGCGCACGCCTTTCGGGATGTTGCAGTGACTTGTGCGCCATGCACGGGTTTGGCGCACATCCCGAGGTGTACACGCGCAGGGACTTCCATGCATCGCACGCGTGCGCGTGCGCCTGTTTTTTTCCGCTTGCGCCTGATTGCGCCTGCTTGCGCCTGCTTGCGCGAAGATTTTCAGTGCACGTTTGTTCCATGAATCGGCCCCTTAGACTCCACAAAACATATTAGCAGGCGGCCTAGTGCTAGCAGTTCACATTGGGCATGGCTGAATGAACATGTATCCATTTGTAATTAGCTTTGACACACCGTATTGCCACACAGAAAAAGCAACTATGTATTCAAGTTGGTTACATAGGTCAAAAATAGGGTGATGTATTTTTCATTTAGCAGTAGTATACAGTGTTACTGATTTAAGGGATGTGATAGTAGATAACTGACACATATAAGTGTGTGAGATGGAGCCAGAGAAGTGTTGTGGTAAAGATGAGGTCTGGGGACTCTGGTAGCAGGGGCGCTCCCATGTTGGATTGCAGGCCACATTACAGGATGTGTTTTGTAAAAGTATGAGCAACATGTCTTACATGGAGCTGCAGATTTGTCCAGTTGATTCTGAGACAAGTGCCACTTCCTTCCCTCAAAGAGAAGTTAAGCTGTCAAGGCCACAAACATTATATAGCACTTTAATCTAAAGCACTTTACATACGCCATATGTACATACATTACTATCATTACCCAATTAAAATTGGTACTCATTTATCTACCTCAGAAGGATGAAATGCTGAGTTGGACTTGCCGGGATTTGAACCTGCAGATCAAACACAGATCACAGCATCAAGTGTTTAACCTGCCGAGTCATCTTACTGGCTAATAGGGTAATAGATTATAGGGGATGATTAAAATTGTATGTAGGTGTTAGCCAATGGGGAGTGCTGTATTATGTTGTAATATTTATTATGCATAATTGTGTTCATTTGCGGATTTCCACTATAAAAGATATAACTCCTTAAGGTGGGACGAGCTCCGTGTTGGTTCATTAATATGGGACTGTCGGATACTTTTGAATGTAATAAAACTTCATTTTTCTTGCAAGTGGTGAATCGATTATTTGTGACTATTTGTTATCGTTCAGGTTTTGGTTCATTTTACATTAAAGGGGGTAAGCATGGACTGGATAGCGATGTAACTGTGGCGATATCCCCCTTTGATCCATGCCACACATACTGCGGGTGCATAAGAGCATGGACAAGGACATCGATGTATTTATGTAATGTATGAAGGAGAAGGTGGTGATGATGATGCATGATGTGCATGGTTTGGTAGTAAGCAATGTTGGCTGATACTCATGAGTTAGGATGCAGGTATAATGCCCTAAATGTGAAGGAAAGTACAAGCTGCAGAAAATTCTATTAGGATATCACAACTGATTGGTCCACCAGGAACACTTTCTGAGCGTTCCCTGACCCACAGAACTATTGTGAAGAATATGTTGGCTGCACAGGGGGTAGGGGCTGAAAAACGAGTACAGAACAAGCTAGCTAAATTCAGCATGGAAGGAACAGTGATTATTTACACCAGGGAAGGGCAGAAAGGACAGAGGTTATACAAGTCTGCTGCCACAGGGCACAGTAATTTATTACACAGGGGTAAGTAGTGTAGGGGGCAGTCCTTTCCCGCTCCCAGGCACAAATGTTTATCCACAATCGGACAGCCCCACAGAGAGGTCGGATGTGCCCAATAGTGTCAGTAACTTCACAATCGGAAGAGAAACCCTGAGCGGGAGGGAAGATAGGGGATTGAACCATTTCTTTTATTGGTCAACACAGGAGCTACCAAGTCCTGCATTAGGGAACAGATGGTTTCTCTGGGGCTGTTGTATCAGTTGCTTTCACTGAAGATTCTCCCATTACCTTAGGCACACAAGAATTGACAGCCCATGTGTTGTTTTCAAGAGATACCTCAGTTAACCTCCTAGGCAGGGATATCATGAGCAAGTTGAACATGATCATTTTATCACTTTTACTGAGGAGGGCATGGTGTGTTCTACCCCAGGCACACACCATGCTAGAGATACTGCAGAATTTCTATGCAGACCTGCAATCCACCAGGAGGTAGCACCAGGCACCATTATCACATTAGATTTAGACACAGTGATCACTAAGGCAGCTAAAGTAATACTGTCTGGCACAGATGAGAATGATATTGAATGGCGTACAGTCCAATGTTTTAGCCCAGCACAGCAGTTGCGAGAGGTGTCTGACAAGCCATTTTTCAAAGACACCAATGACATAGGAGAGATGGATTTTAAAATCTGAGTACCCTGTCAGATAATTATCAAACAGAGAAAAGTACCCCATACCCGGCTCCTTATAAATAACACTGCCATCACATCTAAGGAAATATTTAGAGAATGTGCCCAGAGAGTTATGGACCAGCAGCCCCACGATGTTGGTGTCTCTGTCTCTTAAAGGGATAGGGGAAGTGCACACCAAACCGAAACCAGGGCAAATCGTTTCCCTGGGTCAGGCAGTACCCTCTGAAAATATAAGCAGACCAAGGGATGTATTCCACCATTGCAGCATCATGGCAGCACTGTGTAATAGTGCCATCAGAGTCCCCATGCAACACATCTGTGTACCCAGTTGAAAAAGCAAAAGGATAATTGTGGAGTATGGTTCAGAACTTATTCCAGATGAACAATACTGTAGAGGTGGAGTTCCCAGTGGTCCCCAATCCCACCACCATCCTTTGTAATATCCCCCACCGTAGTGGACCATTTCACAGTAATATACCTCAGTAATGCATTGTTCTCCATCCCATTGCAACCTCCCAGTATGTCATTGCATTCACCGACAGAAGACAGAGGTTCCAACACACTCACTTGTCACAGTGGTATTGTGAGTCCAAGAGCATTTTCAAAAGGGTACTACAAATGGACATAGGAAACTGACAGGTACAGCGAACAGTAATTCAGTATGTAGATGCCTCCTTGAGTGTAGCACAACAGAAGAGCAGCGTATAAATGAGTCTGTTGCATTTTTGACTTTATTGTCAGAGCAGGTATACAACGTCGACAAAAAGAAACTACAATATTGCCATCAAGGATTTGTATAGCTATGGCAGATAATATCTGCAGTGATGAGGAGAGTCACACCAGAAAGTGTAGCAGTACACCACATCTGCTTCCAACCGCAGTCAAGTAGATGTAGCAATTCATAGGATTATGTAACTATTGTCAGGCCTGGATATTCGTTACTCCACCTATACCAAACCTCCATTGGAGGGGTTATAATAAGCGCAGAAACTTAAGGGGCACCTTGTCTGGGCAGATGACATGGTCCAGTCTTTTCAGGAACTCAAAAATGCAATCAGTAATGCACCTGTTTTAGCAACACCACATTAAAAAAATAATTCTTCCTGTTCTCACTCAATAGACATTAATGGAACACACACCTTTGGCCTATTACAGTGGTCGCTTAAGCCTAGTAACACAGGTGCATTTTCCATGCAAACAGGCTCTAGCAGCAGTTGCTTTCACAAAACAAAAATCGACAATCACTTGGAATGCTGTGTCACATTATTTTTGGAACACACAGTTTTGGGCATAATTGAGAAATTGAAATCCACTCCCACCACACAAAGAGCATCAGAATATGAGGTAATTTCGTCCAAACCTTCAATTCACACAGTGAATTGCAATAACAATGTCACACTGTCAGCCCAGCAACAATAATTGCAGAGCAAATACAGCAAGATGACGTAATGCATGATTGCACTACATACAAACACACTTCAGATGCCACTACCTATGTTATGGATGACCGATTCAAAGAAGGTGAGTTTCTCTTCATTGTAAGGCCATCGACAATTGATCAGAGTACTGGCCAGGCACACAGGGGCAGTGGTACTGAGGACTGAAGATATCACATCATACAATTAGTATGATGTGATATCTAAGGAACGACTGTCCTTGTACTACTCAGCTCAAGCAGCAAAGCTCATGGCACTAATAACAGCACTAGAAAAGGTTGCGTCGCTATAATGTATTCATATTCAGCTTATGTCACATTAACAGTACATTCAGGTCTCTCAAAATGGCAGAGGGGAGTGTTCAAAAAATCGAATGGCACACCGGTGCAACATGCTGCTTTGATTACATGGACACAGTTAACAGGAGAAGTAGCTTCTGTTATCTTATTGATGTGGTGTGCACATTCTCTCACTGGTTTGAAGCAGGTCACTGTGTCTACCTGATGCCAAATCAGCAGCCACATTTCTATTATGTATAATATTTCCCTGGTGGGAAATTTGTGATTTCCTCAGATCTGACAATGAGACTCACTTCTTTAATGAGCTCTTCAAAATAAATGTGCCCAATGTATTACCCACATGCCAACGGGCTTGTGTAACGCCTAAATGCCCTATTGAAACAACATCTTGCTAAGATTTGTAACACATTGAAAAGGAGTTGTTGTTATTTTCCGCCATCAGCATGGTTAGCTCTTTGTAACTAGTAAGGGTTAGATCATCAGCTTACAACAGGCAGTAGGCTGCATACTCCACTCACACCTGCAAGCACTGTCTCTGATGCAAGAAAATGATGCACACATTCTAGGTGATGAATTTCAGGGATATCTTGGGGAGTTAACCAAATATGACAGTCTTATGCAGTTCAAGATAGCTACCATCACCAGAGATGGACACACCAACAACAGAACAGGATTCATCACTTTCACAGTCACAACAGATCTTCGCTAGTGAAAAAGTATTCATCTGCAACTTCATCCAGAAATGGAATCAGCCAAGATGTAAGAGACGTTATGATGTCATTTATGTCACGCCCTTAGAGATCAAAGACGAAGGTCAAAAGATGTGGATCCATATAACAGACCCCCAGAAGAGCAACAGATCCACCACCCCTCCCCAGGAGCAGTAGGAGGAAAAGGTGTTTCAAAAAGAGGAGTGATATTGCTATTTCTTAAGCTTCTCTGAACGCAATGTGCACCTTTGGGTGGATGTATGCTAACATGTTTTTAGAGCCTTTGTGAACAACAGACAATATTAAAAGGATTATGCCTTGTATCATTTTATTTTTCACTCTCTCTCTCTCACTATCCTTATGGTTTAATTTATGTGGTTGTTTCCTAGGGGTGGGTCTAGTAACATCATTAACATTGCATATGTACCAGTGAATAGTAGTCTATCCTTGATCAGAATTAGAAGGGATGCTTTAAACCCAGGAGTTTATTTAGGTAGTGTTAAAGATGTGCATCACCCTAAAACTGACAATATGTGGTGCAACCACATGAAGGTAATGGGACGAGGTACGTCAAGCAATTTTTGCTATGTGTGTTCTTTAATCCCCTATGCAACAGGCACACTCAGATTGTGCAATTTTTAGTGCATCTTACCTTATGCATGGAGTGAGGATTGATTCAGATACACAGGGTCCAAGCACAATGGGTAGACATTGACACCACAGTGTACACAGATAACTACATAAAAATAAAGAACAATAAACAAATAAACGAGAGCAGCCAATGCCCATACCCTGGAAATGCCTAGATTTAAATGTGTTACAGCTGGAGGATCTAGCTTCCCAGTTATTGCAGCACAAACTTGGAATGCATTACTGCATGACCTCTGAAAGGAACAACCATATCCTAAATTTAGACTCAATGTAATTAAATGGCAACGAACGAATGACTGTTAGCTTGCCTTCTCTGTATCTTACACTACTGTCTCTGCTGCATGTCTCTTACTGTGCTTCCTTCCGTATGCCACTGTAACTATCCTGGTATCATCTATTCTCCAACTGTTTTGTATTTTGTATGCTTCTTTGTGCACATTTTGTAACTAAGCTTAAGTTGTCTTGACCCCTACTGTGCCCGGCTACCTAATGGGTTTGGCGCGCAATACCAAATAAATAAACAAACAAACAAACAAATACAGAAGATGGCTGCCATGGAGTGTTTGATATAATCGTATACTGAACTATCAGACAATAGGGGAGAGGCAAGGCAAAGCTGTTTCTATGGTACCACCCCTGAGCAGGTGTCCCGATAAAGTAGAAAAGGAACAGCTTCAGTGCAAAACAATATTTCAATTGCAGATGGAAGGTGCTGTTTATTATAGAGATGAAAGGGTTGGATGGCTGATGGAGTGAAAAGCAGGATGGATGGCTGGACTACCAAAGAGTGCAGTATCACAAATAAATGAAAAAAGTATGTTACAAAATTGATGCGGATTGATCAGAATGAGAAGCCTACCCAAGTACTCAAACTCACAAAATACTCCTTGTGTTTCAGAGGCCATTGATCTCACAGACATCACAAGAGGGACAGCAGCACTCAAGGATCTATATTGGGTTTGAGGGGGTTTGGTCTACACCCAGTTTCCACTGCTCTGGAACGATGTGTGTACCTTGGCAACCCTGCAGTCTCCCATGCTCATTGTCCTAGATGTCAATCTCACCACAATCAGCAAGCAACCCATGTCTAAATAAGTACACCTCATGGATCATCGGGCCCGGCATTCTTTGGGCTTGCAACGTTATTGACACAGTAATTGTTTCTCCCAGGACTCCAGTGACAGACTAAATGCTATTCCCGGGAGTATAGGCTATTTAGAAAAGTTGAGACATTATTTTCCTCGCTTCTTGCTTCCGGTGTACATGCAGCAGCAAATGCAAAATGGCTCCAAATAACACATTGGGAGCTGATCGAGCTAGCAAATGAAACAGAACACAGACTAAAAACTATTACAGAGGAACTTAGAGCAATTAGGTAAACCACACTGCAAAAGAGATACATACTCAACTTCCACACCACCATGGAGGGCGGTGTATGTGCAAAGTTATATACTTGCTGTTGCACTTACCAACCTTCCAATAGTGCAGAAAAAGGCACCTTAACAAAAGCTATTCATTCACTACACACTTTGCACACTATGATGGAGAAAGAAGGGGGAGTCGCAGAGCAACATTGGTTTACCTCAATGTTTTCATGGGTACCTTTGTGGGTGGTGTAAAGACTGGTAGGGGGTGTCGGTACTTCCGCTCTCTATATGGTAGAGGAGAGGCACAGCGGACCCCAGCCAAGATTGTCTATAAGGTAGCAATGGACGAGCAATCAAGGCCTAGCTTCTCAGGAGGTGATGCGGGCTGGTTCTTAAGTACAGTGTAGTCCCCGAACCCCCAAAAAGGAATGTCCACACACTGTATTACTGAAAACACAGTCTTTATATAATTAATATTCAAAGGTATGTACACGATCACAATAACGCACTTTGTACTCGGAAGTCAATAATGATAAATATATACAATTCTAAAGTGGTACCACTAATGTTATCGAATCTCATTAAAGTGCATCAACTGTACGGTTAAAATGTCACACAGATTAATAATGAGGAAACCAGCAATAGAGATAGGCAGGAACGTAAGATGGTTGAGACAATAGGCAGAATGCTGACCCCTATCACTAGGCACAGTTCTGTGTGGAGATCCCCCACCTAGGCAACCTGTAAAATAAGATATATCGAACAAGCCCAGTCCATATGTTCAATAGTCTCACTTCTTCCTATTAAGGTTTTTACCCCCCCCATGTACCTGGTTGAGTAGAGTTCTCCGACGATGCGTTGTCAGGGAATCGACGGCCCTTCTTGAGTGCCCTCCCTTTAAGGCAGGAGTCACGGGTCATCGAACGTCCGACGGTGAACAGGGTGAACTACGGCAGGGAAGTTGCAGCTTTGTTCCTAGCGGTGCTCATCGACGACAGAGCATTGGCGTCCTGCAAGGAGGAGGCGTGCAGGGCACCTTGATGACGATAGTTCTGGACCGCAAAGAGATGACGAAGAACTGTGGCCCAGCAAGGGCGTCGAGTCGTCGGCGTCTCTGCGGTCTTTAGGTGGCGGGAAACCCACCGGTGGATGCTCCTCGGCGCGTCGACGGTCAGCCCTTCTCCAGCGGGAGACAAGCGGATGACGATGCAGACGAGAGCGTCTGATGATCAATTAAAGTTCTTAGGCAAATGGGAGCACAGCGGCTCTGGTCGGCGACGGCAGTCATCGACAGTGGCGGACAACAGTCCGGGTGCTTCTCCTTGGAGTTCCGCAGCATTCCCCGTATCGGGTCGGCAGCCTGTCGAAGGTCTGTCTACCAGGGAGCGTTGGCAAAGATCAGCTGTGTAAGATGGTCCCTCGTAGCTCGGGAAGAGGGCGCCTTACCAGGTCCTCTCTGGGTCAGTCCTTGGAAACACAGCAGCCTTCAGATTGCGAGGGAGAGCCACAGCACTCCTTCTCGTCCAGCGGGGGTTTCAAGGTCAAGCGTCAGTTACTCCAGTTACTCGTCGTAGTGGACTTCAGCTTCTGAACACGATTCCTAGCAGTGAGAGGTCCCCAGATATACTGTTGATCTCCCATTCATTCCGCTGGGTCACACTCAAGCATCCAATCACGCCTACGGGCATTCATGCAGGCAGGCAGCCAATCAGACACATGAGGTATTCAGGCCATTCACTTCTCTCCAGACACTCACAACAAGTTATGTGTATTGGGACAAGCACCGAGCCATTCAACACTCCAAGCTGCATTCATACCGGTTTCGGGCAGGGTTGTCTCAGTCATTGTGTCAACCACCAGATACTAGACACCCACAACACAGAATGCATATTCGTCACACACTCTGTTCACCCAGGTCCCACCCACAGGAGGTACCCACAACATACATCCCCGGGAAGGCTCCAGCTAGTCTGTCCGGACCTTCACAACAACACCATATACGGCATTTCCACTCAACAGCCAGTCAGGGGGAAGGGACAGAGTCAGGGCTTCCCAGGACTTTGGGAAAACAAGGTATTGGGGAATAGAAAGCAAGAGGCCACAGGGGCCATCTTGTTTTCCATCAGGAATCGATGGATCCCAATGGCAGGGCCGGGGTATCCCAAAATGGAGGATACGCCGCGCACCTGTCACATTCAGCATGGAGCTGCCACCAGCCCATACCCTGCTCTGTGGGCCACCCACAGGTGCCCAAAAACATACACTAGGGGCACAGGGTTGTACCCCCACCCATGGGTGCCATAAGGGTATCCCACGGGTCCGTTCACCAAACCAAAAGAAAGAGAGCTACACCGCCAGGAGTCCCATATGAACTCCTGTGCGGAAAACATGAAAGAACACACGATAAAAAGCAGTAAAAGACAAGGATACGGAGGCCCTGTCCCTCCGATGCATTTCCAGCATCACAGGTGGTAATATATTTAAAGTGCTGAACCCAGTCTTTGTTTTGTTGCTTATCATTCATTGTACCTGCCAGCTGGTTATGGGTTGCTGCAGAAATATGCTGGCCAAAGTAATACCTATGAAGTCAGTTACGCTTAAAACAGGTGAGTCCATTCCCCTTTTGAAACATGTACACACAAAGACAGAGAAATGGAATGGCAGGATTGAGCATTGCATTTTTAGGATACCTCAACTGATTGCTCCACCAGGAACATTTTCTGATAACCCCTGACCCAGAGAACTATTGGGAAGAATATTTTGACTGCACAGGGCATGGAGGTTGCTGTTTTTTGACATGTACCACAGAGAAATATGCTAAGCAAGGAGGCAACCTGCGTAATGTTAGTAAGTTCTGGGTACCAAAGACTGATTTTGACAAAGTGATAGAAGCCAGAATGGTCGTTAATGAACCAACAAAAGGGGGGAATGTTAGGATACAAGTGAAACACCATAAGCGTGAAGGGGAGTACAAGCTGAAGAGGTTCTATCAGCATGAAGATTTGGTCATTTTTAGTTGCAGTGTTTCTATCATTTTTCACAGCATTTCTGTCTATTTTCAAATCGGATTTAGCTGTTCCACATTCTAGAGAGCACTAGGCTACCGAGTACGTGGTGGAATGATGAGCAGCAAAGGTATTGTTATTGATTTCATTTTGCTTAATGGCCTCTTGCCACATCAGCTAGAGTCCTGCCATTTTGAACTAGGCCCCATCAGAGTTTGTAGATTTCTGTTATTTAGGGCACTAGCCCCCAGTTCTGAGCCTCTGTCCTTCCATTTAATTAAATTATATTCCTGCTTCCCCCAGCGGGTGTTTAGCATGCCAATGTCCTTGGAGGAATGGTGATTTGCAGCACACAGATTAGTTATTGTTGCAGGGCCTAGCTGTTTTCAGGAGCTTTAAATGAAATGGAGAATAATGGTTTGTGTTCTTGACCATAAAGCACAATAGTTGTGAAGGACATATTTTGTTGTGAACAAAGTCTTAAGTGAAGATATTGCCGAAGCGTACAATTAGATTGTGGTTATAATGCCACCTAGGAAGCTTTGGGACAACTGGGTCTGCAATAAAAGGGCTTGGAAGTATGGATACATATGAGAAATTAATTTCCAAAGAATGGAGCCTCAATGTTTTTTTATGAAGCCACCTGGTTTCCAAGAGATAGCCAGAAGAATGTGTGCCACTGATAGCACCATGTTTCAAAACGGGAGTTGCAAACATTGTTTCAGGATAAATTGCTACAAGGCCTGATAACTGTCTGGATTTTGGTGGGACTGCACATCAGAAGTTACATGAACTTGTTTTGACCAATGAGGGTATGCCATTTTAGTGAATGTTACATGTCTGACTTAAGCCAATCAGGATGGAATATTTTCTCTAGACTGCACAATTAGGTCCATTTTAGGTGGCTGCACTTAGGATGGTCATGGGTAATGTACTAGCCAATACAGCATGCTAATGTATATTGTGTTTAGATGTCTATATATATGGGAGACAATAGGGAATGTGGAATGTACATGTATGTGATACTTGTTATGTATTCACATTTAGTGTTTTTGGTCTGTAAAAACTATAACTTAATGTGGGCGGGTCAATAGCGTTTTCTGTTTTCAGTTCTAAGTAGCTAGCTGACTCTCCCAGCCATAATTTCCATGTATTAAAGCTGTTTTTCTTTGCAAATGTTGCACTCTATTGTTGCTTCTTTGTATTGGTATTTGCAATCAGTTTTTGGGCCTAGCGTACATGTAGTAATCAGATTGAACCCATATGCACATAAGGCACAACATTGGAGTGTGATACTGCCAGAGGCCATTTGAACATCGCACATTCCCGCAGGTATCTTTTATTGTGGTTGATTGGCATTTGTAAGGTCAAAACAAAAATGTCATGGTGTGCAGAACATTGCCATCGATGGAACATTGAATGTAGCATGTTTCTTTGATTATTCCTCATGTGCTTTGTTCTGTGAGTAGGTCATTTGGGATTGGTGTAAGGGGTCCCCAGAGGATGATACGGCTGGACCATCAACCAGCGCAGGGCAACTAGCTGTCTATAGCGAAACTCTACAATGCTTGCAGGCAATGATGAATAGGCTGAAGGACTCTTCCTCCTCAGAGAAAGTGCCTACTGGTGTGGATGAACTCATGCATGGGCCTTAACTTATAAGCCACGATGAGTAGGAGTTGTTCCAGTTCATGTTCGAGGCTGTGTCAAAGGACAAGAGCCAAAACACCTTAGTTTGTCGGTGTGACCACAGCAGACATCATCTTTTAGTGGAGCCAAGAACAGTGCTACAAACGTGAGCCAGGAGTCAAGTGTGTCCTGCTCTGGTGTGAGCACAACTGCAGTGTCTGCAACATTGAACTACTTCAGTGGACTCACAGTACTGGGTGGGGCCAGTACATTTGGCACAGGACATCCTCTGCCAACTGTTGGGTATTTATATCAGAGCAGACAAAGTTCATCATGCCTGGCTAGGTCATTGACAAGTGGGGTGAGGATTTGCTGCCTGCAAGAGGCAAAGAGGTAAAGTCCTGCAGGCATTGTCTCAGAATATGACCTTATTGAGCAATACAGTGATAGCAAGCGTAGGGGATTTTTCCCAGGATGTGCATACATTGAGGGAGGAAATGCACCCGGATATAGGGACATTGGGGGAAAGCATGAAACAGTAGATGCTGTCATTTTGGGAAAACATGGAGCAAGAGATGTCATTTTGGGAAAACATGCAGCAGGAGATGTTGGCTTCTAGGGAAAGCATGCAGCAGGAGATGGTGACGTTGAGGGAAAGTATGGAACATGACATCTTGGCATTGAGGACACCATACAACAGGACAGGGTGGCATCAAAGGTCAGCATGCAAAAGGACATGATTGATTGGGGTCTGGGGGGGTGTTGATGCATGTCTCCCTGTCATGCATTGCTGCAGCTTCAGAAGTTCAGATTTTGGCAATCTGTGATTTGAGTGCTCCACCAGTTGAGCATATACCACTGGATGGTCATTCTTAGTGACTGTGGACATGTTGCCTCTTCTGCAATGGCTTACATGTGGTATGCATGCTGTTTGCATGAACCTGGCCATTCCGTGTGTAGGTACTGATTGTGGTGTCTGGGGTGGCTGCTATTCTGAAATGTTCTGTTGGTCCAGATCACAAAGGCTTTTGGGAAGTGGCAATACATTCAGGGCGTTTGATGTTTGCACGGAGCCCTATATAGGCTATTTGGTTACCTATTAAAAAGAACTTGCAACTGGCACACACCCAGTCTACACTAGTTTGTTCTTGCTATCGCTTGTTTATGAGACATTTTGTTTATTGAATAAACTGTATTTGTAATGTACAAAGGATTATTTAACTAGGGATCAGCGCACTGGTCATACAACATGAAACTATAGTTTTTGTGAATTCATTTTGTTTTGCTATTTCACGGTAATGTTTTTAAGTGTGTCCAGTGTCTCGCTGTCCACGCACTTCACTTCACTTTTTTACAGATTAATAATTAATGAGGCGTCTTGCATATTCGTGTCCCTTTTACACCTCTCTGCTGGCCGTTCCTTTGCACTAAAGTGACACTAATGATGCGGAAACAATCTGGTTGCCCAGGGCACAAGTTGAGAAGGGCTGTGAATTGCATCTAATCCTTTTGCACAATGAAAATTGCATGTTTTCAGCACTAAACCGCTGTGTGCAGCACAAGCCGTTTTTTAAATCGGGCCCCAATGATTTTATCTTGTTTAATGAGATCGCATGTCTGCGCTTTGTAATTCTCTTTTATACATTGCAGTTTTCTTGGATGCTTTGTTTTTAGAAAATGCTTACTGTTATCTCTTCAAGTAAGAACACATACAATAACAATTTGCGTATTAATCCATTAATATTAAGAACCCTCTATGTTTTTTTACCAAAGCCCTTCCTGCAATACCTTACTTCAACAATCCATTCAAGGTGCATGAGTTGAGAGCACGGTATCTGCTTGGTCCAGTCCACTGGGCATTGCAGCAAGAAGATCAAACATCTCATAACTAACAGGCTTCAATGTAAGTCTTTATTATACATCTATGTCTTATCATTTTGAAGGTCCGAATCAGAAGATTGTTAACGTTTCTATATTCCACCATTAGGGATAGATACCTTCACTGAAAGAAACCTCAATTTTTCTAAACGTGCGGCGTATAATATTTCCATTGTACACCTTCAATAGCTGTATTTCTGAGCTCTACAATGAGGCCTTTTATCTATCTCATATCACAAGTCTAACGGTAGAACTGTAGGTATTAATGCATGTATTGAAATCCTAATTGTGCTGCTCTGCCTAGATTGTTAGGCATAAATGACTCCTTTAATCATTGACAAGGATACATGTGTTAAATTAACATCTTAGTTGTGTTCAACCAGTATCTGGCACTCCTTGCCCACCGCATCGCCGCTCTCTGCCCCAACTTTCAGTGCTATGCGGACGATACCCAGCTCATTTTCAGGCTACCCTCGGCCTCCTCCTCTCCCTCCCTCATCTCTGACTGTCTGTCTGCTATCCAGGAATGGTGTGCTGCCAATGACCTCTGCCTTAATGCTAGTAAGACTGAGATCCTACTCATCGGCACACCCACTCCCTCCTTCCCTGCAGCTCTCTGGCCGGCCTCTCTTGGCCCTCTTCCTGCTCCTACCTGCAAGGCAAAAAACCTCGGGGTCATCTTCGATTCCACACTCTCCTTCTCTCCTCATATATCCAAAGTCTCTAAGAAGTCACATTACCAGCTGCACCTCCTCAGAGGTATTCTTCCCTTCCTCTCCTTCCCCCAGAAGCTCACTGTCTCCCGAGCCCTGGTTCTCTCGAAGCTGGACTACTGTAACAGCCTCTATCTTAATCTGCCTGCCTCCACTCTCCGCCCTCTGCAACTCATCCAGAACAGAACTGCGAGACTTGTCCTTGGCCTCAAGCCCAGGGACCGTATCTCTCCAGGACTGAAATCTCTACACTGGCTCCCAGTGGCTGCGAGGATTAAGTTCAAAACCCTCTGCATTGTCCACAAGGCCTTCTGGGGCCTGGGGCCTAAATACCTTCAACTCTCTCTTCCTAAATATCTTCCTTCCCGAGCTCTACGCTCATCCGTCTCCAACTCCCTCAGGGTCAGCCGCTTCTCGAAGCAAGGAGCTGGGGGTAGATCTCTCTCCGCGGGAGGGGCCTCCCTCTGGAACAGCCTTCCTGCCTCCCTGAAACTTGAGGAGAACCATCTCCGGTTCCGGAAGCACCTCAAAACCTTCCTCTTCACTTCTGCTTTCTCTCTCCCTCTCCCCTGCTAAATTCTTCACCAATACTGCACTGATTCTGCAACTGGGCCACTCTCACCGACCTCGGTCCTGGGCCCAGTCACTCTTCACTTGCACTGCCTCCCTGGCAACCCCTGCACTGCAGGACTGTCTCTGTATCACTACAGCCCCCCACCCCAGCACTTGTCTGCACTTACCTTGCACTTGCCAACAGCTGGCCCTATTTATTTATTATTTTATGTCTATTCTACTTATTTGTACTGCACTCCCCCCCTCCCCCTTGCACTTTTTCCCTTCCCCCTACCCCTGCACTTGCGCGGTCTGAATGACACCTGGCCTAGTAGGATCGTTGTCCGTCTTCCCCATGTTCCCCCCTCCCTGCCTCGTCGCGCCTTGAAAAACTTGTGTATAGGCGCGTTACAAATGCCTTATCATATCATATCATATCATTAGACCTCACGTACTGCAAGAGCAGGGCAAGACGTTCAAAAAGTGATCTCTTGAGTTGGATCTTCTAACCGTTTTTTTGTTGTTGTTGAGAATATTAATTTCAAGAAACAAACAATTAGTGTATTTTATTACAGGACACGTCAGAATCGGGAGACATGTTGGCAAGCTGCTGTTCTTTTAAACATCGGTCACCAAGGTTGTATGGACAGGTACGTAATCGTTTTTAGATGAGAGATGACAAAACGGAAACCACATCAGAGAAATACATTTTGTGAGGGAGATCCACTCTGCTGTTGTCAATTTTTAGTTAATATCCTGGGATTACGGAGGATTGGGATTAAGAGACGTAATTGGCAGGATTTGCTAAATGAGCAGTTTCACTTTTCTGCTTCCACAAAATAATACGCTTAACCAAAGTGAGGCAAAAAGAGAAATTTAAGATAAAGAATTAAACATATGGGGCCTCATTACGAGGTTGGAGGTAGCCATGGGGCTATTAGCCCCATGGCTGCCTCCAAAACTCTTCCGACTCCTCCCTGGTGAATGGAGCAATTACCGGTCCATTCCGAGGTCGGAGGGACTGGTAATTCCCCATTCACCAGGGCCATTCCCCATTCCCATTGAGCCCCCATAGGGCTCAATGGGAATGGGGAAGGTGCTAATAACGGTACCGTTATTAGCTCTAGAGTCCCTTTGCGGGTCCCGTCCTCAACGCCTGCAAAAAGCAGGCGTTAAGGAAGGACCCGCAAAGGAAACTCGTAGTAGGGAGGTAAGGGATTATTGGCACCGGTCCCCTTACCGGTGCTGGTAATCCCTTACCTCCCACCTCGTAATGCCCAGGGACTCGAGAGCAAAAAGTACAGATAACGTGCTAGTCACCAAAGTTTCCCCATGGGATGAGCATTAGAAAAAATAGATTAAACCAGTTAAATTGAGGCTACAACTATACTATCTCAATAACCTCAAAACGCAGATTTGTGCACCTTTCTGCCCAAAAATCCCTGTTTGAAGTATGGGGATTTTCGGGTAGAAAGGTGCGCAAATCTGTGTTTTCGGCGCAGATAATTCCATGAATCAGGCAGTATATCTCAATACATATCAATTTGTGTTGGAATTGAGGATGTATCAAAGGAAATCACAAAATATGCATGAACAAATTTGTAAAACACAGGATAGTCGGGAGAGGGAAAACAACAAAGGGAAGGGATTAGGGAGGAAAAAGGAGAAAACAACACTCATTAGCATATTGTCAGATGTTCATATGATATCCCAATTTAGTTGGTCTATGTCTTAGCTAATAATCGGTCAGTCGTGCAAACTTATATCCCCATGTGCATCTCTCGATTATCAATATATGTGGGTGGTTTTGTGACTACTGCAGGGATGGTGTTTGGTATCCCTTGTGGAAATAGACCCAAACCAGTTCCAGGGTGTAAATGGAAGGGACCCAGCAGGGGTTGGAGTTAGGAACACTAAGAACCACTAATTCTTACACACACCCGCAAGCAGGTCAAGTGAGCCCTTCGACAAATTGGGACTGAATACCTTTAGAAAAACACATTCATGTTCACCAAGAGATGGCATTCTGTCGAAAAACTCATCATGTGAATTTACACTACAACTAATTTATCCTCATACGCTCTGCAGAAATTAAAAAAAGTAAAAATCTCTGATTCATAAGTCTTGGTGATTATTTGTCATGCATGCTCCATTTCCTCTGACTGAAAATGATTCCAATTCATATGTAACTCATGCATACCTGCTAATGATTGGTTTTGTCCTAAATTCATTGACAGTTCCCAATCTAACACCTCATCTTGTGAGCTGAGTTTTTACTTTAGCTTGGAACGTGAATCTGTTGATTAGATTGATTGACCAATAGGTTAACAAATTCTCAAATTAAGTTGTGTTCAACATCTAGGTTTAAGGACCAAAAGGAATGGTCCAAAACATTGGAATGACCTCTGGTTCTAAGTCATACTTCAAATATGCACATTTCCAGCCCTACGGAAATAAATGCACCGAATTCCTGTGGAAAAAGCCTATTTGAGACTTAACTCTATCTGCAAGTGAGAAGAGACAGAATCCGGCTGGATGTGAGAATCTATATTCATCCTCAGCAGTTTCTATAATAATAGTGGCACATGCTAATTACTTACATTAGTGTGGTGATTAGACACACTGTATCCGAAGTCGGTTGTGGCACCCTATTCCCGCGATGCATCTAAGGACAGTGGCCATTTTGATTATGGTCCCTATAAAGTACCATGAGGTTGCACGCAAAGCGTGTGACATCATAGATGTTTGCCATAAAACAACAAACCTGTAGGTTTTGAATATTCTGCAAATGCCATTACAGTGCCCTACTTGTGTTCAACAAAGTACTACTCTGCTTCCCATCAAGATACCAGAGCAAATGGATATGTAGCAATCATCAGATGACCCTGTGAGGCTTTCTCTGCCCAAGATTAGGGATTAGGAATTTTGAATAGTTTACATTCCCATCCCTCACTGTGATCAGAGATACAAGTTTAGCATAAATCAGCAACCTGTCAGTTTTAGGTATTTTGCAGGGCAGTTGAATGCCCAACGTGTGATCAACAAAAACAGGAATAAATATGTGCCAATATAGTTCCCCTCTAGCTATAGGAGCAAGAAGATATGGTGCAATCCTTAGATGAACCTGTGCTGCTTATTCGACGGTAAAACCGGATTGAGCATTTCGACTTGCTTTCATTCCCATCACTTACTAAGATCAAAGATGTTGTGAAGTCCTACTTTAATCAAACAATTCTAATTTCCAAGGCAACTGTCATCCAGGACAACATTGAGCCAACAGAGTAGACAACCCTGAGACCTCCAACTAGAGAATCTCTCTGAAAACGAGAACCCACACCCCACCACCCCATCGATCTGGTGCCATCCCAAAACAACAGCCCCCCTCCAAAGTATACATGGAACATGTGCTGGTACACACTTAGTGATTCCATGACACTGATTCTGCCTGCACCAATGTGAGCAAACTCCGAAATACATCTCTCTACAGTCATCTGGTGTGAATCTCTAATTGGTCTAAACTGTTAGAAAGGAAAAGGTATCCTCACTGTTTAACCTCACTGGTAAAACCCAGTGTTGTCTATTGTTCTTGTCCCAAAATGGCTGTCCACTTTCATGATAAAAAATGAGTCTTGCTGATATAGCACATGGTGGTTACCCTTCATGGTGTAAGAGTATTTGACAACATTATTCCTAATAGAACAGTATGAATTGGCTATTGACACACTCATATTGCAAACGGTCAACTGACAATGTTAAATCTAATGTTAAAAGCCCTGTGGTGGTATAGGAAGGATCTAGGATGGACCAGTGCTTGTTAAGTGGGCTCATCATAAGCCTCCAGAATCAATCCACCCCCACACATTGTTTTTGTAGCCAAGAAACAAATATATATTGTCTAGTGGACCACAAGGTCCTTTGCAAACACTTCGACATTGCGTGCACACTTCTCTACCCATGCCACTAAATGGATTGAATACTCTTTGAGCGAGAGAACAATGAGAGTCTTCTCCCCTTCGGCAGCAGCCGGCCCCTCACTAATCTCGTGCAGAGTCCCTCAAGGCTCTTGTGACCCCTCTTCGATGATCTGGACCTACACTAATTATGCAGATGATACACAGATTCTCCTCCCGCTTTCTGGGGATCACAGTAAGGACAGGGAGTTGGTGAATAGGGTGTACCTCATTATTCAGGCATGGATGGCATCCCATGGCCTCTGCCTGAATGATGATAAGACCGAGCTGATTATCCTAGGCAAGCAGGCCAATACCAACAAGTTAGGCAAGGACTACTCCATGTTTAACATAGATGGCAATAGCATTAAGGTTTCAAGAGAAGTAAAAACACTAAGCTTCTATCTTGATTCCACTATGTCTTTCACCAAACAAGTTAACTCCTTAGCATCCACTACAGCTTATACCTGTAAATTAATAAGAGCAGGTAAACCTTTCTTATCTAACGATAGTTGCATAATCCTAGCGAGAGCCTTTCTATTATCCCGACTTGATTATTGTAATGCCCTTTACAGTGGTGCTAACAAAACTACCACCAAAAGGCTACAAATCTTACAATAAAATGCCCTCAGAGCTGCTCTAGGCATAAATAAAAGGGAACATATCTCCTCTATCAGACACCAATACAAATGGCTCTCCACCGACAATATAATCCATCTAAAAATGATCTCCTTGACGCACAAAGCCCTCAATAACGCTGCTCCCAGTTACCTGATGGACAAAATAAAAAGAAAAATCTCCAGTAAGCCTACAAGAACTCCCAACTCCAACTGCTTGGTAATTCCTAGATTTAAACTTGCCAAAATTGGCAGCACCAGTTTCCCTGTGCTAGCCGCTAAATGGTGGAATGCCCTGCCACACAACTTGAGAACAGACCAACCTTTCTCACACTTTAGAATTAATCTTATCAAACACTTCAACGACAAAAATATGTAATGTACTGCTAGACACTTGTGTCATACTACTTTATCTGAATGTATACATGTATTATTAGAAATATATCGTGAATGTAAATAATTATAGTAACATTGTATATAACTGACCGCCTCGCTTTACAGCAATGCCTCCATCTCTTCATCAGATCTTCCTCCTGCTAAGCCTGTACATACCTATCTCTCTACCACTGTAAATTATGTAACATTGTAATTCTTTGTAACACTGTAATTCTATGTAACACTGTAAACTTTGCATATTCTCTTCACTGCGCCCAGTTACCCTTGGGTCTGGTACGCATTACAAATAAATAAATAAACAAACAAACAAACAATGTGGAGCAAAGTTGGCAATACATACAGTTGCTGTTCATATCAAATATTCAAACCGGTCTATCAAAAGTTCAGTTGTCAACTTTCACATTAGAGAATGTACCCACCAATGCAGATTCACAATTTGTGCACCAATGTGCAGTCAGGTGTGCATGAGCATTTGAAAACAATCACAGAAAAATACCCATTTCGTGATCTGAGTTAAGACCCTTTTGAATAGTACAATACTGACAAGTCATTCTTGCCTCAACATGTGAAAGGCTCTTCTCTCTATCGCCTCCCCTTATACCACATTGAACACCTTTAAAAACATAACTGAGGATTGAGGCACCCAAAAAATGCACTGCAAAATGCAGGATTTAGTGCAGAAGTATTCTCTTTGAAGAGGTCATTGAGACGAACAGCTTGTCCTTTAAGGTGCAATGCACAGCATCTGGTAGCCCACAAGTGGACACCTTTACACATGTTACTCAGTAGCGAAGTACCTGGAGGGAGCACTTCAAAGAGAAGCAGTTTGTATGAGGAGTGAGGGGGATGTGAGTCCCTATGTGGTTAGAAGACTAAGCTTTTATTTGACATTATACTGCACATTATTTGGCCTCTGGCGATCGTATTATGGGCTTTCTTACATTAATGAGAGAGAGAGAGAGAGAGACAGACTTTAAGGAGGCCCAGATTATATCTACTATATCCCCACTATACAAATCTGCTGCTAGATAGTAGATTAGAAGTAACCCTGACTTCAACTATATCCTATATATCTGGAAGCATATGGCTGTGAAGCAGGAATGGAAGTATTCTTCGATTATGATCAGGACCAGGAGAAAGTGTGAAAAGTAGGAGGGGTGACACAAAAAAGAAAAAAAGATCACAATGTTTTTCGCTGACCAAAACCAGGCCCCATGCGTACCCAGCTCCTGCTCCTTCAGACATACAAACTACCAACATGTGTACAGGTTGAATGGCTGAATGCATTTGTTGTAGGGGAATGGAATTTAAACGGGGTGGAACTTCATGTTTTTCAGTCTTCAGAATGAAAGTAACAAGAGTCAATAGCGCTTTACCAGAAAAACTTTATATATCTTATAAATGAGGATGAGACTCTCTGCTGCATGCTCTTTTTTAAAATTAGATCCTAATCAAGAGATGAACAGGCATACAGAGATACTTAGTCCGATAGTGACCATTGATCACAAGGAGTTGTTTCACTGTAAGGACAAAGAGATCCTGACATGATTGTC
This sequence comes from Ambystoma mexicanum, assembly GCF_040938575.1. Lineage (NCBI taxonomy): Eukaryota > Metazoa > Chordata > Amphibia > Caudata > Ambystomatidae > Ambystoma > Ambystoma mexicanum. The sequence goes on from NC_090930.1 coordinate 370,019,918, forward strand.
TCCTCTATGGACATTTACTTTAGTACTCAAATCTCTTATGAGATTGTCAATCTGGACTTGAAAACCTGTCGGAGATAGTTTAACTAATTTATATTCATAAGGGTTTCATAAAAATGTATCTTGGTTCCACACACCAAAACATAATGTTGTGAGATTTGTTTCTCCCAGGTTTCTGCACCAAAACAGCCCCTTATGGATGTGGTATCAACTACACAGAATGAGATGATTTCTAGGGAATGCTATGCACGACAAGACGTATGGTCCCAAAGGCTGTCTACAAGAACTGTTCAAAATCTCCAATTGGGCATACACACTAGCGAATCTGAGGTTAAGAATTCAATATATCTGGAATACTCAGAGGCAGTGAGGGCATAACACAATTGGACAGTTTAAAATCATCAGAAGGATATGATGCTCTGGAAGTGCCCCTCTTCATTTCCAAATCTGCAACCACATTGATAAAAATATCCTTTCTGTACACATTTTGAGGTACTCCTAGAAGAAGTTTGACTGAAATATTATGACTTTCCTCCCTTTCTATGTTGAGTGTATCAAAGATTTGCTTTGAAATCAAGGTCGTCTGTGACCCTGTGTCTACCAGAGCTGATAAATCACACTGACCTTGTATCTCGACAGGAGCATAGAATCTTCCTTCTACTTTCCTTTACAAAGAAAGTGTGACTTATTAGAGAGCGTGGCATGCATTTTCTTGATGCCATTTATTTCTAGGGCATAAACTTGGATCCCTCCCGTTTATGCTCTTCCTTCCTTGAGGTCAAGTTCACACGAGTTGGCTTGGGAGAATAGGATTGTGACGAGTACCATTGAGGGTTCTGGAATGTATAGAAGTTTCTCAGTTGAGAAGGGAGCTAGAAGAGTTTGAAGCAGGCCTGTGATTGTCGCCTTATACATAAATTTAAATAAATAAATGCATAAGTCAGTTTGGGCAGAGTTTTAACACAGATTGCAGGAGGAACAGAATATGTATTAGCTTTTGCTTCACAATTGCAAAAGGGACCAGAGAAGATATATACTACCCTTGAAAAAGAGGCTTTGGCAATTAAGGGGCCGATTCATGGAACAAACGTGCGCCGAAAATCTTCGCGCAAGCAGGCGCAAGCAGGCGCAAGCGGAAAAAAACAGGCACACGCGCACGCGTGCGATTCATGATGTCCCTGCGCGTGTTCACCGCGGGATGTGCGCCAAACCCATGCATGGCGCACAAGTCACTGCAACATCGCGAAAGGCGTGCGCGACGCGCACAGTGAAAGCGCACAACCTCAGCGCACACACCAGAAAGTGGGCGGGACATGGGGCATAACGCGCGGAATGGGGAACAACACGGGAAAATAAGGGCGTAACTGGGGATGTACTGCAGGGAAGCAGACGGAACGCCCACACGCACTCGAACCACACGTATTCATGGAATCGAATAGGGCAAAGCCACGCACAGGCAAAGACACGCACAAGCTGAAACACGGCCGCCACACAAAGGCAGGCGGTAGAGTCCCAGCGCATCCAAAAAGTGGCGCGCGGGAAGTCAAATACGCGATTGAGCGGGGTACGTGGATCTCAGGGGTGCGCGAGAAATTCTACACGCGATTGGCCTGGGTACGTGTATTTCAGGGGTGCGCGTGAAGTTCCACACGCAAATGGGCTGGGTACGTGTATTACAGGGGTGCGCGAGAAAATCTACACGCGAATGGGCTGGGTACGTGTATTCCGGGGGTGCGCGTGAAGTTCCACACGCGAATAGCCTGGGCGCGTGTATTTCAGGGGTGCGCATGAAGTTCCACACGCGATTTCAGCAGGGTACGTGTATTTCAGGGGTGCGCGAGAAAATCTACACGCGAATGGGCTGGGTACGTGTATTCCGGGGGTGCGCGTGAAGTTCCACACGCGAATAGCATGGGCGCGTGTATTTCAGGGGTGCGCGTGAAGTTCCACACGCGATTTCAGCAGGGTACGTGTATTTCAGGGGTGCGCGAGAAATTCTACACGCGATTGGGCTGGGTACGTGTATTACAGGGGTGCGCGAGTAATTCTACACGCGATTGGGCTGGGTACGTGTATTACAGGGGTGCGCGAGTAATTCTACACGCGATTGGGCTGGGTACGTGTATTACAGGGGTGCGCGAGTAATTCTACACGCGATTGGCCTGGGTACGTGTATTACAGGGGTGCGCGAGTAATTCTACACGCGATTGGCCTGGGTACGTGTGTTCCGGGGTGCCGTGAACTTTCACACTCGATTGGTTGAAATCCACGTGTGTTCTGTCATCACGTGCAATGAGGGATACACCCTCGCACGTCACGTCACAGACGCGCTCACGCGCTGAGGGCCTTTGGTCCAATGAAAATGCGTATGCGTGCAGACGCGCTTACGCGCTAAGGGCCTTTCCTCGAATTACACGCTGACGTGCAGATTTTTCACGTGCCAAATCACTCCGTATCAAGCTGGCCACGCGAATACACACGGAAGACCACGCTCCTGCCCAGAAGGCCGAATCACTGCCCCCCAGTGCCCCGAGCAGCCTCCCACGTGCCATCTGCTGCTGCCTGCCTGCCTGCCTGCCTGCCTGCTGCCACCGTGCCCTGCCATTTGGTGCCTGCACATCAGCCATCTGCAGGGGTCCAGTTGCTGTGTCCACCCCTGCTGGAACAGTAGACTCCCGACTGGGATACCATCGCTCCACAGCCCAGCCCCAGGACCCAGTTGCCCACCCACGCCTGCCTCGGGGGTCGACATGTCGGGGCAAGCACCATCTGAGACCAGTGGCGACCCCCAGCCAGAGAGGCAGAGGGCCACCAGCTTCAGTGAGAAGGAAGTTGGTGTCCTGGTGGAGCATGTCCTGGGGCATTATGATGCCCTCTTCGGAAGACCACGCGCCAACAAGGAAGGACGGGAGAGGATCTGGGACGATGTAGTGGTTGCCATCAACGCGGAGGGGGTGGCAACCCGTGACATCAAGCACATCAAGAAGCGCTGGAAGGACTTGAGGTCCAGGACCCTCAATAAGGCCCGGCGCCTCGCGGAGGGGGGCCGGGCACGCCTGAGTGACATCCAGATGAGGGTCCTGGAACGCGTAGACCCAGCGCTCCACGCCCAGATCCTTCGGAGGCAGACCCATCTGGAGTTGGCCGGTAAGTGGCCAAGCATTGCTGTGTGAGACAGGGCATGTTGCAGTGTGCTGGTTGTCTGATACCTGCCTGTATGTGTGACATAGGCCATGTACGTATGTGTGTGCGCAGGGACATCATGGTCAGGCATGTGAGTACAGTGATGTGTTCTATTGCAACATGGGGGGCTCTGTGCGGAATGGACACATGGAAGCATGGCAGTCTCTGTTCCTGGACATGGGTGGGGGTGAGGGATGGGTGCTGGTCCCATGTACACGTATGGTGTCCATGTGTGTGTGTCTGACCTGCGTGTCTGTGACTTGTAAATGCCATGGATGCATGACACATGTCTGTGACAATGTTCAGATTCACTGATGCAGCCTAGTCATCCTTGTATCCACTGCGTCTGTGGTGTACGAGGCCAGATGGATGGAACTACGGTGAGGTGTGTGCATGTGATGGCAAGACCCATGATGCATGTGAGTTTAAAACCAACATTGTATGAATCATGAGTCCCTTGGTCATGTATGCCAATGTCCATGGCATGCGCCATGCCTGTTACTGTATGTGTTTTGCCTGCACTGACCCATGTGTTGTGGAGGGACATGATGGAAGTGATGTATGACAGTGCCACTCATCTGCTGTTGCTTCCTGTCTAGGGGACCATTGTACAGTACCCTGATGCTTGTGTTCTATGTCTCCCTCTACACAGTGGCAAGTGAAGAAGAGGGCGGAGAAGGCGCTGTGGAGCAGAGCGGCGGGGATGCCGCCACGGCTGCAGCGGAAGGGGTGGGTGAGCCCCCACAGGGGCTTGCACCGGCGGAAGACGGCGTGGAGACATCCAGGTTGGTGGTTTCCACAGAGGGGGAGGAGGCCGCTACTGAGCCACACATGGGGCCTGGTGGGGGCATCCCCGCTGGTGCAAGTGGTGCAGTCCAGCGCCAGGGGCAGGAGGCAGCACAGGTCGCCGTGGAGGTGCCTGTGCATGTCACTGTCCCTGACACTGTGACTGCACCACCATGCACCAGCAGGGATGCCCCATCCCAGGCCCGTCCGCAGGTAGGGGAGATGTCCATGTCATCTGACACTCCTCTACCTGCGGATGAGGGGACCCCTGGCCATGTGGAGAGGGTCCTGATTGGTGTCGCGTTGCGCACGGCTGGCATTCGTGATGAGGTGCATGCTTCCCGGGAGGAGCATGCACATCATCACGAAGAGCACCGTGCGTACGTGAACCATTTGGGAGCCGCCATGGTCGGGGGTTTCCTACATGTGTGTGGCCTTCTGGCGACCCTTTTCTCCTCTGTGGGGGCTATGCGCCAGTCGTGCTCCATGCCGTCTTCTGGCCCAGATGCCACCAGGGCCCCCTGTGGACCTGCTCCGACCAACGCAGCCAGCTCGGTGGGGACCCCATCCCTGCCACAGTCGGGAGTCGAAGGTCCAGCAGGGGTGGACACACCAGCAACTGTCCCCCTGCAGATGGAGGATGTGCCGGCATCATCTGGCAGGGCACGTGCACGACGGCATCGGTGGATTCCATCAGCCTGGATGCCGTCGTGCTGGCAGAGGCAGTGGCGTCGGAGGCAGCAGCAGGCTCGACGTGGGAGGCATCATGGCTCGGGGCCATCAAGATCAGAGGGGCAGGCATCGGCCGGAGGGCAGGAGAACCCTGGGATGGCAGTGTCTTCCGTGTGGGAGCAGTTGGTCCAGCGGATAGGTGCGGAGCGGCAGCGGGCGGAAGAGGAGCGGCTCACCATGGTCAGGGCGGAGTTCTCCATGCGTCGGGCGTTGAGGCGGGCTGAGTGCCTCGAGGAAGCTCGCAGGGAGTTTGAGGTGGACACGGGGTTGACCCTGCGAGACCTCGGGGCCAGGACAGAGTCCCGCCTCCGGGACATCGACATGGAGTTCGATGATGCCCTGGCCGGCAACATCACAGAGTGAGCCGCAGGACTTGCCCGCTGCCATTGTATATAGTTATATAGTTAGTGGTAGGTTTCCTTTGAATTTTTTTTTTTTATTTGGTTGCGATTGGACAATGCGCCACTTTTTTGTATATAGTTCAGTTTTTAGTTAGTTGACATAGTTAGGTTTCATTTGGTTGGGCTCATGGACCCGGGATTGTCTTGTAAATGGTTCTTCTATGGATTTTTTGATTTTTTGGATTTTTTTCATGGACATTCATCTTCTTTTTGTTGTTTTTCTTTGTGGTTTTTCTCATTTCATTTCCATTCTAGTTGATTTTCAATACATTTTTACTTTCATCCTTCAATGTGTCGTATCATCTCATTGCTTTCATGCATGTCATGTTGGGTGTTTTAACATTCACTTGCAGCCATTGTGTGTGACAGACATGTGTTCATTTGCATTATTTACATTGGGTGTGTAACATGTAATTGCCTTTGATATGTGGGTGGATGTGATAGTTGGTTGTTCCTTTTGGCAGGGGAGGATGGCCATTACGGACATGATTGGGGATTGTTGGGACCCAGGTGCAGGGGGGCATGGATGGGACATGGGCGAGGGCCTGGTGGAGGGTGCCCCGCAATGCTGGGGGGTGGGGGTGATGGGGGACATGAGTTGGACATGGGTGGGGGCCTGCTGGCAGGTGCCCCACAGTGCTGGGGGGTGGGGGTGGTGGGGGACATGAGTTGGACATGGGTGGGGGCCTGCTGGCAGGTGCCCCACAGTGCTGGGGGGTGGGGGGGGTGGGGGACATGAGTTGGACATGGGTGGGGGCCTGCTGGCAGGTGCCCCACAGTGCTGGGGGGTGGGGGTGGTGGGGGACATGAGTTGGACATGGGTGGGGGCCTGCTGGCAGGTGCCCCACAGTGCTGGGGGGTGGGGGGGGGTGGGGGACATGAGTTGGACATGGGTGGGGGCCTGCTGGCAGGTGCCCCACAGTGCTGGGGGGTGGGGGGGTGGGGGACATGAGTTGGACATGGGTGGGGGCCTGCTGGCAGGTGCCCCACAGTGCTGGGGGGTGGGGGTGCAGGGGGACATGAGTGGGACATGGGTGGGGGCCTGCTGGCAGGTGCCCCACAGTGCTGGGGGGTGGGGGTGGTGGGGGACATGAGTTGGACATGGGTGGGGGCCTGCTGGCAGGTGCCCCACAGTGCTGGGGGGTGGGGGGGGTGGGGGACATGAGTTGGACATGGGTGGGGGCCTGCTGGCAGGTGCCCCACAGTGCTGGGGGGTGGGGGGGGGGTGGGGGACATGAGTTGGACATGGGTGTGGGCCTGCTGGCAGGTGCCCCACAGTGCTGGGGGGTGGGGGTGGTGGGGGACATGAGTTGGACATGGGTGGGGGCCTGCTGGCAGGTGCCCCACAGTGCTGGGGGGTGGGGGGGGTGGGGGACATGAGTTGGACATGGGTGGGGGCCTGCTGGCAGGTGCCCCACAGTGCTGGGGGGTGGGGGGGGTGGAGGACATGAGTTGGACATGGGTGGGGGCCTGCTGGCAGGTGCCCCACAGTGCTGGGGGGTGGGGGGGTGGGGGACATGAGTTGGACATGGGTGGGGGCCTGCTGGCAGGTGCCCCACAGTGCTGGGGGGTGGGGGTGGTGGGGGACATGAGTTGGACATGGGTGGGGGCCTGCTGGCAGGTGCCCCACAGTGCTGGGGGGTGGGGGTGGTGGGGAACATGAGTTGGACATGGGTGGGGGCCTGCTGGCAGGTGCCCCACAGTGCTGGGGGGTGGGGGTGCAAGGGGACATGAGTGGGGGCCTGCTGGGGGGTGGGGGTGCAAGGGGACATGAGTGGGACATGGTTGGGGGCCTGCTGGCAGGTGCCCCACAGTGCTGGGGGGTGGGGGTGCAGGGGGACATGAGTGGGACATGGTTGGGGGCCTGCTGGCAGGTGCCCCACAGTGCTGGGGGGTGGGGGGGGTGGGGGACATGAGTTGGACATGGGTGGGGGCCTGCTGGCAGGTGCCCCACAGTGCTGGGGGGTGGGGGGGGTGGGGGACATGAGTTGGACATGGGTGGGGGCCTGCTGGCAGGTGCCCCACAGTGCTGGGGGGTGGGGGGGGGGTGGGGGACATGAGTAGGACATGGGTGGGGGCCTGCTGGCAGGTGCCCCACAGTGCTGGGGGGTGGGGGTGGTGGGGGACATGAGTTGGACATGGGTGGGGGCCTGCTGGCAGGTGCCCCACAGTGCTGGGGGGGTGGGGGGGGTGGGGGACATGAGTTGGACATGGGTGGGGGCCTGCTGGCAGGTGCCCCACAGTGCTGGGGGGTGGGGGGGTGGGGGACATGAGTGGGGGCCTGCTGGGGGGTGGGGGTGCAGGGGGACATGAGTGGGGGCCTGCTGGGGGGTGGGGGTGCAGGGGGACATGAGTGGGACATGGTTGGGGGCCTGCTGGCAGGTGCCCCACAGTGCTGGGGGGTGGGGGTGCAGGGGGACATGAGTGGGACATGGTTGGGGGCCTGCTGGCAGGTGCCCCACAGTGCTGGGGGGTGGGGGTGCAAGGGGATATGAGTGGGGGCCTGCTGGGGGGTGGGGGTGCAAGGGGACATGAGTGGGACATGGTTGGGGGCCTGCTGGCAGGTGTCCCACAGTGCTGGGGGGTGGGGGTGCAGGGGGACATGAGTGGGGGCCTGCTGGGGGGTGGGGGTGCAAGGGGACATGAGTGGGACATGGTTGGGGGCCTGCTGGCAGGTGCCCCACAGTGCTGGGGGGTGGGGGTGCAGGGGGACATGAGTGGGACATGGTTGGGGACCTGCTGGCAGGTGCCCCACAGTGCTGGGGGGTGGGGGTGCAAGGGGACATGAGTGGGGGCCTGCTGGGGGGTGGGGGTGTAAGGGGACATGGTTGGGGGCCTGCTGGCAGGTGCCCCCACAGTGCTGGGGGGTGGGGGTGCAGGGGGACATGAGTGGGGGCCTGCTGGGGGATGAGGGTGCAAGGGGACATGAGTGGGGGCCTGCTGGGGGGTGGGGGTGCAAGGGGACATGTGGTTTGGCTGGGGGGCATGCCCATGGTGGATGTGCTGCCTGCGGGACATGACCAGGGGTGCAGGGTAGTCCCCTGTGGTGTGGGCTGCCTGCAGAGGTCATGGAGGGGGTAGAGGGGAGACCTGGGAGGACCCACACTGGCAATTCACCTCTTCAACTTCCCGCACACCCACGTAATACACTGCCCCACTCGCACAGGCCCAATCGCGTGTAGAATTTCTCACGCACCCCTGAAATCCACGTACCCAGGCCAATCGCGTGTAGAATTTCTCGCGCACCCCTGAAATACACGTACCCTGCTGAAATCGCGTGTAGAATTTCTCGCGCACCCCTGAAATACACGTACCCTGCTGAAATCGCGTGTAGAATTTCTCACGCACCCCTGAAATACACGCGCCCAGGCTATTCGCGTGTAGAATTTCTCGCGCACCCCTGAAATACACGCGCCCAGGCTATTTGCGTGTGGAACTTCACGCGAACCCCTGAAATACACGTAGCACGCTCCCCCAGGCCCGATCGCGTGAATCAGTTCACGCGAACCCCTGAAATACACGTAGCCCGCTCCCCCAGGCCCGATCGCGTGAATAAGTTCACGTGAACCCCTGAAATACACGTAGCCCGCTCCCCCAGGCCCGATCGCGTGAAAAAGTTCACGCGAACCCCTGAAATACACGTAGCCCTCTCCCCCAGGCCCGATCGCGTGAGTGACTTCACGTGAACCCCTGGAATACACGTAGCCCGCTTGCCGTGCTGGTACAGGGTTAGCGCAGCCCTTTGCGCTGGATTGGGGATTTTGATGGCTTTTCCCTGCGCGGAAGGCGTTCTTGGGGGCGTAACTGGCGCTGCTGCAAGGTCGCTGCGCCACTATGCGCCACGGCTGGTTTTGGTGGCTGGAATCCATGAATACGCTGTGCGCGGAAATGGGTTTTGGCGCATGCGGCTGGCGCAGGGATTCACACGCGCACACTGTGCGCCAGCCGCGTGCGCCACTTGTGCGCCGAATTCTATGAATTGGCCCCTAAGTGTGCTACAGAGAAGTTTAGGAGTTTTGTTTGGGGAACAACATTTGAAGTGTACACTGATCACAAGCCCAGATTTAATGCACCCAGAAACCCTTAGATTAGGTGTGCTGTATAAGTAAAATAAACAAACAAACAAACAAAACAAGCCACTTGTTGAAATAATTTTGTAAAAGGTCTCAGTAACTTATCACCCAGGATAAGGAGATGGGTGTCCAGACAACAAAACATATGATTGTACTGTGCCCTATATACCAGGTTTGAAGAACAATGCAGTGGATTGACTGTCTAGTATGATGGTCAATGAGGAAACAAATAGTGAAGAGGAAGAACATGAAATGGTTTTAGAAATCGCATAAATGGCTGTTAAACAAGAGGAATGGGTAGAAAGCCATGCAGAATGATGTGGAATTCTCACTGTTATGGAGAGTTTGTCAGGTTGAACAAAAGGTATCTCAAGGAATTTGTAATGGAAGTTTTTTTTAACATAAGAGATGAACTATGTGTCCAGGACGGGATGTTAAAAAGGCATGACAAAGTGGTGCCACCAGAATGAATAAGAAGAAAGTTGATTGAGTTGGGGCACAAAGGCCATCAAGGGATCGTAAAGATAAAACGAAGAATAAGGAATTACTATTGGCGGTCTCCCTGCAATGTGCAGATAAAGAGAGTTGTAAGAAACTGTATTCTTTGTGAGAATAGTGACAAAGTATGTGTAAGGGTGAACCCTGTATGGCATTTAAAGACAATTCCGAAAATCTGTGGGAAAAGATTGGGATGGACCATTTTGGAGTAATGGGGTCCATATATACTGGCCCTCATTACGACCTCGGCGGTAGCCATGCTGCTATTGGCGCCGAAATCGCGTCCGGGTCCGGGTCCACAGAATGAGGAATTACCGGGCCATTCTGAGTTGGGAAGGCCCGGTAATTCCTCCCTCCAAGGACCCAGACCCGGTACTTCCCCATTCCCATTTCAGCCCCCATAGGGTTGAATGGGAATGGGAGAGGGAGCAAACAACGGGCCATTATGAGTTGGCTCGTTGTTTGCTCCCTCTTCCCCTCGCGGGACCCGGTAAGCACGCCTGGTTTTACCAGGTTTTACCAGGCGCGCTTACCGTGTCCCGCGAGGGGACCTCGTAATGTGGCGGAACGGGTTTAACGGGTTTGCATCCTTTTCGGCACCCATTAACCTGTTCAGCCAGGGTCGTAATGAGGCCCACTGTGTTGTTGTGATTGAATTATTGACTGTATGGGCCAAGGTTATGATGATGCCACAAGTGATGGCATGGAAGAGATTCAGGAAGAGGTGTGTGCCCGTGAAGGATACCCCAGCACAATTGTGATGGATAATTGGTCACAATTCAGGTAAAGGGAGGTTGAGAGATATTTTTTAGGGAACATGCCATTGTACACAAAATGAGCGCCATATACCGGCCTCAAACCAATGGGGTTGTGTAGTGTTTTAATAGAACAGTCAAAGAGTCAATAAGATGGGCATGGTCTAACTTGAGAGATTGAAAAGCTGCTGTGAGGTAGGTTATTGTGTCTCACAGACTTACCCCACACAGTACCATGTGTGTGTCACCATGTGAGGTTAGTAGGGGCAGAAAGCTAACACCAAATTGTTTCCTGGATGGATGGGGAGAGTTGGTGTTACAGGATTTACAGTGGTTGATGTTGTGAGGAATATAAGAAGGAATCCGATGAAAAACAATGTGTTTTAAGAAGAACGGTGTGAAGGATAAAGTGAAGGATAAAGTGTCTCTGCAGTTGGGGGACAGGGTCAGAATTAAGTTGCCAGCTGTGCTCAATAATGATGCAGATAATCGGACCAATCTGGGTGAAAGAAGGTTTCAGATATATCATTAAAACTGATGATGATAAAGTGTGGAATATGGAAAGGGCAATGTGATAAAGAGGAGTGGGGAGAATGGTATGGAGTTTGGTGTTGAGAAGAGTTGTGCTGATGGTTCTCCCTTTCCTGGCAAAGCAGATGGACAACAGGACTTTGTGGAAGAGGGAGGATGTGTAGGATTGTGACAAGGGCCTCTGAGGTTCTGGAATGGAGAGAAGGTTAGCGGTTGAAAAGGGAACTGGACAAAGTTGAGGCAGGCAGGGCTCTCTTCTTGCATCCCTAAATATACATGCAATAAATATATAAATATAAAACATACCCCAACGACCACAGGAACATGTCGGAATGAACACGCATTTGAAGATAAAATAAGGAGTAGGTGTATCGACCCTATTCAGAGACTGTTTGTTGTCTTATTCTCAGAGGACACTCTTCAGAATCCTTTAGGAAGGAGGGTACCTCTACCTCTTTTCAGGACTGTCTGGGCTTACAACGTCTGTTTCATTTCTAGGAGTTTCTTCTACCTTATCGAATTCAGGGACTTATATCTTTCCCTACTTTTACTTTAGAGGCATCAGTTCATTTCTGAAACACTTACTTTTCTCAGGTTTCTGTGCTCTCCTCTGTCTCATTGGTGACTATTTTAATTGTACTGTCTTGGAATTGCACTCTTTTTCTCTATTTATTTGGTTCTGGATCCCAGTGGAAAGAGTTTTCATTACTATTTTCCTGTATTTCTTTATTTAGTTCAGGGGTTGCTGTGTGGGTCAGAAATTAAGCTTCCTCTATGGCTTGGCTTGTCTTTTCATCCATATCATCTTTTTCATCTTCCACTAGGACATGGTTGCTTAGATTGTTTGCCTCTTGTCATTGTACCCCAGGGTCACCTGATCCAGACGTTGGGTTGGGTTTGTGAGATCTGGGCATATGAGGGTCCTGTTGGGCCCTCAACATTTGTCCAATGGTCTCGGTCAATTGCTTGACCTGCTGCTCAAATTGAGAGAACTTGTTTCCTCCCTAGGGTCTGTAGGGAGGTCTTGGTCATACCGTTGTTGCTATACCTCTTAGCAAAGTAACTCGGGTAAAGTTGAAAGTTAGCACTGTGGTCTTCTTTTCTGGGTCTCCACTCCACTGGATTCTGAACATTATTGGCCTGCAATCTAGGAGGAGGAGGAAATATATTTTGAACATTTTGATTTGGAGGGGGTGTTGGATTTTTTTCCCGTGAGAAATTCTGTATAGGAATTCCCGGGACAACTGTACCTTGATTTAGTCTCCCCTCCTTGTTGCGGGGGGGTGTATCTGTAGCCCACAATAGACCTAGAGCCCAGGTACTGTGCTCTTATACATGTACTAGTGTCAGAAGGGTTGGGATTTTGCAACACTGGCTGAGTGTCACTTGATTTGGGACTGGGCAGGGGACCTCCTCTGTTGGTCATTCTGTTTGGTGTGAGGAGGATCATTCTTTGAACCCCCTGACTTAAGATCCAAAGGAGGTTTTGGGGTTGTTTTTCTTTTCTGCAGGATTCTGGGGTCATAACACCTTTGATTTGTTTGATAGGGTATTTGACAAAGTTGATTTGGGCAATGGAACTCTCGCCCACATGCCCTCAGAACTGAACCTTCCTATCTCGCTTTCCGCAAAACCATCAAAACCAGACTATTTGCTTAAAAACCTCACACACACTGCCATTAAGACCCTGGCCCAGCCACTTGTGTGTGCCTGATGACAAACAACTGTATGCTTTTGATATGGAATCATGATATGCAGTTCAATATGTAACCCTGCGATGCATTATCACCCATGTAACCAATCTTGCATATATAAACTCATGTATGGGCTAATGTTACTAGGCCGCTTTTCTTGTAAGTAACTAAGCCATTCTTCTTGTAGCAGTGCTGTGATGCCTTTGGGCTGTTTGCACGCTTATAAATGCAAATAAACAAATAATAAATAAAAGTACTTTTTGGATCTGCACTTCTTGTTTCTACTCTCCCTCAGAGTCAGAGCTCTGCTGGAACCCCATTCCCTATTGTCACCTGGTCACTCCCTAATGTTTTGATTTCAGGAATGCCTTGTAGAGGCACAGACCACAGGCTCCTCCCTTTGTTCTTTTCTCTGGAATTTCCCAGTGTTATTTCCCCATGATCCCCTTTTAAAGGTTGGATAATATTGGGTTTCTTCCTCCGAGAATATAAACACTGGGGGTCGTTCCGAGTTTGGAGGTAGCCATGGTGCTGTTAGCACCATGGCTACCTCCAAACACGGTTCCGGGTCCCTGGTGTCGGAATGGGGACTTACCGGGACATTCCGACCTATGCGGACCCGGTACGTCCCCATTTCTAAAAGCATTCCCAATTCCCATTTGAACCCCCATAGGGCTCAATGGGAATGTATGCACCACGTTTTCCACCTCAAAATACAAATGTGCCTAATTTTCGGAATTAAATCTCACTATCGAGAAATCATTTTTAAATCCCCAAATAGAGCATATCAAACTGAGCACTTTACAAAAAGAATTATTTTGCTACAACATTCCATTCCAGAATTACAGGCGAAATAGTAAGTCCCTATGTAACCTATAAAAGACCGTCCTGAAGTGTAGTATTTATGACCCGGCGGCCTGGCAGTGTTAAGGTATTTTGAGGTTTGAAGTGCTAAAGGGTTTATGATTTTTTCCTGCTCCTTTTGGACAGTCTGGATAACACTTTATTTTTCCAGGTATCAAAATTCATTCTTTTAAGAGAGGCCTGGGAAATGGAAATCTCAGATTAGGCAACACAGATCTGCTGGTCCAGATGAACCCCCTTTAGTACTTCATTATCTCAGCTCCCTCTCATATACAGACCTGTGGGAATGGGTGCCATTGTGCAGCTTCAGACATGGTGAGCAGCCTGTGTGGCAATTTGGCTTCATTTCTTTTTTTTGTCTTGTTTTCCCTTTGCCCCTCACTCCCTGTACCTCAGGTTTCCCCAACTCCCCCCTGCCAGGTCCCTACTCCTGTCCCACTACCCACACCCTCTGGTGATTGGTGAACAAACCAGGAAACGTGAATGCACTCTGTGTGCAGCTTTCAGATGCCTTCGATCTCGTGCACAGACCCATGAGAATGGGTGACATTGTGTAGCTCCAGACCTAGTGAGCAAACTGCACTGCCATTTAGCTAAGGGTTGCCACTTATTCAGTGCGTTTCTTGTTTTTGTATTTTTCTTTTTGTTTTGCCCCTCACTCCCTGTGCCTCGTATTTCCCCATCTCCCCCCTCCTAGATCCCTAGTACTGCCCCATTCCTGGTGTCCAGTCGTTCATTCGAAAACAAAAGGATCAAATGCAATACATTCCAGTGAAAAGGACCGAAAAAAAAGACTGAATGCCTTTTTTATGTGTTTTTTTGGGGGGGGTTGGTATAGGTAAAATTAATGGTTTTTGGCTTAAAAACAGGGATTTGGGGGGGGACGGGGGGGACCCCACCCCGACCCCACCCCAGGGACCCCCCCAAAAGAAAGAAATAAAACAAATCGTTTTTTTTTCCGGTCCTTTTGACTCGAATGTATTGCATTTCTATCCTTTGTATTCAATCCTTTCACCCATAACCCCCATTCCTGCCCACCCTCTGGTGATTTGTAAACAAACTAGGAAACATGAATGCCCTCTGAGCGCTGCTTAAATACACCCTCACGCTCATGTACAGACCCGTGGAAATGGGTTCCACTGTCCAGACATGGTGAGCGGCCTGTGCGGCCATTTCACTCATTTCTGCCACTTCTTTAGTGCATTTATTTATTTTGTCTTCATGTTTTCCCTTTGCCCCTCGCTCACCATGACTCGTGTTCCCTATCACCCACCTCCCAAGTTCCTCCTCCTAGCCCCACTCTTGCCCACCCTCTGGTGATTGGTGAAAAAAATAGGAAACGTGATAGCCCTCTAAGTGCTGCTTGCAGACGACCCCTCTCTCATGTGCAGACCGGTGAGAATGGGTGTATTAATGCAGCCACAGACATGGTGAGCGGCCTGTTTGGCCATTTTGCTCCTTTTTGCCACTTCTTTTGTGTATTTTTTTTCTTCTTCTTTTTCTTTTGCCCCTTGCTCCACCTGCCTTGTGTTTCCCATTCTCTCCCCTCTGAGGTACCTACTCAGGCCCCACTCCCACCCACCCTCTGGTGATCCTTGTGTCTGTGGAACGCCAGGGGGGAACGTGGAAAAGGGGAGAAGGACCCCTGAGGTGGCGGCGGTCGAGGTGGCGGAAGGGCCCTGAGAAGTACTGTATGATATGGGGGAGGCGGAATATGAAGAGACTATATTCTTCTTGTCCTGCAGCGGCGCCGGTGGCCAGTTTGATCCCGGGATCTTCTGAGTCGGAAGAGCCCGTCGTCGGGCCCCGTGGTGTGCGGACTGGAATACACTGGTTTTGTTTTGAAGTGTTAAAATGTTTGAGTTTTTAGTAGTTTAGGTGGTGCGCGGACTGGAATGCACCCAATGTTTGCTGTGATGATGTAGGGGCACAGTTGGTGCATGGACTAGAAGGCACCAAGTGGAACCTAGTAAAGTGATTGATGATTGCGGGGGGGGTTTGTGATTTTGTTTGGTTATAATAAAGGAGGGATGTGGTGTGGTGGTCTAGTGTTTGCATGCATGTTAGCGTCATGACTGTGTCATGACGCTCACTTAATAAAAGGGGCCCTGCTTGCGCTGCGAGGGGGAGCAGCAGTGCCAACTCGTTTCTGTGTCCTTGTGTCTATGGAACGCCACGTGGTTGTGGGCTTGTGTGCAGCATGGCCCGAGTGCCCTCAGAGTTGCGGCTGGTAATAAGCGGGGGTGAAACCCCCACACTGGTAATACCGCACCCGGTGACCCGGGCGCCGTAGGGTGCACCACTACCTTGGATTCGCCGGTTGCCCACCAGCGTGTCTACCCTGTCGGGTGATCCCGACTGCATCTGCGGGCTGCCCTGGGGACCGGAGGCAGCCCACAACAATTACTACCGTCCACTAATCCGTTGCACCATGTAGAAGCAGAGCCCCAGGCCACAGCTGCAAACGGCATGTCGCCCCTTGCGATAAACATTTCAATTTGCTGTCTGAAAAGCCACACAATCTTTAAAATGTCTGGCAACAGTCATGATGTCTTTATGTTTTATTTGAAAAGCTCCAAGCTTGTAAGCCATCTTTAAGAGGCTTTACATGTGTACTTAGTTTACCCAATCAGGGACTTGGCAAGTTGGTGGCTCTGCCTATTGGACAGGGAAGAAATGGCTTCCGGTTCTATTGGTACAACTGACATGTGAAAATTCACACCTTTGTAAGGTCACTCGTCTTTATAAAATTACAAATCATGCCCGTCTAAAGCAAGCTGTGATTCAATGCAGTTTTTAAATGGACATATTTCTCCCCTCAACTATCCCCTATGAGGAACACCAAATATCCAATCTCCAATGCTATATCTAAACCGCTGGGCAACGATAGCAGGCTCCAGCAGTGTGGAGACTCGGCGCGGGCCATCCCCGCTCCGCATCTCCACACAACTGGAGGCTTCCCTTCCATCGTCCCCCAGCGGGGACGCAGGTACGTTTTTGTTTTTCTTCCCCTCCCTCCCTTCTACCCTCCCAACCCCACTTACCTTCTGCTTCTTTTTTTTTCATTTTTTTTCAGGAGCAGACGCGCTGGGAACACTTGTGTTCCCAGCGCGTCCGCTCCCGATGGCCGCCATGAAAAGGGAAATCGGACTGTTTTCCCTTTCCCGGTGGCCTTTTTTAAAAAAAAATGTTTCTGTTTCGAAATGCGGTGAAACAGAAAAAAAAATGCCATTAGCACCCCGATCCAACGGGCCGGGGTACTAATGGCAATAAGACCCTCGGCAGCGAGCCAATACCGCCGCAGGTAATGCCCGGGGGCTTTGTAAAGGCCCTCGCTTTGCTCGGGCCTATAACTATGGCCCCGGGCATTACCTGTGGTGGTATTGGCACGCCGCCTTGGGTCTTATTGCCACAATATAAGACAGACCCACCATACTTACTAAAACAACATAATTGATTGCAACGTTTAGCAAAAGTTGTCTTTCTTTCTCTGGATGCAGAAGTCTCTTGTGCCCCAATATGTCAACATTGTATTTTGGCTGCACGAAATAGCTCCTTCTTGAAAGGGTTAATACTGGGGATGGAGCATGGAAGGGCCTACGATGGAGCTGTGGGTGAGAGTTTGGTGTATGCATGATTAATGCTTTTGGTCATATATAACATCGAGTTTCTCTCCTCAGTCAGTGTGATTTTGTGCATAGTTGTTTGAACGGCTCTGTAGCGGGTTCCGTTTTTTGTGCAGGAATGGGCACTTGTGGACCCTGAAATGCCCATTGCAATCTAAACAGAGATGCTCATTTTGCACTGAGAAAGCAGGTCCTGGGCATGTGTCAGTGAAAAGGTGGCGATGTTCCCAGTCTCATCACACTGCATCCTGAACCACTGATGTTGGGTATGAATTAATGGGAACTAACGGAAACCTGTATGTCGTGCTTCACACTGCATGGAGGGGGCCGTTCTCCTATAAATAAATACAGAGGTAGTTGTTTGCCCTTGGCTTCTATGTGCATCTTGACAACGGTGCTCCAGTGCCTAAATACATTATGTGGGGTGATTGCATCGAGTACTGAATAGTGCATTCAGAAGGCATTCCCCCTGCGTTTTTATCATAGTGTGACATGGGTGTAGGTGATGTGATCACGTGGTGCATGAAGAAAGCTTTATTTGTGGATGTTCAAAGTGTTAAGTATTTTAAAGGGGTGTCACACTCCAGACCAGGACTCTTTATACTGGCCAGGGATGCAGTGCACAATCAAAATGCTTTTAAATTCATGAATTTGGATTCAGCTTTGAGAAGGCAGCCAACCCGTCCTACACCAGAGCCCCTTAACGTACACCCCGTGTCACAATGGACCATGAACCAGATTCAGACACATTCAATATAGGGCAACAATCACCGGTGTGGTGATAATTACACAGGAAAATAATAGAATATATGTATACACTTCTAGCACAGGAGACACAATACACAATTGAAAGAAAGCAAAATTACTTTTGGGGTAGTGCTTTTAAATGGCACCACAGTTAAGCATTCCCCCTGCAACACCCCCTCAAACCACTGTTAACTACATTTTGTGTGGGTGGAAAGGACTAGCAAGCAGTCAGGTATACTATGCAAAAATCAGATTGAAAATCCGACCTCCCACCCCTGAAGGGGAGGCAAAAATCAGATTGAGCTCCCTTGAAAAATGAGTAAAATGGCACTCTCAATTACTAAACAGTTGTTTTACATGTGCGGTTGAATGAATGAGGCAAAAATGTGTGTGGCTGTACTAACGAGGCAAGAACATTCACAAGCTACAAGGCAATTTACTAACAGCAGGCATACAGTTTAGAAAATTGGAATGAATGACAGTGCAGCAAAAATCAAACGTGGCAAAATTGCAATTTCTATGTTTCACTGATTCAAATAGCAAAACAGCTTGTAAATGAGCTAAGCAGACAAAATCAGAATGCAGTTTTAATGCTAAGGTAAAAAGACACATAACATATATGATATGAAAGAGAAAGGATAACTCTGGATGGATGACAGTATGGAATTCTTAAAGCGAAAGGAAACTCGTTTTTTAAACAGGAACAATTTCACGGGACAACTTGTTTTTGTTAGTAAAGTGATTTCTTTTACTGAAACTATATTTTAGTGACTAGATTGTTAAAGAAAGACTTGGTATGTGAGGAGGTTACTTGCAATGGCAACCTATCCATGCCATGTTCAGCTCTATATGGAAATTAATTAAATTATTCAAAATAGTATTAGGGACTTATACAACAGACTGAAATGATTAGGAAAAAATGGCGCTAAGACATGGAGATCAACACAGATTTTCCTAAGGACAGGATAGCCAGAAGATTCTGACAATTTAACAATTTACTAGGGTATTTATGGGATTTCTTATAGGGTTTCTTATAGGGTTTCTTATACGGTTTGACAAATGGCAAGGTAACAGAGCAAGGGATGCAGCTTTTTTGGTTACTGGGGAAGGGAAATACTTACAAAGAGCATTGAATGGGGTAGTTTGGACAGCAAACTGGGCTCCTGGACAGCGAGGCAAGATCTGGTCCTGAGCAGCGGCGGGCTCTCCTGGAGGCGACAGCTGGGCCTAGTCTGGTCACTGTAGACAGCGAGGTGCATCAGCTGGGAAAAACAGGTAGCAGGGCAAAAGCTGGTCTGGTCACTGGATAATCCCAAAAAGGGTTCCACAGCCTTTCCCCCTATCGCCCCTAATTATTGGCATTTTTGTAAGGGTTTAATTATGGATTAGAGGTTCAGCCTGGGTAAGAGGTTCTGCCTGGATCTGCTATCAGCTACCCCAGGCCTAGCACTGGAATCTGGAATCTTGCAGGGTGAATGTGGAATTTCTGGATCTCTGGATGTTGAGTTGGATTTTTGAATCTTGTATGTTTGAATGTCCTGACTCCCCCTAAGCTTCCTCCTTATAAAGGCCGGATGACATCAGAGGATATTTACGATATGGGCAGAACTAAGCTAGACCTACCTCTGAGAATCGGATAGGTCAGCCTGTGAATGTTGCCGCCTCCCTGTCAGCCGATAGGACTGAAGGAAGTGACTCCATTTTATTGTGTGTTTTGAAAATGTGCTTTGTTCTACCAAAGTTACTTTTGCCAAAATGAGTTATGGAGCAAAACACTTATATTTACAAATTTCATCATCAGGAAAATTAGATAGGCAGATTACATATTTCACAAGGGACATTTCTGTCGAAACGCCAAGTTTGTGCAATATTGTTCAGTCATTCTGGCAATCTTTTGCCATTTCCATGGAAAACATTTCACCTAAAATTCTACAATTGTTTACATATATACATATTATCACTGGGCATGTTATTAATTTTCAAAACCGTACCATGTGCGCTCTCCCCAGAAAATACATTCTACTGGCGTTTGCGTCTACAACATGTCAGAATAACCTACAGTGTCTTATTTTAATGGTGCAAAAATGACATTTAAACAGTCATATTCTCACTTTACTGTTTCTTTAGGTTACTGAAATGAATACTTTCATATCAAAAAGTCCTTTAAATCAAATGGATGGCATCTGTCACTGGAGGGTGGTCCTTCAGATTTCCCCAGTCATCCTACTCCCCCTTTGTCAGTAATGGGCAGCAGGGCTACCATAGCAACCTTTCATTCTGGCAGATCCAGGTGAGGAGAGGTGTCACCGGGAATTCACACTTGCCCGTGACAACGCCAGTTAACCGTGATCCATTGTTCATGGCTGGAGAAACGCCAGGAAGTCCGACGAGGTTGCCACATTGCACACCTTGTCCCCTTCCATGTGCCAAGGGGCTGGTCCATTTGGGGAAGGTAATTCCGTTCGCAGGGGAGGCAGGGCCCTTTGAAGTCGTGCCTGCCAAACCTGTTCTACTGGTCACAAAGTGATTTTTTTTTCTTTTTTCTTTCTTTAAACAGAAACAAAGTCTTTTTGGGAGTACATATCATGGATATTTTAGAGAAAACCCCCATCTTCCATCACAATTCTGTGCAAGCACAGGGCATCATTTTAACATTTCACTTTCAAAAGGCATTTTCCTGCTTGGCAAAAGGACCATTATACACGTGGGTTAATTTTTCTTGCATGTCACTTTACAAATGTGGTTCTTCCTTGCATATTTGATCTGAACATTTCCATAACCCTAGTCAATTTCTAATACACAGGAATCTGTTCAACACAAGGGTTCTTTGAAACTGACATAAGTAAAGAGAGAGAGAACTAGTTTCTTGTGAAGAGTTTGCCCGTGTTAGTTTGTTGCAAAAAGTAAAACGCTTGCCGTATGGCCTGGAGTGAATTCCTCTGCTATTTCCCAGATTTTACTTGACACATAAAGCCTTTCAGGGAGGACTGCCCTCCTTTGCTGGTATACAACCTGAATATGGATGAACATCGGTGTTTCTTACTTGACCCAAACTATGTAATGTTGAAAAAAATGGAAATGGCATCAGTGCACAGTAATTTTAAACACAGAATATGTTCTTTTTCAGTGGGAAGTTTTGAGCCGGTAGCATAGCAGTGCTGCCTTTGGATTATTTTCTTTGGTGCACATGAAGAAAATACTGGCAGACATTCTCAGGTTGTTCCAGGTTCCATCTCGCCCCATATGTGCTTGACAGAGCCAGCGCAGCCATTATCTTTGTAAATGCAAAGCACAGTTTTGATGCAAGGGAATGGTGCTCTGCAGAGACATCACAGACATTCTTCTTCTAACTGCTGAAAATGTAGTTTAGTGATGTAGGGGAAGTTCTGCTTGGCTAGTAAATGTACCCCACAGAAGGAATGAAGATAAAGGTATGCTTGTGTTCTGTGTGTGCATGAACGGAGTGTGTGGCCCCTGTGTTGAATTTGCCTGGAGTGTGCAGGGTTCCTAATGGCACTAGGTTACCATGTCCGTGGACACTCCTGCTTTCTAGGGTGTGATGCTTGTGACCCTTGGGGAAGGGGCGATAGCTGGCTTTGCTGATCTGACTTTTGGGGTATCTACTCTGATCCACAAATACTCTCTGGTGCACAGGTCCAAGATGGACAGACGTTTTGTTTGACAGTTCTCATCCTGTCGACAGTCAAGCGTTGGGTCCTGATGACCTGCCCATATTGTCTGGTCTTCAATATTACAAATGTTTTGTTTACTCCCAAACGGTGCTATTCGCCCTTAGATGTTGTATTTCTTTTTTCGTGAGTTTTCCATAATGTGCAGATTCTGCAGCTTTCTTGCTTGCTTTGAAGGGGGTGTCATCATGTGAGCCGGAGGCTAGCACTGGAAAAACCCAAATCATTCTGTCTATCCAGAAACAAACTTTGTTTTCCCTCTTTGATTTCTGTTTTATAATTATTGACTGTGTCACTTTCAAAGCCTGGGCATGGAGTGATCTTTCTTTTCTGAGACAGCAGGAGGGAGTTCAGCTATTTTTGGGCTACTTTCCCAGCCCCATTTTGCTAAATGTAAGTTCCACTTTCTACATACTGTTACCATTCAAGCCATTATTTTTGTGAGAGTTGCAGTACCACTAACAACATACTGGTGGCTTTGTAAAAAATCACATTCAGGCTCCTTTTCAAGTTCTCGTAAATTGGTGATGGGGATCCTATTTGTGTAGACATAAACACAGACGGCTGCTCACAGACTTTGGTCATTTTCACAGCAGAGAGTATATATTCAGGACAACAGGTGGCAGACATGTGTGTACACCACCTGTTTCCCTTCACTTTTGCAGTCTTTCCATGTGAACACAGAAGGTAGCATATGCAATTTCAATTAAACAAAAATGAGCCCTATTGCATTCAAAACTACAATATAGCACAACCACGAGCAAAGGCTGCAATTATATATACAAGCAGCATGTGTACTCACTCTTCACTTGCACTGTTGCTCCTTTCCCCCTCATGATGTTGCTCCTTTCCCGCTTGCTCTGTCGCTTTTGCCCATCCCCTGTCACTCCTTCCCCCATACGAACTGTTACTCTTCCCACCCCATTTGCATTTTATTTGTATTTGTATTTATTACATTGTCACGCTTTACCCCACATTTGCACTGGCACTCCTTCCTTCAAATGTTGTAAAATGTTTTTGTGTACTGTTGCTTGCCTAGCTTATCCTCCCTTGAGTTGCCATGTATTTCTTAACCCCCCCACCGTACTTTCATTACACCCCCAAATCCCGACCTCCTTCCGGCATTGCCCTTCATTGTAATGTCTTCCTACCTGGGCTGTGATTCCTCATTCCTTCTCCCCCACAGTACTTTCTGTACACCCCTACCCCAACCCCATGCTCCCACAGGCACTTCCCTTTATTGTCATTTCTTCCTACCTGTGCTGTCATTCCTCATTCCTTCCCTCCATGCTAAATGTGAAATGCAATAAACAAGTACAACGCCAAAACGACTCGCATTGCCGAATGCTTTTTCCGAAAGGTTTTGGAACATAGGGATAACATTTGTAATGTTTATTAGCTTTTCCTGGCTTTGCGTGGAGCAAGTGACGTGTTCTAAGTTAGGCACTGATAACTTTGCGTTTGCTTAATCACAAAGTTGAGAGTTTCTGCGCATTTTGAACTCTCTGGATTGTCTGTACCTCTAAATCAGGAAGGCATGCATGGAGTGCTTTTAGTAGCGCAGACAAGAGTAACATCTCTCATGAACAATGCAGCTTGGTAGTAATACCACAGTAACTTACACATACCTTTTTTTTCAATTAATGCACGACTCCGATTAAGACATTCACATGTTAGTGAATGAACAAATGTGCAAATGAGTGAAAAGTATCAATGAATGGATGATGGTTCCTAATTCAAATGTGTACGATAGGGTTATATTGTCCACGTATTTGCATGTGCGATAGCTATTTTCTGTGAGGTTAAAACTGCTGTGTGTTGGTGGTATTCATTCAGAAAGCGTTCAATAAGGTGACTTTGTTAGAAATATACATAGCACAAAATATCGCATTGTACAATATTATATATGTGCAAGCCTTCAGTGGGATTACTGTCATACAGAAATATGCATATCCTTCTAATAGCCGCAGAACAATGCATGTCATTCCTTTGTAACAGTAACAACATGCCTCTCATTCTCACTTATAGTACCTATAACATTCATGTGGTCACTTACATTTATTTATTTATTCATTTGGGAATGTTACACAAAACCGAGCTCGCATCACTTACCTTTCAACGGCATAACACCTATCTTCATTTTCGGCTATCAGAAACCCCTGCACCTTTTCATTGCTTAGCATTACTGAGTGTATTACACATGTTTCTCCTTTTCTTAAACAATTCTTCGATAATAGCAGCACAACTATATTTCCACTTGTCAATGTACTGGCATATAATGGTGCACATGATCAAATAATGGTGCTCGGAATGGCGATTTATCGATTCCTGATTTCATCAAGAAGATAGCACTATTATGTGAGGCCGTTTCTGGCCAACACCTTTCTGTGCAATATTGGAGTGCTACCTTGGAGAGCATGTTCGTTTGCTTTCTTTTAGTCGACGGGGAGCTAGTAGCGTATATCGGGCGACAGGATCTGTCGTTACATTTCATTCTAACGGCAGCGATGAAGGGAAGTCAGAGGAGACGGCTTTCCTAACCTGCCCTGATGGGTGGACTGGGAACTAAAAGAGGCCCTGGAAATAATGACTGGGGACCAAAAGAGGCCCTGGAAATAATGTCCAAAGTGGCCCCATATAACACATTTTCAGCAAGCCCAATGCTTTTCCTATGAGAAAATTTGGAAATACCACACAAAAGAGGCCCAGGGTGCAGAGTCCCACCGGGAAATCTCCAGAGTTCCTTATAGGCCAGTCCACCCCTGCACTGATGCTATAAAACAATTCACTCCATCCAGGAGGAACAGCTCGTACTTGAACCGCTCTTTTCACCAAGATGTGAGTGTACCACTGACAGATACATTTTCTTTAGGTTCTTAAAATAATACTGAAAATGATTCCAGACTATAATCCGAATAGCAAACTGCCTCTCAATGTCAAAGGCAATGTCACATTCGCCAGAGGATAGCCTAAATCTTAAGGCCTCATTAAGAGTTTGGCGACAATGAAAAAATGGGTATTATTTGAAACTACTGCACGCGTTACCGCTCCAGCAAAATGATGAGTAACATAATCCTGCATGCAGGAATATGGCATTTCCCCACAGAGTCCTATGGGAATCCAAAATGGGAATAAGAGAGGGGTGTGCATGGCTCGCAATCAAGCAGACCCCTCCATTATTCAATGCTTACCATGGGTAGTATTTGATTTCAGGAGCACTGCCATAAGAAATCCCACAAACTCTCCATGGGAACCCTATATTTTCCTATACAATCCGTACTATGATCTCACATTCCCACATTATGAGTATGGTGGCAATGGTAAAACCTGCAGATCTTTAACTACCCCCTATCTAAAAACACATAACTAATTATGAGTTGTGATGACCTGAGATATTTACCATTTATGGTCTATAGAAACTTCAACCTGGTGTTACTAGTCAATATTTAACCCATTCACTATTTTCAACATAGTGCATGCAGAAATAAGTAATACAGTATTATGAATATGAATATGAATATTAATCTTAATATTGTTATTATTTAGGAAAGTGGCATACAAAATGCCACACATCTGTAATGTTAGCACTATTTTTATATGAAAGCCCAACATGTTTGGTTTGTCAAAGTGTGCCTAACTTATTTGTGTTGTTATTTTCAAATCCAGAATCATCACATGTTGAAGTAATTTATGTAATTTGCAATTGAGAGGAAAAATGTTATTAACACAAATATTGTGTAATCTCTTTGCTAATTATTACACTTTGACAAATGTGTACTGACATTTAACAAAAACATGTTTGCTCTATAATTCGCAGCTCTTATTTGTGCCTAAACACGCACCAGATGCATAAACAATTGAGGTAGACATCTGGAGGAGAATCCTTAAAATAGCTAACGGTGAACCAGAGGAAACTATTAGGTTGCTGTTTGGAGTCATATAAATTAATATAGCAGGGGACATCTTCTTCTCCAAAAAGTCTGGTCCAGATAGTTGGCAAACGTCTTTAACGGCAAACAGCCGACATAGCAATGTGTACATAACAGGACAGTAGTCCAGGACATATCCAAAAGGGCTGCCGTCCACTCACCACAAAACATGTATTTGTATAGCTATATTTTATTTACCACTGGCTTTCTACATTCATGAAGGTCACCACCTTTCCAAACTGCCGAGATAATCGCAAACAATTGACAAGTCATTGCACTTGGCCTATCGAGGTTCACGTTTACAGACAGAAAATAACATTTCATGAACACGTATCAGTTATGGAGTTCACTTTAAATGGAAGGTGTAAGAAACAATGAAGTGTGTGTCAATCAAAGCAAATCAATGACCAACCTTTGTGGCAACTAAATGATGTCGCCAAAAATCATTCATAATTGTCTTGCAAAATAATGTAAAAATGAAAGCAATCAAACTACAAAGCAGATCGTTCAGGAAATTCCAGGAATTCTCATTTTACCACCCTATTAAATTCGCGTTTCTGTATCAATGTTAAGTGTAGGTGATTCATCTGCTGGTTGACCAAAGAGCTAGAGTGATTTGGTTGCCGTTGCTTTCCTCGTATTTTGTTGCATTTCCTCGTATTTTGTTGCATCGCAAGGATTATCAAGGATGTTTTTTTTTTTGTTTTTTTTGGACAGAATCAGATCACAATTTTATAATAAGGAACATCCTTTATTACACTCAGGTTTTCATTGTGGATGGAACAATTATGCATTTATTTGAAAAACACACATACACCCACATTCTAAATAAACAATTATTTTGAAAATAGGAAAAATGTATTTTAAATGGATATGGCATTTTGCAAGTGTTTGGTTTTGCAACGAGGGGACCACATCCATGCATACTTCCTTGCGCACGGTTCACCCAGTGAAATAATGATGCTTTTCACTATGAATTGAAAACAATGCACTGATATCCACGTGGTCCAAGGTTTTCATCCGTATGTACACTTTGTAGTGTGAGGAAGCATAAATGCCTTCCGTCAAATATGTGCTGCAGGCATTTACATTGACTCCTAGGGAATCTGCCAGGTTTTAGTAGGTGCAAAAACCAGAAGGATTCCAAGTTAATTGAAACCCTCTCTGTCTTCATCGAAAGCTGATGTTATTAGAGTTCTAAGGTGGAACAGGTTCATGGATCCTAATTTGCTTATCTGAAGCACTTCCTACCTGCTCCGCCATAGACATAACTTAGCATCTCCACCATAGAAATCCATACAAATGTGTTGGTTCATGAACAAGCTTGTGTACATGTTTCATGGTTGCTTCATACTCATGCTTTTCATTAACTACCACATTAGCAATGAGCCCCACATTGTTTTACTAGTGTAGTCTATTGAGTGTAAGTTCAGAATACGCACCATACGTGGTCATATCAAGCAGAACGTCAGCTATGGCATTAACAACTGCATAAGATTGGTTTAAGTCAGTGTTAGCAGGGCAGCCATTTAACATATGGCCAGTGCAGGCAAGCTACTCCGGCATCAATGCGCACACTGACATCTACATCTACAGGAATACCCCAATGAATACTCAAATACAATGGCTGAAGGAACCATGCAAAGCTGATAAAATCATATTAAAAGGGGTCTAATCACAACGAAAGTGAGCATGCTGGAACACACCTATCTGCCTAGAAAAGAGCACTGTGCATACCCAGCATTCTCATTCAGAAGCTCTATGGCCAATGTAAGCTGTAGTTTACAAAGCAAGCCCTCAAAAGCAAGTTGATAGGACAGATGGATGATGATATTTCTCTAAGGGACCCTCTGCTCCTGACACATTTCCTCAAGTGCAGAGAATACTGTGAATGGGCAGAACACCTACAGCATGAGTGTCAATGATGGCGTGCGCCATATGTCATCCTGCACAGCGTGAGACAACCACCAGCCCATGACGAAGCTTGCAGCAACATGGTTGTGAGGTGGGTTAAAGTGAATCTTTATTTTCAATTTTGAAGTTAGTAACTCTCAGATCCCACACAGGCCTCCCTACAGCAACGGTCCCTCGCCTCTAACCACTTCCTTTGCTTCCACCTGCAACATTCCGGTTGTGAGACTTGAACGCCAGCTGCATGCAGCACACGGCACAGCGGGCCAGGCACACAGACACATGTGAAATGTACATACCAAGAAGACAACAAAGACTACATTGCGACCTGCAGGGAACCAGGGAGCAAAGCACACAAAGGACCAAATAACAGAGTTGGGTAACACCAAGGGGATAACAGATGAGAAAAAGTGACAATGAAAATACAAACAATTACATAACAGACATGGGGAACATCGAGGAATGCACACACCAGAACAAAGGACAACAATGAAGTAACAATGGTGCCATACAAAAAGGTCTGACGAAACATAGCTCACAGCACTTCACAATGGCCCAGACTGCCTGACATGTCCGACTGCCACATGCCACATGATCTATAATTATTTATTGGGTATGTATAATGCGCCTACACAGCAAATGGTATTTCAAGGTGCCACAAGACAAAACAAGGAGGGGTGCGGGGGGACAGGGATGAACAATAACAGAAACTGTCCTACTAGGCCTTGTGTCAATCAAATCATGAAACTGCAGTAACAAGAAGTGCAGGGGAGTGGGGAGGGAGGGCGGAGGTGCAGGTCAGAGAGGAATTCGCTAATGCTGATGTGGGAAGGAAAGTGCAGGAGGGTGCGGAGGGCGCACAAGTGCTGAGGGGGAGGAGGAGGAGGGGAGGAAGAGGGCCCCTGGGCTAGTCGAGTGCACAGGGAAGGCAAGGTGGACAAATGCCAGGGGAATGAAGGGTGTGCAGGGAATGAAGGTCCACATTTTAAGTGCAGGGACAG
Organism: Ambystoma mexicanum; assembly: GCF_040938575.1. Taxonomy (NCBI): domain Eukaryota; kingdom Metazoa; phylum Chordata; class Amphibia; order Caudata; family Ambystomatidae; genus Ambystoma; species Ambystoma mexicanum. The sequence goes on from NC_090930.1 coordinate 370,048,335, forward strand.
GGCTGGATCAGGCTCAGTAGTGGTGCAGGCCCTGCCAGACTAATACAGGGGACAGAGCCCAGTAGGTGCAAGTGAAGGTTTGGGGGGAAGGGGTCAGGGGAGAATGAAGTGCAGGGGGAGACAGGGCGAGAAGGGCAGGCTGCCCTGTACGACTCAGAAGGAACCATGCAGCCAGTCAAAAATGTGGCAGAAGGAGACATTGGCAGGGGTGAAGGACATAGGAAGAGAAAAAGGAGGGTCTTCAGAAGCTTCCAGAATTTAAGGAGAACCCACCCAAGTATGAGAGGGACAGGGAGACCATTCCAGAAGCAGGTTCCTATGGAAAAGCGAGATCTACCCCAACTCTCTGATTGGCAAACATCTGATCTGCAGACATTTGTAGCTAGAAGAATGAAGGGCTCTAGCAGGGAGGTATTTGGGGAGAGAGAGTTGGATGTAGTGGGGTTCCAGGCCCATGAAAGCCTTGGGGATGATGCAGAGGGTCTTGAACTTGATCCTCACAACAACCAGAGCCAGTGGAGAGTTTAGGGATGGAGAGATGTGGTCCCTGGGCTTGAGGCCAAGAATAAGTCTCACCGTCCTATTGCCTTAGTTGAAGGGGGGACGGGAGAAAGATTAAGGAAGAGGCAGTTGCAGTAGTCCAGCCTAGAGAGGACCAGAGCTCTGGAGACAGTGAGTTTCTGGGGGAAGGTGAGAAAAGAGAGAAGGCCTCTGAGGACGTGCAGCTGAGAGTGGGCCTTGTTGGCAAGGTTTATGATGTGAGGCGAGAAGGATAGAGAGGAGTCAAAGATGATACCAATGTTTTTTGCCTCACAAGAGGGTGAGAGGAGGAGGCCCATGGAAGGTGCCCAGTGAGTATGAGGATAGAAGGGAGCTGGGTGAGACGGATTTCAGTCTTACTGGCATTACAGCAGAGATTGTTAGAAGCACACCATGCCTGATTAGCAGTAAAACAATCAGGAATGAGAGAGGAAGTAGAGGAGGCAGTGAGGGGGAGCTTGAAGGAGAGCTGCATGTCATCTGATTTATAAGGGTGGCATGACTGACCGTGAGGAAAGGTCAAGAAAGACCATTCGATGAAGGCCAAGACAAAGGCCCTGTTTGCACCTGTGCCCAGTTCAGCCACGACCACCGAAGGAGAGGGCAGGAGCCCTAGCCCAGCCTTCAAGCATCCGTATGAACCAGATGGCGATGACAGCACAATCACGCTGGATTAAGGGTGAGGAATCCCCATCCCCACCTATGTGCACATGGCACACCAGCACCCCTGTGAGCCGTATTCCTGCCCTTGCCCCATCTGCGCCATAGAAATCCGCAGCATACCTTTCAAACTTGCACATTGCTGGTGCCTGATCCTCAGTCATCCTTCTGCCTGGCCTAGCAATCTCGGGTGCTGTGCGACATGAGAGCGAGGGTCTGGCCTCGGAGCCTGGTTGCTAGGCAACCGAAGCCCCATTTGTTGCCACAACATCCGCCGGCAGGCGGATACACCGGCTGTTCAAAGAAGGCCAAGACAAAGGCCCTGTTTGCACCCTGTTCGCGCACCTGGAGCACAAGGGTGAGTACCTTTCGGAATTCTTCGCCCTATATCTAATGCTCAGAGATCTCTGCTTGTGCCTTACACCTTCTAGGCACAACAAGGTATTTGTACCCCAGCTACCCCAGCACCTTAAACATTTACACCAGCATCTCCGCCTACAACACCATGGTGTCTTCCTGCCACATGCCACTCGTAAAGACTTCCTAAGAATATTGCTATGCTTGTCACCCACTGTAACCATTGGTTAACATCAACTATGAAATTCCATACTGCCCACGTACCTGCTTTGTCATAATCAATGCACAGTCAGTACCTAATGTTTCACCTGCCCTTACTAATACTAGACCTAGTAATATTGCAATGGCTGTTTGATACACTGCCATGACATAGTCTCCCACTGATTGCCTCATTTAGCCCATATGTGCCTTGCATTGATTGCCTCATTTAGCCCATATGTACCTTGCCATTGATTGCCTCATTTAGCCCATATGCACCCTGCCACTGATTGCCTCATTTACCCTTGTGTGCCCTGCCACTGATTGCCTCATTTAGCCCATATGTGCCTTGCCATTGATTGCCTCATTTAGCCCATATGTGCCTTGCCATTGATTGCCTCATTTAGCCCAAATGTGCCCTGCCACTGATTGCCTCATTTAGTACATATGTGCCCTGCCACTGATTGCCTCATTTAGCCCATATGTGCCCTGCCACTGATTGCCTCATTTAGCCCATATGTGCCCTGCCACGGATTGCCTCATTTAGCCCACATGTGCCCTGCCACGATTGCCTCATTTAGCCCACATGTGCCTTGCCATTGATTGCCTCAAACCTAGTTGTGCCAATAGACCAGCTTCCTATGACTTACTACCTATCGACATTATAAGACTAGCTAGTCCTATCCTATCACCATTAGTCTCAGGCACCTACGTGCACATATCTTGACTTGCTGGAACATGTTGTATCCATCATTGTACTATAGCATTATAGCTGCTACTCTACTCTCTATCACCATGACCCAGGAATACCATACTGCGCCTTCCTCCTCGGCGTCAGACTGTATCTCACACATGCTGCCTAACGTAGTGATTAATAACCCTACCATCTCTCTACCGAAATACACTAGCGCCATAGGTGAAATCATCACCTCCCTCCCACGCACTTTACTAGACAGAAATCTTAAACTTCCCGCAAGACTCACAAAACTATATGAACCACTGAGAAGAACCATACCACCAACTAACCTAAAAACAAACTACCTACAAAAGTCTCACCAGACTGTAATAACAAAGGCCACTAAAATTAAAAGACGAAAGTATAAGCCTATAGACACCAATTTAACTACTCCCAACCAAGGTATCACGTCTAAAGAGACATCACTACTTAGAGGAGCACTCATCAATGTGAGATCCGTTGTCGCACATGCCCTCGACATAGCCAATTTAATTACAGAAAATAATCTGGATTTCCTGGCAGTAACCGAGACCTGGCTACACAATGCAGCTGGCCCATCGCTAATGTTAGCCATTCCAGAAGGTTAGACCATAACAAGACAAGACAGGGACGGCTCACGAGGTGGCAGAATCGCCATTATCTCTAAATTGAGCCTCTCTCTCAGAACATCCCCCTTTCAAATCCTACAATCCTGTGAAAATATCTTGGTTAAATTCCAGATAAACAATATACAAACTCTCACAATCCACCTAATATATAGATTCCCAGGTCCTCTCGGAACCTTTGAGGAGGACTTGTATAGTCTTATCACCAATAACCTTAAACCAACCTCCCAGCTTCTCTTATTACGAGATGTCAATCTAGGCTTTAATGATCCTATGGACAAACACGCTTCAGATATAGCCAATATCATCAACGCCTCAGGCCTGTCTCAGAAAGTCAACAAACTGTTACGCTCACCTGGTTCCCACAGGGGCGTCGATCGGACCCGGACAGCTGCGGTCTCCACCAACGTGATGCGTAGTGAAGAGATGACAGTCTGGACTGGCCCGCCTAATCTTGTCTGCTGGACTCATAGAAGTATTCTCCTGCAAGTGGAGAAAGGGATTTAGTCACCCATGGACTTTAGTGATGGCCCCCCAACAGTTCTCGTTCTCCCCACTAATCACCTCCGATATTCCCTTTTGGTAACCTCACCTTATGTTTTTAAATGATGAGCTCTCCATCCTGCATGGCAAGCAGGGGCGCGTAGATACCAGTTACTTCACTGGGTTGAAGGTACTGGAGGAGTTCCTGAGGAATATTGACTCCAGTGTCTATAAAGTTCAAAGAGTTCAATATGTCCGATGTTCACTCTTGTTCCATTCCCTCGTTAGGTTGCAGCTGGGTCCAAAAGAATTTTGCCTGGAGGCAGCTTATGGCGTTCAGGTAAGAGTCTGTATTACCAAACACTGTCCGGTAAAAGTTGCATGAGTTTAACTTGCTGTTTTCTCTCCCTTTATAGGTGAGGCATAGGAAGATGCGGCAAATTAATGAATAATACCTCCGGTGGTAAAGCAGGTAAGCCTATGGTGGCAAAGAGATTGTCCTTGTTGGTTTTCTCAGCTCACCTTGTTATTCCTTTTGTTTTCCCCCCAGGTGCTGGGTTTCGATGAAGAAAATAATGGAGGCAGCGCCGAGTCGAAAGATGCAGTGGACTGGTGAGTATAACACGGCGCTGCTGCTGGCGAAGCAACGCTTGCTGAAATAATGTCCTTTCCAGGCTCGGAGATGTGCTGGGTCCGGAATCAAATAAGGAATCAAATAATATCTGTGATCTAACCTCTTCTCCTGTCTTTGCCTTTTGTCTAGGAGCTCCGGATTCGAGGCGGGCGTGGCAGAAGACTGGATGCTGACTTGCAGACACAGTGAGCGTCACGCTGCTGGATGCAGAATAACGCAAAGCATGGGCTGCTGTTTGGGCGTGATTTAAATAGCCTGCAAAGTAGTCGCAGGTAAGAAGTTCCCCAGACCACACCCAAGTGAAAAATAGTCTCTGTAATAAAATAGTCCCATCCAGGCCTCACGTTGGCTTGGACTCATTTGCAGCATGGTCTGCATAAGGTAAGTAAAGTCTATGAGCCTGGCACCTATGGCACCAGGACTGATTTCTATGATGAGCCTGGCACCTAAGGCGCCAGGACTGAATCCAAACAGCCCCCAGCCGGGGCTGTTGGGGTTTTAATGACTATCCGGATGCCTGCTCCCGGGGCTGATGGACTCGATCCGGATGCCCGGGGGTAGGCATCATGACACAAACCCACTCATTCTAAAGGGAGAATGCTGGACTGGATAGCGGACTACAACAGTCTCTATCACCTACATCTCTCCTCAATCATGGACAGATCACTCACTCGTGGCCTTTAACCTATCAACAGCCAGACCCTCTCCCACAGTCTCCCTGCTAGCGCCACCATGTCTAACTAGAAATAAAAAAAGTATTACAGTGGAAAAGTCATCCCTGCCATCCTACCCACACTAAACGCTCTGCCTGACAATCTAGACCCGAGTACTCTAGTCCAGGAATACAATAAGATTATGCTCAACTCACTGGACAAAATTGCCCCGCTCAAACTTAGAAAAAGTAAACCTAAAGCACACCTTAACAAATGGTTCATGCCCCAATTAAGAGAAAAAGTGAAAACTCCTGGAGACTATGCCCTTCAAACGAAAATAAAGCCAAACTAACCTCCATTTCCTCGCACTTCAAAAATGAAGTGCACCTTGCCAAAAAGAATTCCTATGATGAACGGATCACCAACTCAAACTTCAGCATGAGAGAATTTTTCTCCATACTGAAAGAATTTGAGTCACCAATAGCTATACCAGATTTAGTTACCAAGGATAAGACTTGGTGCGCAGACATCCAAAATGCGCTAGCAAACAAAATCAATACACTCCAAACTAAAATACAGCAAAAAAAGATATGCTCAATTTACAGTATTCTCCTAATACCTCACACACAGTGACTCATACGAGGCACACAACAACAAATTTCATTTCTCCAAAACCTCTCCACTAGAAGTAGAAAAAAATCATTCTCTCACTCAAACCGTCCAATTGCAAGGGCAATATTTGCCCAGCACAGTTAATAAAATATGCCACCTGAGACCTCTCACCATTCATTTCAAAATTAATTAATGCGTCCTTCACATCATGTACTATCCCAGCTAACTTAAAACACTCCTGGGTACTCCCACTACTCAAAAAACAGACCTTCGATCCACTCATCCCGACCAACTATCGCCCCATTACCACATTGCCATTCCTCCTTAAAATATTGGATAAAGCCGCCTATATCCAGATACAAAAACACCTTGATTTGCACAACCTCCTAGGAGCTAGACAATCTGGCTTCCGCCCATTACATGGAACGGAAACTGCCCTAATCGATTTAAAGACTCAAATCGATGAGCTGAGAGATGGAGGGAGAACAGCACTCCTGCTCTTACTCGATCTTTCAGCTGCATTCGATTTGGTTGACCATAAGGTCCTTTGCAGGCACCTGGTCTGTGCTGCCCACTTCTCTCCTGAGGCCATCAAGAGGTAAGGATCTTTCCTCAGTGAAAGAACAATGAAAAGTATTTTCCCCAACGGCTGCAGCTGACCCCACCCCCATATTATATGGCGTTCCCCAAGGCTCCTGTGTTTCGCCAACCCTATACAATATCTTCACCATACCCTTGTTCGACCATCTGGACCTTCTGGGTATTACCTACACTAACTATGCAGATGATACACAGATTCTCCTCCCACTTTCTGGGGATCATAGTAAGGACTCGGAGTTGGTGAACAGAGTATATCTCATCGTTCAAGCATGGATGGCCACTTATGGCTTGTGATTGAATGACAACAAGACAGAGCTGATAATCTTGGGAACACACATAAACATCAAAAAACTAGGAATTTTCCTCCTTCAATATTGATGGAAATACTATTAGCGTCTCCAAGGAAGTAAAAACCCTCGGTTTCTACTTGGATTCCACACTATCATTTGATAAACAGCTAAAATCCCTGGCCTCCACCACCGCCTACACCTGCAAACTGATAAGAGCAGGTAAGCCTTTCCTTTCCAACAACAGCTGTATGATCCTGGCCAGAGCACTTATTCTCTCCAGGATCGACTACTGTAATGTCCTCTACAGCGGTGCAATCGACCATCCAGAAACTACAAACACTCCAAAATAACGACTTGCGAGCAGCACTTGGCATAAATAAAAGAGCACACATTTCCGCCATCAGACGTCAACATAAATGGTTATCCACAGACAACAAAATACAATTAAAAATGATCTCTCTGACACACAAGGCTCTTAACAATGCCGCTACTAGCTACCTCGTGAACAAGATACAGAAAAAGACCCTCTATCAGACCAACCAGAGTTACCAACATGAACTGCCTAGTAGTACCTAGATTTAAACTAACCACAATTGGTGGTAAAAGCTTCCCTGTGAAGGCTGCCAAAACTTGGAACCGACTACCAAACAACTTGAGAGCAGATCAACCCTACCTACTATTTAGAAGGAACGCCATCCAACATTTTATCTCTAACGACCACTAGTCACCTATTTGTACCTGCCTACCCTACTCCTAGGTCTGACACCTGATACTGGCCCCTTTCTCCTTGTTGAATTAGGATATATTATCTGCACCATCTTTTATGCAACTCACTTACTCGTATGACTCCTGTCTTGTATAATTTGTATAATATTAGTGTATCTTGTATAATTTGTAACTCTGTAAGCTTCGCATTATCCTACCTGCTGCGCCCTTCTACCCACGGGTCTGGAGCGCATTAGAAATTAATAAACAAACAAACAAACAAACAAACAAGGATGAGAATGGAACAAGAGTATGACTCATCGAGATTCAAAGGCATGTCTTCATGGCTGTTCACAAGAGCAGTTTCTGTGCCTGTGGCTGCTCTGAATCCAGACCAGTGCTAATGGACACAACCAACAGATTCAGTGTGGTGGATCAGCTGGGAGATGACCAGCTTCTTCAAGAGTCTTCCCAGGAAGGGGGTAATGGATATAGGGAGGCAGTTAGGCGGGTTGGAGGGGTCAGCAGAAGGTTTTATCAGGAGATGGTGCACACGGCAGTGCTTGAGGGGTAGCGGGAAGGAGCCAGTGGCAAATGAGTGATTGCAGAAATCAGCCAAGGTTGGAGCAAAAGATGCAATGTTGTCCTTAATTGTTCTGGAGGAGCAGAGGATCCCCTGTTTGGAAGAGACTTTCATAGAGACAACATGTCTAGAGACCTCATCCAGTGGTATGGGTGAGAAAGAGGAATGTAAGAGGGAAGGGAAGAGGGTGGCCAAGTGCAGCCTGAGAGTAGGTGGGGGAGAAGGGAGAGGTGTAGAGGAGAGTGAGAACAGGATGTCCTGAGTTTTGGTATTGAAGTGAGAGGCCAGTGCTGTGCAAGGGTCATGGATGTGAGAGGAGAAGTGGGAACTGCAGTAGGATTGTCAAGTTCCTTGTAGATTTTGAACAGTTCAGCCATGTTGTTAGCGGCCCCAGAGATGCATGCTTGGATATAGTACTTCTTCTTTGAGCGGATTGAAAGTCTGCATTGCCTTTGGAGCAGGCAGCCGGCCAGTCTGTCTGAGGATGTGCTCAGAGCCTGCCACTTCCATTCAGCAGCTCTGCACTTGCGTTTCAGAGAGATTGGAATCATAACAGGTGTTGCATTTGGAGGTGAGCTTCATTTGGATCCTCATGACAGGGGCAAGGATGTCGAGGGTGTTGGAGATGGAGAGGTGAAGGTTAGAAAAAGTTGGGTCAGTGTGAGAGTCAGTGGCCGGAGTGGGAGGAGTAAATTAAAGTGGTGGCAAAAGCAGCAACTGACACTCGCTTCATTGGTCTAATGATGGAGAAGGAGACTGGCAGTACGGGCAGCGGCTTAGCAGGGGGACCTAAGAGATCCAGGTTCGAGGACAGGAGAGCATGGTCTGACCAGGAGAGAGGTGTAGAGAGAGGGTTTCTAGTTTGGGATGTCTGCTCAGATGAGATGATGCAAGGTCTGTCCAGCTGAATGTGTCAGATTGGAGAGAAGAATGCTGAGGGAAAGAGAGTCACAGAGGCTGCAGAAGAGTCCAGAGGTTGCATCAGGAGAGTCAAGGTGAATATTAAAGTCTTTAAGAAAGAGACACTTGGAGGTGGATGCCAGGATAGAAGATGTGAGATAGGACCAGGGGTCCTGTAGATGGTGGGAAGAGTCAGCGAGAGGATTGGAGAGACACCAAGCCTGCAAATGAGGCATTTGAAGGAAGAGTATGTCTGAGTGAGTAAGATAGTAGCAAGATGGTCAGGCCTGGGTTTATAGAGGACCTTGTAGCCCTCAGGGAGGAGTGTGTGAAGGATAGTGACAGAGCTGACAGTGAACTACATCTCGATGACGGTGAGGAGGTTGCAGATGTCAGAGGAGTGTCTCTCGGCAGAGCGAGAGTTGACAGTAGCTAAGTGGAGCTGGTTGCCACTATTGAAGATCTTCTGAGGTACAGGAATGTGGTTTGCCTGTCAGTGGTGGTGAAGGGGCCAGAGGGGTGGCAGACGGAGGAGTGGCAGGAGAAGGGAGGGAGTTAGTGAGAGATGGAAGATGCCTATAAAGAAGGATGAGCTTGGGCTGTGAGCCCTGGCCAATGACAATGCCATTCTGGTAGACATTAATGATGCCCCTAGCGGATGGGAAGTTTGCCAAGAGTACTTCCCACTAAATTCCACCATTAATGGGTGAGGAAGAGAATGGGGAGAGGACTGAGAACATATGGGGAATCCAAAGGTCCCGAGAGGGAACGACAAAGAGGATGTCGGTGACGGTCTGCCTGGTAGAGGCGTTGACGCAAGTGTCTGGGATGGGCAGGCCTGGATTGGTGCCCAAGAGATCTTTCTTGAACTTTTTACTTCCAGTCTTCGAAAGAGAGATAGGATAGGTGTTAGAGTAGCAGTTAGAGTAGATGGGGAGAGGGAGAGCACCATGGAGGGCGAGAACAGAGAGATGGAGGGGGGAGAAAGAGAGGGATGAAGAAACTACACAATGCACACACACTCACCAGGTGACCTAGCAGCAAGACAGGTGCAGGCAAATCAGGTGCCCAGAAGGAAGTTCAGGCCAGTGAGGAGAGTCCTGCGGCAAGTGGAGGGCAAGCATGGTGAAGAGGCTAAGAGACTAAATACTTTGTCAGCCTTCAATTTGCCACACCGCTGAAGAGACTTAAGAATGATAGTCCATTTAATTTGCCATCATTGTCTCTATGAGCTTAATGCAACACCTCCTCCTGCTTATTGATGTGAATGGCTGCAAAAACAGTTGCATGAAGGTGGCAGTTCAGATTAGTGAAAGGACAGTTCAGACTCTGTTCTGCTTGGGTTTCTGCATTTTTGAAATACATCTCCTGAATCCTCCCCACAGCATAAGTCTGCCTGATCCTCAGAAGGATCAAATCAATATTCCAAGAAACAGTGTTGAAAGCTTTCAGGACCACTTGAAACTACTTCTTTCTGGCACCCTTAGGCAATGGGAATGTTCAGGCCATGATCTTGCTGTTGGTAGGAGCATCAGATGAAGTGGAGAACATTAACATCGAGGCCCAGGCTCGACTTCCTCCACTTCCAGTGACCCCGTCCATTGCAGCTGAGACACCAGCAAGCAAATAGCCCTTCCAACTGCAAAGGCACCCACATGGAGTCCAATGGTGACCTCACAACAGAAGGGGAGCACTGCCGCCAGCCTGCAATTGCCTGCAGAGCATCAAGATATTATCTCCCTGCAGCAGCCGCACTGCAGCTCGTAGTGTGCTCCCGTGCGCAACCATCCAGACAGTTACCAACACATGAATGCCAAATGACCATATATAGCTGGACACAATGCTGTCATGCGACACATGAAGCAACATCCATCATACACCCATGCATCACACTCCGAAAATTGGGACACAGTGAGACAAAGGAAGCATTTGAAATGAACGTCCCACAGAAAAGCACATCAAAAAACATTCTGTGGTGTTTTGGAACACCATATCCTAAAGTTACATTTGTTTAAAATGGTACAGTGAATAAGCATGGGTGTTCATGGATAAGCCTACATACATAATACAATGCATCTCAAACAAGTTGCCGGATGTCAGACGTGCACAAGGTCATATCATATATCACACATGTTTACCCTGCACATGGAGTGAGAGGAGAAGAAAATCACATACAAGTAATCCCTACCATGTATGCTTGAATACGTTAGAATGTGTGGGTATTGGGTGAAGGTGTGTGTGTGTATGTGTGTATGTGTGTCTGTGTCTGTGTGTGTGAGACAGATTGCCATGTAAAAGTTCTGACTGTGTTGATTTTTATTGATATACAATGAAGCAGGTAATTCTGTTTCTGGAAAGGAAGTCTACTAATTTGACCCCCTCATCCCAAAACCTGCACTGGTAAAAGTAAGGTTCAAAGGTTCACTGTGCATTTCTGGCAGCTGCTGAAACACAAATGTTCTAGCAGGCTTTTTAATCATCTGCACCTTTGATACAAAACCTTATAGTTGTATGCTTTAGCTTGTCTGGTGGCATGTCAATCTTTAAATATAAGCCAAAAGTGGATGTGGCACGATACTAAAAATCGCACACAATTATACAGCCACATAAATGTGATATTATACTAGTGTCAGCTCTATGAGCAGGGCCGATTATTACAGGACTGATGTGTATTGTTGGCTGTTCTGACTGGCATAACAATTACCATGCGAAACACTGGCCAGGATGGTGCTCCTTTGATACCCCAAATGGTCGGCAGTTCTTTCTTCCTAGGGCACCTAAAGCTCACCCAAGTGGTTGTCTGGGAACCAGTGGGTCAAAGGTAGTAGAGACCTACCTAGCAAATCCACTCTTACACAAGGCACAAGGGTGCTGACAACTGGGGTCCCTTTGAAGTCAGCTGTCATGGGAAGTGGACAGAGAGTTAGGGTAGCCAGGTGGGGTTGGGGCACTGAGAAGGGTTCCACTATTTTGGTTACTGTTAGGTATATCCACCTCTTTCTAACCACCCTATTTCCTTCAGGTAATGCACTTTGGGTTTGATGTCAGAAGTCAAAAGGCTCTTGCTACAACAGCCTGGATTGGACAACTTGCAGCAGGTTTGCTTTAGAAAATTCATGTGTGAAGTTCTGTCTTTATAAGGAGAGGATATACTCTTCATTGTTGATTCTTCTTTGGGCTCTGAAAGAAGAAGGATTGAAGCTGAACTCTGTTTTCTGTACAATCAATTCCAAAGTCATCTGACACAGAGTTGAGGAAAGAAGCTTCTAAGGCAGATCAGAGCTCTACCCACTGACCATCTCACAGGAACAATAGGAATTACACTGCTATTGGGCAAGGCCTCACTGCTGCATGTGCACTGGAACCAGGTTCTGCACACTGCCAGTGAATTTCACCCTATATTTTTATTGTTAAATGTAATTGGTTTATTCAAACCTTTGCAAATCTTGAATCAACCATAATAACATAATTCATTTGTAAGAAATTAAGAAAAAAATATAAAAAAGGAACCTTAAGTCATAAGATAGTCATTATTCATAAGCAGAAGTAATGAGAGTAAAAAGAAAGAAATAAAAAAAAGAAAATGTATCAAATAGTGATACAGTCAAATCAAAAAGAATCAAGTTACAATAATTCAATGAATACATTGTAAGAAAAATGAATAGTAATAATATAAAAATTGATAAGACCTAAGAAACAGTCACATAAAATTAGAATCAAAATACATTAGCATCACATAGTCCATATAAGATCAGACAGAGTACAAGAAATGCCCATACAACAATTTTTTCTAAATCTATAAATTCAGTGACTTGATGAAACCCGACAAAGCCAACCCTTAACGGGTATTGCGAATTTTTAGGCAGCGTTTCCATACCAGATCTTCATCGAATGTTATTGGGTTCACTGCTAAAGGCCCCAGGTACCAAGCTCTTAGGCCCTGTAATGATACATGCTCAAGCACCAGATGTCTTAAGGACTCCAGTTTCTCCATACAGAACCTACAACAAGCTGAATCTGCCGTAATGAGAGATCTCCTTAATTGACACACCCTATATCTGTCAGACAACTTCCTGGAACGGAAGTGCAGAACACTAAAGGAGGCTGTTGATTGTACTTCTCATGAGCCCTCATTCATGCATTGAACTACGTGTGTGATACACCAATTCTGACTTTCACTGCCTGTCGAAAGCATCTTCTATCAACGTGCCATTGCTGCTTGAATTTTAAGCAGCCATTGGGACAGCAGGTGCAAATCACTTCATGACACGCGCAATTCCAGTGCAGGTAGTTGTCATTTATTTCCCCATCTTCACTTGGGCATCTGACCATCTTTCCATTGTTAGAAGTTATTCATCAGTGTTGTATTCATGTGGCTCACTTAGTGTGCATGACATCAGGGTGATGGTGTAAGGATGGTAGGGAAAATGATGTGGGAGCTGGTTGTGGTCTGGTTAACAACAGAAACCTCTTACAGTCGACATAAAGGGGCTTAGAGGCCTACTAAAAAAACTCAGGTAACAGCTTGTGGGTCTTCTTGCCCTTTCCTGTAATGCAAGGAGACTGGTAGAATTCATGGCAGAACAGCATGATTAAGATTAAGTGGCACCAGCTCCTAAGGTACCATGTAGTATTGACTTTCAGTGCCTACCAATGTGAGAGCTTGGTGTCTGTATGAGTGATGTGGACGGGGCATGTCACATTCTTTTCCAAAGCCATGGTTCCTACTGTTGAACTGTATCTGGTGATATAGATAGGGAGCGGTAATACGATCAGAGCAGCTACCTATTCAGGCCTATTGTCTTGCCAGTTGAACATGTCCACCTTGGCTCTGGGGACCTACAGTTAATAGGTGAGTGGTGCCTCCTAGGTGCCCCCCCCCCTACCTTTCAGAGTCCCATCTGTTCTGGGTCATTATGGGCGCTAAGAACTTTGAATGTCAGTCAATTCTTCTCCCTTCTGTAACAGGTCCCTTTTGGTGTACCTCTTTCTGCTGCCATGGAGCCCTTTTTATGTGTTTCTAACTACATTATTGTACTGTAATATTTTCATATCACATTGATGTACAACGTCCGTCTAATGCCAATATAACTCCATGGAGGGGAAGGAGTGTGATTTATAATTAATAAATAAAAAGCATAGGTTGGTCACCGTTTTCATCTTAAGTGGGTGTGTAACACCTGCTCGTGTATATCCACAAACTATTCGTAAGACTGTCTTGCTGGCATCATCATCTTATTGTTTGGCATGTGCAGACATGATTGAGTGCAGAACAACCAATCAATGGTATAAAAACCGCTTTGTAGACCTGGTGCAGTGGTGGCGATGCATGTTGTATTTCTTGTCTATATGTGGGATGGTCCTCTGAAGCTTGAGCATTATTTGCCTATATCATTCGGTATGTTGTGCTGGAAAGGATGACTTGTCACTGTGATTAGTCATCAACACAGGGTTGCCGTCCACCTTATGTGGATGGTTTTTTTTCTGCCATTAGAACTCGAAGTTGTGGGCTGTTTGACAAGGTTTCTATTGTTCAATGTGTCAATAATATCAGCTATAGTGCTACACGGGATGTGCTAGACACATGCATAGCATGGTTTCTTCTCATGCGACTAACTTCTGCTTGTGTGTAAGACACAGGGAGCTATGCTGTGTCAAAGACCTAGTCCTATGTTGCACAAAGAAGAGTAAACCGATGCTCATGACGGTGTTGTGTTTTGTTTTACGGACCATGCATGGATATTCTGCAAGACATTTACATATGGACTTGTGCTCGGCTGTTCAGATCTCAAAATAAATGTTAAAAGACACTTAAAAAGCCATCTGACTTCCTTCTTACACTGATTTTTGGTTGGCTGCACAGAGTAGATAATAGGGCAGTTTCACAATTTGGTAGTGTGTTGGGGGCGATTTGGAGTACTTTTTTCTGATAGTATGAGAGTTTCGGAGTTTTGTAGAAGATTTTTTGTTTTTGTTTTGTTTCATGTTTTGTATTGCTGTATTATTTGTTGACTGTGTGTGATTGTTAAGTCACTTGCCTTAACTTCCCTTTTTAGCCTTACTCCCTTATTACACATTTTAAAATGTGAAAAGGTTCCTGTGTTCTTATACCTGCTCCATTTTTCCATTTGTTTGTGTCACCCATACATATTATAAAATCTCAAAAAAGTTCAATTTGCAATTTCCCTAGTTCCTTTAATCCTCATGTGCCCCCTCAAAATTGAAGAAAGGAAAAACAACAGTTTCCTAACAGCTTGCCTTTCCTATGTTGTTGTGTTTGTTTGTTCTGTGTACCCCAGAAGTGTCCCTGTGTTCATTCACCTTTCTTGCCCTTACTGGGTGTGTTATGTGACAATGCTTTACCTTTGTGAGAGTCTTGAATGAAACAATATATCATGTTCAATTTGTTTTCCATGCATATTGTTGACACCCTAGGCCGCACGCAGCAACATGGTATGTCTTCTGGAGGAAATGCTGGGTGGAGAAGAATATAAGCAGGACTAGTTCTGCAACTCTCTGTGAGAGAAGGTAGTCAGTGGGAGACAGGAGTTTCTACTACAGTTTACCTTACAATGGGACTGTCGGGAGGTGAGGAGGGTGGGGGGTTGAGACAGGCATTGTAATCTGCAACACTTGTAAAAAGACAGTGCTTTGCTGTGACCCAGGGAAGAGTGCTTAATGAGCAAGCACTGCCCCAAGTGGCACAAGGATGTGTAAGATTAACACAAATCTGATACCACAAACATGCTAGTGCTGCACCGATCCTCGAGGAGTTATTGCATTGAGAAGAGCTTGGCATATGACATGCCACCTCATTCGCAGTGGCACAAGTAGTGACTCCTTTTCCCCTATAACTTTCAGATAGCACAAATTCCTTTCCAATCCTGAGTTACTGTACCAACACCACCAGAACCATTGGCTCCTTTGATTAGTAAGTCAGCAACTTTACCACCACCATTAGCGTGATCTCCTATTAGTTAAGTGCCACTGGGCAGGGAGGGAGGCAGAATGATGAGGAGTGCAGTCACATACTTACTGTTCTGTTTAACATCTATTAGTCAGAGAAAGCTGACTTTATTGTGGATATTATCCACATTGCGCTTGTGAATGTACGTGGGCAAGACACTAGAAACATGGGATACCTTGAGTACTTGCAGAATTAAGAAATACATTGAGGAGTCCTGAAAAATGTAGGAGAGGCTCAGTTGGTAGGTAAAGCTAAACAAATTGGGACAGAACCATACATTTGAGAGTGAGGTAGAGCCACTGGGAAGTACAGTGGGGCTCAATACAAGTTTGGTGATAATTCAGCAGTAAGCCATCAATTACCACCAAACTCAATACAGTTACCAGCAATTAGTCCTGCAGATTTATAGCAGAATACAAAATGGTGGCCTCCATAGTGGCATTACTATCTGCAGTAATTCCGCATTCAGTAATTCTTCCAATTTTGCTGATTGTTAGCGTTAAGGTTGAGGATTTACCCCCAGCTTTGTGCTACAGGTAAATCCCCCACCTTACCCCAGACTTGTAGTATGGCAGTGTGGTAATGCAGCGGTAACAGAATTGCAACCGTTTTACTGCGTTTATTTCCGGAACCACCACACTTGTAATTAGGGCAACATCCCAGCTGTCTGGGCTATGTAAAGAAGAAGGGAGGAATTAAGCACCACTGCTAGGTACAGCTAATTGACAGATGCAGGACCACCTGGGATATACCATCTCTGGTTTGGGCTGAGCTCTGGAGTTTTGGGTTGAATTTGGGTCTTTGTGGGGTCTGGCACTTGATCAGAACAACTCCCCCGCTGGTTTCAATATCAAGGTTAACCCGGCAGAATAAATGTGAAGCCAAAACATGTAGAGAAAAAGAAAACTGATCTAAATGTTAACTTAAGTTAAAACTCAACTATAACTAAACCTTAAAGGAAGGAGAAACTAAATATAACTAAAATGTAACTTGAGGAGAAACTAAACATTAAGAACAAAAAAAGTAAACTTTAATTTAAGGAACTTACATTTACATAAACTGTTCTTTTCTGTTGCTTTAATGGGTGTGCCATCCTGCTGTCATCTCCAGAGATAAGATACTTGTTCACCTTTATGAAAGTTCTCTCTCATGTGTGTCCTTGAGGTGTCTGCTATGGTATGTGGCAATAGCCCCATCCATGACACCTAAATACTTGTTCATACTGCACACTAGCTGGGGAACATGTTACAGTTCCACAGCCCATTTTTAAATGCACAGATGGATATGTTGCCCTCTTGCCAAGTCACAATTTCAATGGATCACCATCACTACACAGCTGATATATGTTGAGAACATAAACATCAATCATAATTACTGCTGTATTACTGCTTAATTCGTTGCACCAACAACAGCAAGCCTGACTGCAGAAGGACTGTTCCACAGTATGTTACATTTTTCTGCTTCTCAAAAGCTTGTTGTGGTACCCCCTAAAGTAGTGTCAGATGCTGAGGATAATTAATGTGCACCATTATATTTACTACTTTGCAGCTGGTGGGCAACACCCTGTTTTTTTTCTCACATTTGTTTCACTCGTCCTATTGCATCCAAGGTTTTAGATATCTCTGTATTGCAACCTTGTATGTCCTCTTGCAAATGGCAAATCCCTCTATTGTCCTCCTCAGTCTCACACACATTTTTTATAAAGATTGACTCCTTGACTTTAAACTGTGCATTACAGAAAGATGCCACGTTCTACTCCATAGTTCCCTCATCCCAACAATGAGTGGATCCTTACAGAAATGTAACCGCAGTATCTTGGTCATTTACCCTACCTTGGCATTGCCAGACATGTCATGTTCTTTCATTGTTTTGGATAGTTATTTACAAGAGATTCAGCTGTGGCAGCTCCTTGCTGAGGTTCGTGCCATACATGCTACTCTGCTTAATGGTCTCTTCAAAATGCTGGGGTAAAGAACAGGCATTTTCCAACATTGTCCAGGTGTTAAAAAGGCAACCTCTAGTTGTTGGCTCTGATTATTGCTTTAGTCAGTCCCTGTATTGCACTGGTCTCACATATGCCTCTGTATGTGCAGAACATAGGAAAAGCAGGGCAAATGAATGCATTCACCTGTGCTCGGGGCAGCTATATTATTTAACTCATTATCTGCTGCCAAAATGTCTACTTCTAAAACACAGGAATTGAGTCAGTGTGCCATAACCTCCTTCACTTTTGTCCAGTGATCAAATTCCCAGAGGGACCTGCTCCCAATCCCTTCCATACACAAGGGGTCTAATGGCAAACATCATCTGATGTTGTGTCTCCTATATTTTGCTGCTAAGAGGGATAGGGTAAGGTGACCCTGTGTCTGGTGATGGCCATGACATCCATGCCTTGATCATTGATCCAATGTCATTGTCAGGTAGACCTTGATACACTCAGAGTAATCTAGTCCTACTCCCACTGCTTACAGAACATGTTTTTAGAGACATGGGACTACATTGTGTGTGAATTAATGCAGACCCAGAGAAGCAGGGACCAATGAGGCCACAGAGTCATTGATGCCTTGGATTTCCACAAAAGAGTAGGGCAGCAGAGTTATTGGCAACATTACAGCAGTCATTAAAGAAATTAAGACTTTGTGGTTTATTTCTGATATTGCCCAACATGCTCATGAGTCATCATAATGTTATCAAACAACAAGGTTTTGAAATGTGGCCCTCCTGTTTCAACTCCATGAGCTGGGAGTTCAAGTCCAGAATTGAACAAGAGGTTCAAATAATGGCATTATTGTTTGTCACATTTGTGTACCTTGAATTCCGAGCACAGGTTTCGATTTGTATTAACACTTGGATTTTTTCCTTGGTAATGAAATGTCATAAGGTAGGAGAATGAATCTCCGAAGACTTAACTTCGAACAGGGCATGCCAGGTGATGTTCTTTATAATTTTCACTGCATCCAGGCAAACGAGGAAGGGATAATCTGGTTTCTTCACGACCAATGGATCTTACTACATGTCTCATTTTATATGTCTTAAAATGTCCTTTTTTTAATAATGAATAGGCGCGTTTTTGATTATGCCTCTATGATCCTTGTCCACTGTTTCAATAGTTAACCCTTCTGAGTTCTCTGTCAAAATCATGAATAATGTTCTGTTCATCAACATTAATGTTCTGAAGTTGGAATATTGTGTGAAGTCTTCACTGCGATTTGGAAAAAACGTTGCCTTTGCAATTGTTTTATGGTGATAGGGTATATTTGATATTTTGCAGTCATAAACTGCCTTCACCAAGGGTTTCAGCATTGATTTACACACCTTATAAAAGGTAATACGTTTCATGATATTTGATTGTACCTGTTACTTTGATATCTGATATCTGTAAGTGCAATTTATCTTAAAAAGTGTTGTTTACCCTCAGAATTGTTTTGTTACTCAGGGACATGTCTATATCTAGGACAACCATCCCAGTGCTCAAGGATCCCAAATGTAGTTGTTTCTCCATGTACTTTTGAATCTCTGACTGGGCACCCTAACAGCAAAGCGCCATCAATGCCAGCAATGTACGTTTAATACACCACTCCAATGGCATCAGGCAATACAGGCAATCCACACAAATTATTATACAGCAAGGACTACGACAGAATTTGGTCATGCTGTTCACATAAACTCTCTGCATACTTACACTATGCTGTAACACCGCTGGCAGCAGAATGCAACTCAGACCTAGGACACATTTGGGCACGCAGAACACATAGCGAGACTCTAGGACTGACGCAATGCCTAGTCCTTTCAGCACCCATCCACATGCTTAACTGCATGGGTAGCTTCTCTACCGGAGCCTGGCCAGCCCTGCTGAACCTTTTTTGGTCAAATGCACACACGCATCCTAATCGTGCTCCATAACCACCAAAACTCTGGACTTTGGTTTGCCGAGGGTGTTCCCACTAACAGCGCATTGAGGCTCTAATAATGGTCACATTGTCACTATACAAATGACAAATACAATACAATACACATCTTCATAAACAGTTTGACGTCCTCCTTTATTGCAAAGATTTTAAGGAGGGCATTTCCACACTTGCCGTTGAAAGAAAAAAGGGACATCAAAGAAGGGATTGTATTGAGTTTATGTACAAGCAGTTTGCCACTACTCCCCCCCAGAACTGATGTTCAATGTACACTAAAGATATTTCATCCTACTTGAAGTAGTGCTTGTTGATTCCATATTTTGCATGCTCTATTTTCCTTTGCCAGTTAAAAGAAGTCTGACCATTTTTGGCTGTAACTTCAGTCAACACCTCCTTTTCTCATTAAACTGACTTGTTTTTCTCTTTTCTTTTGATAAATGCTATCTACAAGTTAGAGTCCTCTACTCCAAAGGAAAAAATATAGGGCCTCATTACGAGTCACCCGGTATGGAAATAACGGTGGCGGTAAACCCGCCGCCACTGTTGTTTCCATACTGGGTGATCTCGAGTTCTGCAGGCGGGAGGTGTCATTCCCACCAGGTCTGACCAGGCGGGTTTAACACCACCCGCCTGCAGGGGGACGTGGAAACACTGGCACGATCACGAGATGGTGCCAGTGTTTCCACTTCCCCATTCCCATTGAGTCCTATCGGACTCAATGGGAATGGGGATTTACCGAATTCTGCCTCCGGAATTCCTGGGTCACCGGGGTCGTAATGCCCCGGTAATTCCGGGAATCACAGAGGCGGAATGGTAATACGAGTCCGGCGGTAACCTTCTGGAATTTCAGGCACGGTTACCGTCGGACTCGTAATGAGGCCCATAGTATATTTATGACAGAAGAACCAGATGCAAGTATTCTTCAGTCACAATGATTCCATATGTTGTGTTTAGGTTGTGGCACACCAAGAGCCCCCTGTGCAATCTATTACCATCTATTATTGAAAATGATCATTTTAACCTATGTTTTTTGGACAATTCCGACTCAATGGCCATGTTACAATTGGGGATACTGAAATCAACCAATGCCCATTATCCAACCTTTTCTTCATTGGATGGAGTCTACTAATTCGAGCACAATCAACAAAAAACAGGCTACCTAAATGCCTGGCTTTCTTTAGTAATCTTTGCAAACTAACACCTACCGCCTTGGCACCCTATTTTTCTGCCATTACAAATAATTTTCCCAACCTGAACTCAGCGAAAGAGTTGGCTACCACATATCAACATATGCTTGAAAACGCATTTCATAGCTTGGCTCCCATGATATTTCATCTGGTGAAAAGTCAACCTAACAAAATCTGGTACTCAGCAGACATCCATAACCTAAAAATAAATCAAGATCACAGCTCTTAAGCAGTGGAAGAAAACGAAATCCACTGAGGATACATTCACTTATTCCTGTGCCGTAAATGCCCATAAAGCAGCTATTTGTGATGCAAAAGAACTGTCCCATGATCACAGAATATCTGAGGCAGCCTCTAACTCCAGGGAGCTCTTTAACATTTTAAAGGAGATGGAAGACCCCTGCCAACACCCGCCACAGGTAAACAAAGACGCAAATTGGTGTATGGCTATCCAGGAAACCATGACGGGCAAGACCAATAACATCAAGGCAGACACAGCAGACAGACCTAAAGAAAATATAGCTCCCACTAGAATCAGTGCAGCTTCACCCAAATTCAAATTTCAAGTAGTGACCAAATTAGAACTAGTGGAGGTACTAAGTAAACTCAAGCACACAAACTGTAAGGGGGACATATGCCCTGCACTGACGGTTAAACCGTGTGCCCCCCAGCTAGTACCTCTGATCACAGAAATTGCGAACACTTCATTCATGGAAAACTGTGCACCATCCCTCATTAAGCAGGCATGGATTTCTCCCCTGATCAAGAAGCCTTCTCTGGACCCTAATGTGCCAAGCAACTATCAGACGCTTACTAATCTACCCTTTTTACTGAAGATCCTGGATAGAGTAGCTTATTGACAAATTGAGGACTTCCTTTCCACCCACGCATTACTGGGGCAGAAACAATCTGGGTTCAGAAGTGTCTATAGCAGCAAGTCCACATTGTTAGACCTTAAAATCCATTTTGTTAACATCTTTCAGAAATGGGACACAGTTCTGCTCATGCTGTTGGAATTATCTGCAGCCTTCGATTTAGTGGATCACTCTATACTCGTGGACAGATTGTTGAACACTGCCTCTTTCTCGCCATTGGCAGTGGAGTGAATACAATCCTTTCTCACTGACTGCAAGGCCAAAGTCTGATTCGAAGAGATAATTGCAAAGTCTTCTTTGAAGAGTTCCTGGTGATGTGTGATGTCCCACAAGGCTTGTGTGTGTCGCCACACTGTTTAACATCTTTATGCTACCCCTACTAGAAAAACTGGACACTCAAGGCACGGTTTATGGCAACTATTCTGACGATGCACAATGGGCCTCATTCCGAGATTGGAGGTAGCCATGGTGCTATTTGCACCATGACTGCCTCCAATAATGGAACCGGCATCGGTCTCGTTCAATGGGGACTTACCGGTGTAGTCCGACCTTTGCGGGACCGGTAAGTCCCCATTGAAAAAAACATTCCCCATTCCCATTGAACCATAATAGGGCTCAATGGGAATGGGGAAATAGTTAATAACGGTACCTAATTTGCGGTACCGTTATTAGCTCTGAAGTCCCTTAACGGGTCCCGTCCTTAACACCTGGTCAGACCAGGCGATAAGGAAGGGACCCACTAAGGGACCTTGTAGTAGGGCGGTAAGGGATTACCGGTACCGGTCTCCTTACTGGTGCCCGGTATCCCTTACCGTCCTACTCGGAATGAGGCCCAATGTCTTATTCCTCTCACCAGGAACCATAGCAATGAATCCAACTCCGTCCATTCCACCTATAGCCTGATACAAACTTGGATGCTTGATGATACCAAGACGGAGCTCTTGGTCACTGGCACAGCATCACAACTATATGAACTTAGCACAGAATATCAGCACTTTGTCATTGCAGGGTGTACCATCCCAACCCAGGGGAAGGATAAGACACTGGGAGTTATTCTTGATCAATAACTCAATATGAAAGTCCATGTTAATAGCTTAGTTTTAAGCACTTCATACCATATTAAATTGCTCACACAGCTCAGACCTTTCCTGAACTCTAACAACTGTGCTACCATTGCATGAGCAATAATTGGAGTAAAGCTTGATTCATGCTCTAGTTTGCTGCAGGGTAATGGCAAGAGTGAATTCAGCCAGCTACAAATTATTCAGAATAATACTGTGCACGTTGTTGAGGGGCTGCATGGATCTGACCAGGTGTCTGCAGCCAGGAGGGCCCTATATTGGCTTACTATTAGTAAAATAATTGGTTTCTGAGTGTCCTGTATTACACATAAGTGCTTGTATGGCCAAAGCCCTGGGTACCTGTCTAGTAGCATTTCATGGCTGACAGTTTGGAGGGTACTAAGAGGGTACTAAGATCTAATAACTCCTTTCTTCTAGAGGTACCACAGGCCAGCCTCTCCATGATGGCCCTTGGATCCTTTCCTTACGCAGCTCCCAAAGGCTGGAATGCCCTAGCCACTCATCTGACAGTGTGTAACTCATTGCCTGTCTTCAAATGTGTGCTGTGAACTCTGCTTTAGTCCCTCTGAGATCATTCTGCTAGACTCCACCTTTTACTGCCAAATTATTTGTTTCCTGTTGTTCTGTCTTGTCTTAGCACATCCATGCATGTGGGCCATTGTCTGGCGCTATACAAATAAAATAAATAAATAAATGAGCAGTCACTGGATTTCTGGCAAATGAAGGCACATTTTCTCACCAAACATTTGCACAACCAATTGTGTCGTCATTTCAATGACAACTAAGGCAAAATATGTGCCTGCATACCCATTATATAACTGACTGTAATGGAAGGGTGTACTCTTGAGGACACACAGCATTATGGGCACTGTTGGCAGATAGAACCATAGATTTATCTTAGTTAGTAGGGTGTCCAGTGGTGGTATTATCCAAGCCACTGGCACCCAGATGGTCAAAAGAGGAAACTCTGACATGTCCCCTACTTCCCATTGGCCCTGATGGTCTTTTATTTCTGTGACATGGCATTTTGTATTGGGCATCAAGGGTGGAGCAAGCATGATATATATTTTTTTTTATGTGGCCTACATGTTTGAGCCAGTCTGGAAATATGTTCTTACTGTGGCACCACATTGTTTATTGGACCTACAATGGTGCAGCACATGTGAATATATATTGTAATTGTGTCATGACATTTTTACTACACATCAAATTTAAGCAAACATGATGAGGGTTATTACCTGGTTAGACAGGTTAGTGCAACCAATCTGGATATATACATTCTTACTAGGGCATGGCATTTTGTACTGAGGATTATTGTAGGAGCAAACATGATGAGTGTTAATATGCAATTAGAGTGCCCTGCATTGGTGCAGCCAGTATGTCTATATTGTCTTAGGGTGGCATGGCATGTTTACTGAGCATCAAGGAGAAACAAATCATGATGAGTGCAATTATGTAGCTAGACTACTCTACATTTGTGCAGCCAGTTAGCACATGTTTTTTTACCGATGCATGACATGTTTGATTGCATCAAGGAATACGCCATGGTGATGAGTCTTACATGGCTATACTGGACTACATTGGTGCCACCAGTTTGGACATGATTCTTCACTGTGGCATGGAATGTACTGTGCATCAAGGGTAAGGTACACATGATGAGTTTGCTTACCTGTCTAGACTGGCTTACAATTATGCAGTTAGTATGGGCACATTTTCTCACTGCAACATGACATTTTGTACTGGTATCAAGGGTAAAGAAATGATTAGTGTTTGTATGTGTCCATGCTGGGCTATTTTGGTGCAGCAAGTCTGAACACGTTTTCATTCTGTGACGTGGCATTTTCAGTGCAAAGCCAATGGGATTATGTGCTTGCATGGTGATACTGGCTTATATCAGCAGAACCACCAAGGATGTTTGTGTATAGTATTTTTTCTGGCATTATGAGCAAAGCAAACATAAGTATGTTCTTGTAATGTGAATTCTGGTATATATTAGTGCAGCCAGCATGAAAATGTATGGGCACAGCCAGCATGAAAAAGCATTGTGAAAGACATCATAAACATCCATTGCAATATGCTCCTGTGAAGTTTTGGTGAGTTGCATCTATGGTTTTTACATGTGTTACCTGGCAAAATCGATTGCAAACTATATGGCTTTTTACCCAATTTTCCATAGAAAGTGTGCTGTTAAATTTTACAATTTTAACTCATTATTTTTAAAATGTTCTCGGGTGGAGAACCCCCAAACCTCCCTGATTGGTTTCAGGCTATATTGCAACTCTCGGTCACTCATGCGTATTCACGGAAAACATTTGAAAACACCTAATACAAAAATGAAAAAGATGCTAAGGTCTCTGCATTGTGCTCTCTGTGTTGTACAAACACATGTATGTTCTTACTAAGACAACTGAAGGATATTAATATGATTTTCAGTATTCTGATATTTATGAGAGAAAAACAGCACAAACATTGAATGGTGGACTAATGAACACCATCTTAAAATATGAGGTGCTCTTTCAAGTTTTACAGTCCAAAATAGATCTTAATGTAACAGTTTAATGGTGAATTGATTTTTGATGCTTTTATTTTTTCAAGTGTTGTTATTGTTCTATATACAACAGGAACTCTGTGGACTGACAAACACCAACATGTGTTTTGTTTTTTTTTAAATTTAAAATGAGCTTACTTTACCCCATTGAATTTAATGGTACGCACTCTTCCCAATAACACATCTAGTGTGCCAAGTGAACTTCCGTGAACTATAGGGTGTATGCAGAACACATAAAATCAAAAACGAAGAACGCACACCTGCACAACCCAATTTTCCTTTCATTACTTATTTATTTAATTCCCTGTCTTCTGTATGGAACAAACCTTCCCATTATTGGCCCATGATTGGCTGCATCTGTGCAAGAAAATATAAAATATGTAACAAGTGTGTAATATAATAAAAACAACAGTTTTTAAAACAATGTTAAAAATCGTAAGAAAACGGCATGCAATAAAAATGTCAAACATATTGTGAAAAGCGGACTCAGCAGTTATGGTATGATATAAGTCATTTATAATGCGCGTGTACACAAGTGTTTATAGGCACGACAAGACAAGGCAGTGAAGACAGGGGGAGGGCAAGACAAATGACCTTACTATGCCTTGTGTCATTCAAATCGGGCAAGTGTGAGAAAGAGAAGTGCAAGGGAGAGGGGAGGGGAAAACAGGGCAGCAATGCTCTGAGTAAGTGCAGCCAGGGCAGCGCGGCTCTAGGTAGTACAAGGGGAACAAGGAACTGTAGCGTTACAGGTACAGCCGCTAAGTGTGTGGTAGGCCCAGAGGCAGTGCAAGGGTGACTGGTCAAGAAAGTGCCTGGTACCCAGTGAGACTCTGAGGGTAGTCAAGCAACCAGTTGGTATAGCAGACAAGGAGGGCCGGAGGTCAGCAGTGGAGGGAGAGAGAGAAAGCAGAGGAGATGAGGAAAGTTGTGAGCCTCTTCCGGAACCTCAGGTGGTCCGGCTCAAGTCTGAGATGGGCAGGGAGGCCATTCCAGGGGGAGATACCTCTTTGCCCCATCTGTGGTCGATGGATGCTGCGCTTATCTAAGCATCACTTCCAATCTCCTTGAGGCATGGCTAAAGTGCTTGCTACTCCAGTGAGGACATAACGAATCTCAATTTGACAACAACAGACATTTTTTAAACAGAATCTTAAAGAGCCATGAGTAAGACATCACCATAGTTCTGGACACCCTAGCCCCGGTAATTTTAAAACCAGAAAATACTCCGACTAAGCTAAAGAGCAAGGGGTTAGACAGTGAGCTAGCCCGCTGCAAAAGGAACAATCACTAACTGGAACATACATGTATGAAAATCCAGACCACAAAGAATAGCAGCATGAATCAGGTACGATAGAGGATGCCATCTGGCATCACCAGGAAGAAGACCAGCAAAACCTCATCTCTTTCACCCACAACATATCCACAGAGATATTCAAGATAACTAAAAAAAATTAAGAACACCAGTAACTGGCTGCCAACTTGACTATGGTCTTTAAAGAAAAACGAATCACTGTTTACCCCAACCTCATCGCATTTTATGCAAGATCTGACCACCTTTGATGTGTCATGCTGCCCTTTAACATCACTTTAGCATGACATTTCTCTGCTCTAAACCTATTTTCTTAGAAGATTTTATTAGCCATGCTCCATAGATGAGCAGCATGCCTGAGTAAACTCACCAATGCCCTATTATCATAATGAAAGAGAACATAACCACTGTGATGCTAGGTATAGAATATCTTATCAACAGTTTACTCATAGCTAATTCCTTCCCTGTGAGACTGAATTCACCATCTCACCATGCTGAAAGGAAAATGTACAGAGATACCAATCTATGACCAAATTCAGCTCTATATCCATCAATCCTTCCAGAAGAAACATTTTGCGGCATGTAGCTGCTCATCAATCCATTTAGTTCAGTATACTGAATGCCCTGCTATATAGCAGCATATAAGCACTGAAATAGCCCTACTGCACATGAAGGAAGTACTTCTATCTACCATGGACAGTAAAATCCAGCCAATTCACTTCTTTAACCTCCCCACAGCTTTTGATGCAGAAAAGCACGAAATCCTGTTTCAGAGACTGTTCTGTGGTGCAAGACACCACTTACTTATGGATTGCCTGCTTTGTTTCAGGACAGTATTATTCAAGTTATATCCGTTCAAAGACTTTCACCTTTAGAGATGCTATGCCACATGCTTCAGTGCTATCCAATGCTTGTTCAACTGCCACATCAAACCTGTAGCCGGAGTAAAGGAGTAATTCGCAATGCCCATATTTATGTTGGTGACAACCAAATTGCCTTGCTAAAACCGACATTTGTTGAAAAGGCTCACAGCATCTTCTAATGTCTAGAAGTTCTGAAAGACTGGTGATGAACAATCACTCTGCAAGAGCTAAATGAAACATATTCTTGGGCACAGAGATCCTTTCTTTCCTTGAACTGGTACTTTTTGATGCCCCAATCCCCCAAGGTCCAGAAAACACATCACTGAGGTAAATACCTATTGTTTCTCTCTGATTATATACTCTCCTCATCTCATTTAAAAGACAGATTAAGGACATTTCCAAATTCTATCACTCCCACATACATATGCTAAAATGCAATCTTTCATTCCTCAACATGCAACACAGGAGGTATTGACCAACGCAATGATATTAACTAGACTATTTTACTAACTTAAACATTAGCTTACGAAATCAGGGAATTCATCTCATACAGCTCATGCAAAACAAGGCAGAATTACTAAAAACAATGGTCTAAAATGTATTGTGATTTACATAAGATTTATTTTAAATAGGGGGTGCTCCAGCCTCAATCCATTCATCAAGAGGTAAATTAAGATCTATAGTGAGAAGACTTTCCATTGTTACTATCAAGAAAAATAGACCACGCATATGGTCCTCAGGATCTCACAGATTTGTCATTTGTAATAGCCTCCCAATAAACATCAAATGGAAGAAAAATACCTAAAGTTCAGAATGCAATGAAACACTCAATATTCAAGCAGGAATACCCCCTGACTACTCCTCTGTCTAGCACTTTTGGTATGTTAGACATTGCATAATCTGGTGCTGTCCATGTGGCTGATTGAACAGGTGCAAACAATCACCTTTCCCCTTCCCTTTTTCTTTAGTCTGTTTAATATCGCTCTTGTACTTAGCATCACTAAAACCTTCCTAGCATCTCTGATCTTCCCCTGTTCGGAACCCCTCGCATGTATGCTGGTATGAATGCTCAAACAACTATGAAAACTTTTTTTCTACCCATCCTCAGTCTATTTCAGTGCTTCCCACCGTCTCTCAAATTGGGGTGCAATGAAGCAATTAGCACATTTCAGCTGGCAACTATTATATCAGCAATACATAAACAACTGAACGCCTTTAACTGAAGCCAGAAACCTTGGAGTCGTATTCGACTCCTATTTCTCCTTCCTCCCTCACACTCAGGACATTGCCAATAAATCCAACTATCAGCTCTTCCTTCTCAAAGGAATTGTAACTTTTCACACTTTCCCTCAGAGGTTCAGTGTGTCTCAGCCTTGGTTCTCTCTAGATCTGACTACTGTAACAGCCTACTCCTGAATCTTTCTTCTTCCACTCTGTGACCCCTCCATCTTATCCAGAATAGAGCAGCAAGACTTACCCTTGGCCTTAAGCCCAGGGACCGCATCTCCCTTGCACTAAATAGTCTTCACTGTCTCCTGGTTTCCAGATTAAATGCAAACCCCTCTGCATCATCCTCAAGACTGTCTGGGCCGGGGGACCACGCTATTTCTGACTTTATCTCACTAAATACTCTCCCTCTAGACCACTTCTTTCCTCTGGCACCAACTCTTTGTTTGTAACACATTTTGATAAATAGAGGGCAGGGGTCACTCACGTTTTACTCTGCGGGCTCCCTCCTATGGAATAGCCTCTCCCTCCCCTTGCGCCTTGAGCAGGATCTTCTCAAATTCAGGAAGCTCCATAAGACTTTCGTCTTTTCCTCCTCCTTCCCTCCTTCTCTCCTCTGCTAATCCCACAGTTGCTGAATTGTTGTCCTTGACCTGTATGCATCCTTGCGGTCTTGACCTCCCACACCAATTCTTCCCAGCTCCTGTCTATCCACAGCACTTGCATTTCACACCCTCTGCTCTGGAGGCTCATGCTTTCACCTCCAATGTCCCAGGACTACTAGCACTCAACATTCCTAGCAATTCATCTATGGCACTCACAGGAGCTCGGACTTCCCAGCTTTTACCCCCTCTTCCCTCTTCCTTTCTGCACTTGCATGTTCTGAAAACTCACAAGGCATAATAGGTTAGCCCCTCCCCATCTGCTCTTAAATATTTGTGTTGTAATGTATTTTCCACCCTTGCTCCCTCCCTGCCCTGTGGGAGCTTTGAAACTCTATTTTCTTATTGGATAAGCACCTAACAAGCAAACAATAGATACAATAAATAAATACATAAAATACAAAGAAAAGTGATATGTGTTTACCATCTGCAAATACAAATGCAGTACTGTGACGAGTCAGAAGAACTTGTCCCTTTAATAAGACGAGGAAACTCAACTCCCACACCAAAACCAAGACATTATTTGAAAATTCCCATGACTCCCACTTCCATAAATGCACCTATATAAGGTAAACCCATGTATTTGTGTAAGTTTGAACCCGTAACAAATATACAGGAGACTGAGATGAATAAGCCCTATGCGAATGCAGGAAAGCAAAAAGAAAAGCATAACCGATGTTCTAGTTTTTCTATAGCCGCTGAAAATTTCAACCAATTAAAAGGGAAGAAAGTGAAAAAATTGCGTTGAGAAGTAGTAGAAGTGGTCCTGGCCAGCGATGGAGAAACAGTAGTAGAGTGAAAAAATTATTACAAAAGCTGAGAACAGTGACAGAATGCGGAAAGCGTTCACAAAGAAGTCCTTGCTGGGTGGTGCTGCGACAAACAGTGAGACCCGGACAGTCAACTGCGACCCGTGGACAAGTAACAAACGAGCCAAGGCGTCACAAGTGAGCACATTAGCACTTTGGGAAGCGGAGTGCCGGTATGCAAATGTAAACCGTGTTCGCAAGCAGAACAGAAATAAACTTTTTGCAGAGCCACACAACTGGCAAACATGCACTGAGGGCATTTGGTATCAGATCCAGACAACCTTTTCAACAACCACAAGTGGCAGGCCACAGGTGACTCATTGCAGAGCTAGGTAGCAGATCCCTGAGGACTTTGTCGACTGGTGTTGGCAGCGCTGCAAAAATATCCTGGAAAGTCGATTAAGAGAGGTGAGAAGCTGTAGTGAGAAAAGACACACTACAGAAGCATTCTAACAGTTGCTGCTTGGGGAAAGTGGGCACAGATTGTCTGGATAGGCAATCACAGACCAGGTAGGGGTGGAGTAGAACCCCAAAGAAAGGTCTTACCACTAAACCCCAAAAAAAGGTACATAATAAACCAAGTGACAATACCAAGCAACAGAATCAAGGCAAACCCAAGCTACTGGGGAGTTAAAAAAAAGTAGCAAAGTTTGAATACCATAAGATATACCTATAAAGAAATACTTGGCATGTTAGTGAACCAATTATCTTGGACAAAGTGAACAGACACATAGACATTGGCAGGAGAGTACACCAGGGCTAAGGGTCAAAGTGAAGCCCGGTAGAGAACCCAGTCTACAAAAGGGACTACCATATGCAAAGACTCACATGGATCTTTGCAGGACAGTAAACCAGGACTGTGAGTTAACCTAAGTCAGATAAAGAGGAGCTACATTTTTTTTAAAACCATAGAGACTGCCAAAAGGGAAGGGAGATAACTACTTTTGTACAGCCTGGACATCTGTTTATTTTGGAACACTTTCTTTCTTTTGGATCTCTTGATTTTGGTACTATTCAATAAGGCTCCAGAAGACCAGCCGCGAGACATGTTTCCCCCCATTTCACTTTTTATTGAGATTAGACTGCGAGGGACGGATTAGGTTTTGGACAGAGGACAGCAAACTTTATTTTGGACATTAGTTCGTTTTGCTTAGGCAGGGACATCACACTTAGTGTTAGGGCTAGTGAGGCATTTCTCCAAATTCCTCTTTTCTTTTACTTTCAATAAAAGTGTACGAAGCAAACAAACACGCCTGTGTATGTCTCCTACTTCTGATTCCTTATAGTACTGAGCGTTCAACTCTCAAACAAGCAGTTTTAATCCGTTGGGCTGTAAAACACAGAGCCTATACACTAAACTACACTGGATAAACATGTTTAAAGTGAAGTGCTTTTGGTAGCCTATTCGCCTGATCTACATTGGAGAAAACTTTAAAAAGACAATTTAGCCTCAAGGAAAGAGGTAAAGATGCCATTCGCACACAAAGAACTAACAGAGATATTGTAAGTTATCTACTTTAATGCCGGGTATACTGGGGCTGGTTCCATGATCTACACTGTAGCAGATGATGTATGGCAGGTACACAGAGGATGGATGTAAAGATGAAATCCACTTGTACCGAGGCTCAGACATTGTGTAGATTAGCTGCTCTGAGCCTTAGGCAGTCCTAGAGAATAGCATTCTCTAAATGGAATTTCAAATACAATGGGTGATGGAAAGACACACTATCACTCTGCTTATGCATCTTGTGAACCAAATGTACCAGCTGTAGGAGCAGAGGTCCGCGCCTTGAATGGCCAGTTGAAGATGAAATTTACTCGGGTAGTTAGCAGAAAACATCTCATAGGTTAAACACCGTGATTCCAAGGAAGCCTCCAGCAACAACTGTGTTTTCCACACAGACATTTAAGGTTCAAAAACAATAAAGTATGCATACTACAACAAAACATATATAATAAAGTTTCCTAATTACAGAGAAGAGCATGCATAGAGAAAATTGCCTAAAAGTGTTGTCATGTGTGCCAAATATTGACCTCTGTGTAGGATACCAGCACTTACTGAAAAGCCATTGTAAATGAGTTCAAGAGTAAAACAAGACTATCCCTGTAAGAAAGATAGAACGGCAAGTTGACAGTTGTATTCACTCTGTTATGCATGCACGAGTTAAGAAAGAACCCTTCATGAATTTCCCATACTTTGCACCTTTGCAAAACAGGATTCAGATTATGCTTTTCTGTCTCATGTTTAAACTTTTTTTTTTTTCATTTGTAAATTCAAGATACACTTTTAAATACAGGAAAACTGTCTGCCCTGCCCCTAATTTGATCAATCACACAGTGTAAGGATGTGGAGGGTTGTCATCTGGAAATGGCAGGGAAGACCTGTCTTTTTTATGTTTCAATAACTTGTGTTCCCAGCACGTCCGCTCCCGAAGGCCGCCATGGAAAGAGAAAACGGACTCCCGTTTTCCCTTTCGCGGCGCCATTTTCTTGGCTGCGGCTTTTCGGGACAGAAAAAAATGCTTTTAGTGCCCCGGTCACGCATCTAATGCGGGCCAGGGTACTAATAGCAATATGACCCTCGCGGCGGGGGCATTACCGACTCTGGTAATGCCCCGGTGCCTTCGTTATGGGCCCCGGGGCATTACCTGAGTCGGTAATGCCCCCGCCGCGAGGGTCATATTGCTTAAATGTAACATTGTAAAACCCTTGAAATTTGCAACCAATTCAGGCGAGGCCACCTTAACTGCCCCCTGTTAACTTCACTAATTACATCATATATGACATCACTAATTACATCCGCCATAACATTATATATTGCTTGACTGATAAAAGCACTGATTACATTATTTCCATGTTCATACTTTAGGACTATTTTCTTTTACATAAAATAAATATACATATTTGTAAAAGTACATTTTATTGTGCTGTAATTTCTTTAAAATTAAGTGTATGGTCCACAATTCGAAGTCCATTCAAAAATGAGTACAAAAGAAAATAGTATAGTATGTAAAGATTAATTTCCTTTGGCATGCCATCTGTTAGAGTGAAATAAAAATCGTACATCATTTACAAAAGAAAGTACTGAAAGTAATATAACTCGAATTACATGTCTAAAAGTAAATCTTTAATTTCTAAGCGTATTACTTATGTATATATGTAATTATGAAATATTCTTTTTACTTTTAGAAAACCCATGTTTAAAATTCTTATATCACAATATGTAAGTGCAGGTTCTTTGTTTTACATGTGTTTTTTAACACTTCTCATTAGGAAAACAATATGTTTATATAATATGTTTATAATAAGCACACTACAAAATGTAAATCAGTACATTTAGCATTTTCCTAATACTCAGGACGCAACATGTTTCTATTTCTATCCATTCCTATTATCATTTTTGTTCACTAGTGTATATACATATTATATTATATCAAACATATCTAAAGTACAATTCCCACAAGTAGATGGATTCTATGGAATTGACTATTTTAATTGCTTGCTATAAAATGTTAATAATTATATTTCTAAAAACTGACATATTTACATTTTAAATTTCATCTTCAATAAATACTACAAATGAATGTTCTACAAGAACTCATAACATATTTGTTTACCCATCTATCGTGTGATTAAGTATACTGAAGTAGCATGTATACCAAGAGAGTGACCCCAGAATATGTTAACATACATAATGAGTGATCTCATATTTGATGTAATCAGTGATGTCATATACGGTGTAATGAGTGATGTCATGTGAATGGAGGATAGCACAGGGGCAACACACTGGTCTTGGAAGCACACCACTCAGAACAACAGAAACTTAGAAACCAAACTCAGGTATGGTATTAGGTTCATTATATTTCCTAGCTAATTCCATGAAAGCCCAAGGATTCTCTCATCGCATCTGTTCACGGACCCATGAAAAAGGACGTACCTTGGATTGGATTCCTGACACTAATTGCGTCACAGACATCTTATCTAACACCCCTTCATCATGGTTCGACCACAAAACCATAATCTTCTCCACCACTATAATAACCAAACCTATCAAACTCTTCGCACCCACTTCCACGTTACCCTCCAGAAGTTCAAAAAGATCAACCGTGATTACATGCTCCCCCTCTTATCACCAATAACGAACCCCACTTACCCTCATGCAAATCCATGCTTACTAGTCAGCCAGTATAATAAAACCTTGCTAACAGCTATCAATAGCCAGTATAATAAAACCTTGCTAACAGCTATCAATAAAGTAGCTCCATTGAGATCCAAAAAAGCAAAACCCAAAGCACATGCCAACGTCTGGTTCACCTCAGACTTGCAAACCTTGCAAGCGACCAAAAGGTTGGCCAAAAGTAGTTGGCTAAAATCACCAACACCAGCAAACAAAGCCCTCTTTCAGACTCTAGCTAACAACTTCAAGGACATTATCATCAAAGATAAAAGTGACTCATACAATCAGAGAATCCAGAATGCCAAATCTAATTCCAGAGAATTAATTGCCATTCTCTGTGAGCTGGAATCTTCAGCCCCTACCCCTAAGCACTCCACCAAAGATCAGCAATGGTGCACTAATGTGCAAAAGGCCCTCACAGACAAAATCAACCTTCTGCAAGATCAAATTGAAATAAAAAAAACTAAACTCAGCATTGACCCTGCCTCCCAAACTACATACTTGACTCTAGAACCACTCGTGATCAACAAATTCACGTTCAAGCCAGTGACCATAGCAAAACCATTAACATCATCAAAACATTAAAACTTTCGAGATGCAAAGGCAACACTTGTCCTGCTCCCCTTATAAAAGAATGTGCAAATGAATTGACACCATTCATTACCACCATCATCAACAGGTCATTGCCCACCAGTTCAGTACCTGATGACTTAAAAGAAGCCTGGGTGTTACCTTTGTTAAAAAAAAAACCTACCTTGGACCCTAGCATCCCAACCAATTTCCGACCTATCACTACAGTCCCATTCCTATTAAAAATCCTCAACCGTGCAGCTTATCTGCAGATCCAACAATTCTTGGAAAACAACAATCTTTTAGGACTGAGACAATCTGGGTTTAGAGACGGCTCTATTGGTCTTAAACACAAATGCACCAATTCAAGGACAGAGGAGGCCTATGTATCTTTTTCCTACTAGACTTTTCCACAGCTTTTGTTTTGGTCAACCATAAAATCTTATGCCATCATCTCGAATCTGCAGTCCACTTCTCCCCTGAAGCCATCAAATGGATCAAATATTTTCTTCCCAATCATATAATGAAAGTCTTTTCGACCTCATCAGCAGCCCCACCAGTCCCAGTAACATGTGGCGTACCGCAAGGCTCTTGCATGTCTCCATCATTGTATAATGCTTTCACACAGCTCTTGTTTGACAAACTAGACAAAATGGGTATCACATATATAAATTATGCAGATGATACGCAAATACTCATACTTATCACAGGTTTTTATGACACTGCTGCTAACAACCTCAACAAAATGTACCTTGCCATCCAGGCCTGGATGGCCCAACATGAATTATGCCTCAACGATGACAAGACTGAGTTAATTTTAATAGGTGATCAATCTAAGCTAAATCAAAACAATATAAATCCTTCAAAATTGATGGCAATACTATCAATGTTGCCAATTAAATAAAAACACTGGGGGTCTACATTGACTTTTCCCTCACCCTAAACAGACAGGTTAATGTCATTATCTTGTCAACAGCCTACACGTCTAAACTTATTAGATCTAGCAGACCCTTCCTCTCAACAGAGAACAACATTACCCTAGAAAGAGCTTTGATCCTCTCGAGGACAGATTATTGAAATTCGCTATGTGCCGGGTCCAGCACTAAAAACATAAAACATCTCCAAATAGTACCAAATAATGCGATCAGGGCTGTGCTGAATATACCCAAGAATGAGCACATCTCTTCAACCAGATGACATATGCACTGGCTTCCAGTACAATATAGGATCACATTTAAAATCCTTACCTTCACCCACAAATGTCTAGCCAATAATGCACCAGCCTACCTCAGCAACCAAATTGTCAAAACTCAATCCAATAGACCCACTCGAGCCTCTTATGCTAACCTCATTTCTGCACTGAGATTTAAGAAACAGAAAGCAGGTGGGTCTAGCTTCCGGGTTGTAGCAGCAAAACTGTGGAACACATTGCCACTACAACTAAGAAATGTCCCATCCCCTCTGGTCACTCAGAAAATATCTGAAAACCAGACACTTCAGCCTAGGTTCCCAGCAATGAGACAACTGGCCCAGTTTTTATTTTTTTATTAATTTGCATTTGCTGAGCGTGCAGCAGCCCGGAGGAATTGTGGCACTGGTTACAGACAAATTTCCTTGGGAAACCTAGTCCTCCCGCTTTGGATCTGTTGATGTGGGGAGTGTGAAGAAAGTTGGCGTAATGTGTTCTGATAGGTCTGGAGTGAGAGGGTCTCAATAATGTTTGAGCCAGATATGACGGAGCTGAGAGTGAGAGGCATTTGTGGGTGAGGGTGAGGATTTTGAAGCTGATGCGTTCTTTAACACAGAGCCAATGGACTGATGTCTGGCCTGTGTGATGTGTTCTCTTTTGGGAAAGCTTAATGCTGCTCTGAGCGCATTGTTCTGCATGATTTGAAGTATGTTTATGTTGTGTTTGGAAGTGCCTGCTAGGAGGGTATTGCAATAGTCCAGTCTGGCTCCAATAGTGGCTCTGGCAATTGAGAGGCTGTTGGGCTTGGATAAGTATGGTTTTACTGCATGTATGAGTTTAGTAGTGTGTGCTGAGGCGGAGGTGATAGCGCTAACCTGTCTGAACATGGATAGTGTGGAGTCTAAGTAGACACCTAGGGTCTTTACTCACGTGGAAACGGGGATGATGGTATTGTCAATAGTAAAGTTGGAGTATACATTGTCTAGCTTGGTTAGTGTGGTTCTTAGGCCTAAAATGATGATTTAGGTCTTCTCTCCATTGAGGCATAGGCCGTTGGCTGCCATCCAAG
The DNA here is from genome assembly GCF_040938575.1 of Ambystoma mexicanum. Classification (NCBI taxonomy): domain Eukaryota; kingdom Metazoa; phylum Chordata; class Amphibia; order Caudata; family Ambystomatidae; genus Ambystoma; species Ambystoma mexicanum. Next base: position 370,085,336 of record NC_090930.1, read on the forward strand.
CCTGGATGGTGGTGTATATTGTGTGAAGAGCTTGGGCATCTCTAGTGTAGGAGCCAGTGAGTGATAAAAGTACTTGAGTGTAATCAGCGTAGTTGGTATACGCGATACCTAAGGCATCAAGCTTGTCAAAGAGGGGCTTCGTGAACAAGTTGTAGAGAATGGGTGCCGCGTATGAGACTTGTGGGACTCCAGAGTGAGTGGTGGTGGGGGCAGCATGGGCTATGTCTGAGAATACTTTCATTGCCCTTCCCTCGAGGAAGGAGGTAATCCACTGTGCAGCTTCTTTGGAGAAGCTGGCTGAGTGGGTAAGGTGTGAAGTGAGTGTATTGTGATCTACGAGATCGAAAGCAGCTGAGAGGACTAGGAGTAGCAGGAGGGCAAGCTTGCCTTTATCCTTAAATTGTTTGATCTGTTTTTTTAGGTCTACCAGTGCTTTTTCCATGCCGTGTCCTTTGCGAAACCCAGATTGTCTGGAACCAAAAATTGAGTGGGTTTCAAGGAAATGTTGGATTTGGCAGTGGGCAGCTTTATCCAGGATCTTGAGGAGAAAATGGCACCGTTGTTATGGGTCGGTAGTTTTTTAATTTTTTTAGAAGGGGGCATACCCACGCTTCTTTGAGGCTAGCAGGGATGATTCTGGATCTGAATGAGGCATTAATGAACACTGTTATAAGTGGGAAAAGGAGGTCTGAGCAGTCCTTTATCAGTTTGGGAGGACAAATATCTCCTTGAGGGTTTAAGGTGTATGGTGTATTGGGGGAGATATGAATTAATTGAAAATGCAAAGATTTCTTTAGATTGTGGTTTGGCATTGGTGATACGGACATTGAAGGATTTAGCTTTAGCGTTGGTGATGGTATCTTTGTATAGTCGGGAGATTTGGTTAAAGCAGTTTTTTGTAACCTAGTTTTTTTGAGCCTCCATTTTACGGGAGCGTAGGGACTGAAGTTCATCAGTGAACCACGAGTTAGTGTGTAGGAGGTTTTTTTTGGGTTCAGGTGGAGCTATGGCATGTAGCTGTCAGCTAATTCATTAGGGTCGTTATAAAATGGTGGAACTAGTGCAGGAATGTTGAGGTGTGAGCGAAGGAGGTCCTCTTTGAGTTTTTTGGAGATTCTTGCTAGTGTATGGGATGGGGGTGAGGATTTTGGTGGTAGAGGAGGTAGGTAGGGTGAACTCAATGCAGTGGTAATCGGTCCATGGTAGTGTTGTGTTGGCAATGATGGAGGTTAGGCAGTTATGGTCAGCGACCCAGTCAAGGGTGCGGCCTCTGGGGTGTGTGGGGCCAGAGATTGTTTGTGTAAAACCTAGTTCTTTAAGTTCCTTGGTGAGGGAGTTGGCAGCTTTATCTTTAGCGTCATTAGATGCTGATGAGGAGAATCAACGTGATGGTGCGAGGTGGCAGGCTTCCAGGATCGCGGCGAACGGTCGAAGGTTAGACAGTAGATGTGTAGGTTCACTTGTCTACTTATCAATGCCTGCAAACCCCAGTTCATTTGCAATGGATAATTACTTTGTATGCAGCAACCAGTCACAACATTTATTTCATGTTGTTTTGCATATCTGTATAATTGTATTCCGTAAATTATATGTTGTAGTGCAACTGTACCTGTTCAAGTAATCCAATGTAACCAATCTCTTAAGTTTTAGCGCCTAGATGCCTCTGGGCTGTGTGAGCTTTATAAATGTACAAATAAATAAATAAACAATAACATAAAATTAATATACAATTTCATCTGTAATCTATAAAAATCAACATAGACCTGACTTTGCATATTCTTGCAAAATTTGGTGCGGTTATATCAGTGGTGTGTTCAAAAACGTTAGGAATCTCGGTAGGCTTTAATGGAGACATTTGCGTGCGGCTACAACCTGAAATACAGGATGGATTTGCACCAAACTTGTGTGAGGATCTTTGGTCATGTCACAAAACGTGCTTTTGCTCATTTGGTGTTAATCCATACAGTGTTTTATTTTTTCAAAAGTGCCAAAATGTAGGTACCAAATATAGTGATATAACTTTGGGGCCTGAGACTGCCCCCTGAGACTGCCCATCATTATGAATGTTTTATTCTTTACTGGACATGTGTAAAGTCATGATTGGACTTACTACAATGTCTGTTTTTAGTGATAAAGGGGCTAGCGTATCTCATCATAGCCAAGACTGAATCAATACATCCTTGGCTCTAAATGACCTGTAATTTTAAATGCAAGCTCCACCCAAGCTTTGCTCCGGAATCCACCCTTATTTGCAGAAACATGTGTTTTAAATGTCTAACCTCTCTTTATTACATGTGTAATCTGCTGTACCAGTGATGCCACTCATGTCGCCATAAGCAATGTCATATGTGATATCATCAGTGATGCCATTGTGATGTCATCAGTGTATTAGGGGTAATACATTAGGGCATCATAGTTAAGGTGGCATAGCGTCCAACACCTGTCGAATTTCAGATGTTTGTTGCATTTAAGAGGCAACTAATGTCACACCCACTAAGGTTTTTTCACTGAATAATTGCTTACTAATACATTACATTCAAACCATTTGTATTACGATACATATTTTTATTTTCAATGTTGGAAGTTGCTTAGTACAAAAAATGAATGCTCTATTCGTAATTATATGATACTTCTGTGTCAGTGTATTGTTCCAGTTCATGTTGCTATTATTGTTAAGTATCATGAAATAAAATATGTTTCAAAAGAGGTGAACATGATATTCTAAATTATTTAATCATTTAATCAATAATGGCATATCTGATATAATTTTTGATCTAATCAGTGATGTAATTTATGATGTAATAAGTGATGTCACCAGTGTTGTCATCATTGTGGTCATACACTTTGCAACAGTGGGAGAATAGTTAAGATGGGCTTGATGGAAATGTGAGTTCTGAACCCACTGCCCCCCTGCCCAGTAGAAGTAGACATTGCATATGTTAAACCTGTTTTTTTTTCCCAAACTCGTCATTACCTACTATCACTCATCGCCATCGTGACTCACATTGTTTTCTGAGCTAATCTTGCAGCGTTCTTGCAGTGATCTTGTGAGATTCCCGTGGTTTTCACCTGATAACCTGAAAATGCTCTACCTGTAACTGGCTCCCGAACCTAACCCACAAATCCCCAACTTCCAAATGGTGTCTTCTTTCCAACTTCTGACTTCTTGCCTGATTTGACTACTATTGTTATTGCTATTGTTATTGCTATTGCTATTGCTTTTGCTATTGATATAGCGCCTACGACCAGGCCATCTAAACAGTGTTGTTCGAAACAATCAGTGTTCCCCTATGAGTGACTACATAAACAGAAGAGTTGTGAGGCTGTTTCTGATGTTGAGAATGTTATTAGGCTCTGTGAGGTCACTGGGGAGTTTATTCCAAAATATTTATGGCATCCTTTTTCCTCATCCAAATGGCTTTTTGTTTTCGTTCACTTGAGGCGTCTCCTGGTAATATCATGAGAATCGCTTGCATCGAGCCAAACCGCCTCTAAGCCTATTTGCTTCAAAGCACCAAGGCTGATATATATATAAAGGTTTAAAGGAACAGGGAGCACCCTATGTCTCTGACAAATATTTAAAAAACTTCTGGATGGATTTATCCAAAACCTGTCAAGGAAATTAAGTCAATGCTTTTGCACAGATTGTTTCTTATTTGGTCGAAATCTGTTAAGTTATTTTTACGCTACGGCTGTTTAAAAACTGCACATTTTCGCTGGGAAAAATTAATGGGAGTAGGCTAAAAACTGCATTTCTATGCTTTCTTCATAACTTTTTAATTATTTAACAAATTGTTCCCATCCTTTCCAGTTTAGGGGGGATGGGAGCTTGACAAACCTTTGGTTTAGAAAATGTCATCCAAATTCAACCAGCAAGCCAAAAGTTATTAGCATCTCTCGGCCTCTCTGATGCAAAGCACCAAGACCCATATAAAGGTTTAAAGGCACATGCGGCACCCATTCTCAAAACTCGTCTGTTTTTGTAGTCACTGGGGAACACTGATTGTTTTGAACCAGAGTGCTTAGATGGCCTGGCGATAGGTGCTATATTTATTATTTGATTTATTTGTTTCTGTATTAAGCATTGAAAGCCCAAGCGCAACAGGGTGCTACATTTACACATGAGACACACTCATCCAGTGGAGTCCTTTTCTGGCCTGTGTAATGTGTTCTCTTCTGGGGATATCCCAAATGACATGCACAACATTGATTTGTAGAATTGTGAGTTCTTTTAGGCTGTTGCTGTTTCAACCAACAGAGCATTATAATAATCAATGCGTGGCATGAGAATTGGCCTGACCAGGGAGGCATGATTCATCTGTAAAATAAATTGTTTTTCTAGAGAGGGAAATTGAGTGGAGTGAGGGCACATGGAGAAAAGAAGGGAGACACATGTTGAGTGCTTGTGAAGACATGGAAGACGTTTTAATTCTGAGCAATTTCTCCATGGCTCATGGTTGCTAAATAAACCTATTGGTGCAATATATAAATAGGGCCACGGACTGTAAGGATATTTGGCGTGTTACAGTACACAGTACAGCAATACTGCACAAGTAGCACAATTTTTTTGCAGCACCACCACAAGGGTGCGGTGCATTGCTATATGGGTTAGCAGATTAACAAGGAAAGACAGGCTATTCAGTCAAAAAACGATTTTAACATATAAGATGCAAAGCTATTTTTACAGTTAAAAGCACACGTGTTCATTTAAAAATGCACACTATTTTTCACCTGAAATGCCTATATTGCTAGAGACACATTTGAAAATTAACAGCTAACCTATTAACAATTAACCTGACTAATAAAACCTTATTTTAATATAACCCACTAATAAAATGTGTTCTCTACTGCAGAATTAGGCATACTTTGAAAACCAGTTAAATGAGTGTGCAGATTTTTTTTTCCTCTCTTCTCTGCCTGATTATCCGTGTTGTTGTGCACAGTAACTGCAGGAGGAAGGAAGTCAGATTTGCAACAATTGCAAATGTATAAGCGAAGCTATTGTTAAAGAGTAGGAGGATGAGAGATGATGGATTTCATTGGGACACGTCATAAAGAGGGCTGAGAGGAAAGTTTTAGTGGGCAGTAGCAGGGAAAAAGACAGGCAGACATCTTTCTGCACTACTGGGGAGAAGACCTGGCTGTGGGGGTGTCCTGCTGCAGTCGAGACTGGGGAAAGCTGAAAGAATTACCTTTCCACTGGCAGAGGCAGTCCTATCTGAAAAAGCTGAGAATTCCAGGCAATGACCCCGGCTTGAGAAGGCAAGCGTTCCTTTTTGTTGGAGTTAAGCCAAGAGAGCCACATTCACAGAGAGAAGCCTCTGAACAGATAAGGTAATTACCTAACTGGGGGAGCTGTGTGTGTGCACGAAAGTATGCAGTCAGTGTAGAAAAATGAAAGTCCCGTGCGTGTCTTAATCAAGTGCTAATGTTGCAATTTAAGTTCTGTTCTCCGCCACTATAATTGCAGTGTGTCATTGAAAATGCTTTGATTGTTCCATTTTATTGCTGTAAAGAATGAGATCATGTCTAAATGCAAATTTTATAATACAGAAAATATTTGAAAACAGACGGGTGGTTTATTTTCTATTTACCATTACAATGCCAATGATGTGGGGAGATTTTTAAACAGTGCAATGGTCATTTTAAGACAGATGTGTGTATGTCAGAATCAGTATGAATAATTGTGAGTGACTGTAGTATAACTTGTTGGAGGTACATGAGCCAACGGGAAGAGAGACTCTCTGAACATAGCTCCCTACCGTATATAAGGTAGTGGAAATTACCACAAGAATACCACATATAGCTCTCTGTCGTAAATAAGTCAGTGAGTTTGCCCATGGTGGCGCACCAACACTATCACTGGAAATTGTGGTATCTCTAGAATGCAGGTCTGAGGTCTCTCTAGTGATCACACGAAAAATCTAAGCGAAGATAAGGGATTCTGGACATTGGGGCCACAAATAAAACAAGGGAATTATGCTCACCAAAATACCACCAACCACGTATACCAAATATGCAGGTCTGGGTGCTGAAATAATGCATGTCCATTGTATTATTGTTGCACATGGCCAAATCTGAATACAAAGAGTGATTATTGCTAAGTTATTTCTCGGCGGTAATAAAATACCGTCAGGCCCCAAATCTCCACAAAATACCCTACATATTTATGGTGCGTTGCAGGCCGGGAAAGTGATCATAGAGTACCTACTGGGCGTGGCAAGCGTGTCTCACACTGCCATTTGCACATTAAAGGGAACCCATTTTATAATAGCAGTGTGCCACTAAAAACGAATTTCAGAATGTCACAAAGGGAAACCACATTCTCAGATCTAGTGCAATATTTAGAGGCAAAGTTATTTGCACATGGGAATTGGTCTTCGAACAGTACCTTAGAATGGAGTAACCGCATTCACGGTGAGGTGCAGAAAGAAAAACTAGACAATATTTTTGCAGAAGGCAGCATAATTCAGGTCTGCCTTACAAGATTATTGAATGCAGCCGATAAAAGTGCAGAGAAAGACTGTTTAATACGGCTATGCGGCAAAATATGGTTTATTTTAAACAAGTCCCTGCGAATGCAAGAGAATGATACTCAGCTAATTAACAGGTTAAAGACTGAATTAGATGGGGCAAGTAAAAATCAGGAAATGTTGAGAGCAGAATTGGATGTATGCCAAAAAGACATGCAATTAAAATGCAGAGACTTTGATACTCAGTTATCCAAAAGCAAGAAACAATTTGAAGATAGTGAGCAAGAATTGACACACTTAAAAGCCTTAGTGGATCACATTAGGCAGGATAAAGATGAGGTTGTTTCAGAAATGCAGATTTTACAAAAAGAACATTGCGAAAAAGAAGGTGATCTCCAGAGTGTAGAACAAGAAATGATTAAAATGATCCAAGAAAGAGACAAGAGAAATAAAGAGTTCAATGAATGCCAAATGCAAATGTGCGATATGCAGGAGGCAATTAATAAAATGAGTGATGAAAATAATTATTTGCATGATGAAGCCAACAGACTCCTTAAAAAGTGTAAGGACTTAGAACAGCAAATGTGCATTCCCAGGTCCCAGGAGAGGCGGCAGGGTACCACATTCAATGGAGTGGAGGTGAATTCTAGCTCTGCCCAAAGAGCTAGTGCCCCAGTGACAGGACCGGTGACTGAACTTGGTTGCAGCGCCCTTGGGGGATTTGATACTCCCATTGGGGGCAGCCACCAATCTCATACACCTGAAAACAGGATTGAATCACAAAATAGTGCAATTCCATGCATTGCAACAAGTAGCCCCATAAAAATAATGAAATCCATTAAAGCCCTGATCAAACCATTTAAAAAGGGAGGTGAATGCTGCATTGAGGATCACTTAGAAGCGGTGCATGACATTTTTAAAGCGCTCCAGATACCTAAGGAACAGTACAGACAATATTTTCATTTAACTTTAGATGCCCCGACGGCCAGCATCATAAGGGGATTAAATGAACAGCAGAATATGACATGGCTGGAGTTTGAAAAAGAAATTAGGCGTCATTTTTCTCCTTTTCAGTCATTGCAGGAGGCAAAGAAAGTCGCGTACACTATTACTGCTGGACCTAATACATCACCTCGCCAATTTTTACAAGACTTAAAAAGAGCATTCTCTCGCTTTGATGTATCTTTTGACTCAAATTCCAATGAGTTTAAAACCGCATACTTCTATGGGCTACAGAAAGACATCATATCCCAATTGGTCCGTGAATTTGACCGTGACAAGTCCCTTGAATGGATTGTACATCAAAGCACCAAGCTATATGAGGTACTCTATTGTCAGGGTAGAGAAAGTGATAAAATGAAAGATACCAGGCCTAAATCTAAAGAACCCTCAGCCACAGTAATGGAAATCAGGTCAGCCAAAATGTCCCTTGAGTCTGCTCAAAGCCAAGGTAAAAATAATGTGACACCTGAACAAAGGGGTAATCAACAAAGATCGCCATTTCCTGTATCAATGTTCCAATCACATGATCCTAGTAATAGAGAGAGCTACATCAGCCCTAGATATTTAGGAGATAGACCCCGGGTAAGATACCGGTCTGATATGGCAGGTATGAACAATAATCAGAGACAAAATCAAGATCAAAGAAATGATGGTCCCTACCAGTCATTGGGGACACAGAGCAGATTTGATCCCAGCACCATGATATATGGTAATCAGGATAGGCCCCGATATGTGGATCGATTTACTGATAATGGAAATCAATATAGGGGCCAGTACCCACAATCTGAGAGACAGGACATGAAGCAAAACGTGAACTACAGTCCACGCCAGTACAATGATTCCCCACCAGGGGACTATAATCAAAGGATGGGTGCAACCCGCTCCCCTCCACAAATGAATCAAGAGTTCAGAAACCATCCCAACCGGTATCAATCACCTGAGAGGTATCAGAATAGATCCAATCAGGGGGAAAACAACCAATATCGACCTAGGCCACAGAAAGAGGATCCTAGAGAGGTGGAAAGGTTCCAATGCCTTGAGGCCCAAGTGAAAATGTTAGCTGAGCAAATAGGAAAGCTCTATACAGCGCAAAAACAACCTTCCAAAGAGGGGGCTGATGGCCATAGCAATGACCGGGGGGCTTCCGAAAAGTGACTAAGTACTCATGATAACTGCAGTGCCAAAATGACAGATTGCTCTGATATAACTTTGCATAACGACTCTGAGATGACTAATGGATTAAAAATGAAAGTACCAGTAAATGAAATTGTGATGGAAAGTGTAAATACTTCTAAAAAAGAGGTACGGTTTAACTTAGAGCTAAATAAAACAGTAAAGATTTGCACAAATGAAAAAGAAACATTAGGAATTCCAAAAGAACAAAGGGACAGATTTAAGAAAAATGACTCATGCATGGGGAATACCAGTGAACAGGGAGTAAGTGGGGATGCCATAGCTCCTTCCCTGGGCAAGCAAAACAATGACCAAACACAGACAGAAAAAGGAAATACTCACAAGGAGGGTACAAGTCAATCACCTGAAAAATTCTTTGAGCCACATATTTTTGAAGAGGCTGAAAGGGCTGGTATTACACTAAATGATCACAAATGCACAGAATTAAAAAATGACAAATTGCTGAATGATGTTGTGACACATGTTCAGTTGGAAGGTTGTAATGTGGTCTCTGATGTTACCCAGATGGATGGGCGAACGGTGGCCACACTCCAAAAAACCTCTGAACATGGAGAAATGAATAAAATACCTCGCACAGAAATGGGTAAAAAGGAGGGAAAAATGTCTTTTCATTTACCAATGTGCTTAGCCAAAAGTGAAAAAGACCTGAGAAAGGTGAGCCCTGAAATCAGTAAGAATTCACATTTCTTATGTGTATTAGAGGAAGTTGAGGACAGATATTATGCACCCATCACTGTAGAAGAAAAATGCCACACCTTTGCTATGATTGACACTGGCGCACAGGCCACAATTATGTCCAAGGAGCTGGTAAAGAGTATCAATGAAGGGAGGCCTCCACAGAGTCAGATCACAGTGAAGGCAAATCAAGGCCCAGTGCATAACTTTAATGGGGAGGAGGTGCCCATCATAGGTGTAACTGAGGTTGACATAAAAATAGGAAAGCACAGAATGAAACAAGAGGTATTGATCACATCTATTTGTGAAATTCCATTTCTGATGGGGACAGATTGCCTGAAAAGATTGTCTCCTCTCATAGATGGGGTGAATGGAGTGCTGTGGTCCTTAACCAAAAAACCATTGAGGCCTAAGAAACTAAAATCACAAAACAACAATATAAAAGAATGTCACACCGTTGCCAAAACAAATGATGCTGTGGAGGTATATCTCCAGAATAGCTGCATACCTAGTGTCACTGTTATATTAATGTGTCAAGACAAAGATCAGAGCGACAATGAAAAACTACCTGTACAAATATACTTGGACCCAAGGAAAGATTGGCAGACTGCTATAGATGAACACACATTACGTTTTTACTTAAAAGAGAATACATGCAAACAGAATATTGTTCCTAAAACAGATTCAGAAAAACACATTACCACTCTGGCAGAGATACACATGGAAGATGAGCAACCATGGGTTCACGCTGGTATAAATGATTATCTTAAAACAATAAAAGCCACTTTAGCGCTTGAACATGAAAGGAGTTTCATTAATGAGAAATTGTTGCAAAAAATTATGGAGAGGGAAGAAATCCCGAAATTTAGGATTAAAAACCAATATGTTTCTGGGTTGGACAGTCCAGACTTTGAAAACCGAATTACAGGCAGATGCATGCTTAAAATTAGCATTGGGCAGAAAACAATTTACCATAATGTATGGATAGTGAATGGAGCACAAAATGAATTTTACATGGGCAATGACATCATGCACAGAATGTGTATGGTGTTAGATTTCCTTAATCAAAAAATATGGTCACGCCTAGGTGGGCCGGCGCCTGAATTTGAAGACAAAAGAAGGGCTTATCATTGTGCACAACTAGTTCCTTATGCAGTCGAATTACAAATGAGGAAAAATACTATTGTTCCTGCATTTACAAAACAGTTTGCAATAACACTGCAATGCAAAAATGGACAGCAGATGAAAGGCTCTGATGCATTTGTATGCCTGAATGAATCCATAAAACAGCAAGGCCTGGATTATGAATACATTCCATTGGTAGACATTGGTGAGGGATCTGTAAAAATCATGGTAAATAATAAAGGTTGTCAGGACGTTCATTTAGAGGAAAACTCCCCATTAGGAATGGCCATACAAAAATCACATTATACGGCAGATTTAAATAACATGGTGATTGGGAATATTCCTGAAAAATATGTAGATGCCAAGGGCGAGTTGCCAGAACACCTGGACTCTCAGCCCAAAGGAATATTTAAAATTCACTCTGTGTATCCTTATGATTCAAATGAGACAGTGTGCTGCCATCAAGAGGATTGTATAATATTTAATTTAAATGAAAATGAAACAGGAAATCAGCCCATTGAAGTGGAAGCTGATATGCCAAAATATTTGAAAGTGGCAACTCTACAAAAAGACACAGCCACACAGTTAGAGGAAAGCGCTGAGATTCCTTTACCAGAAGAGTTTCCAGAATTTTCCAGAATGGTAGAAGAGCAGATCTCCTTAGCGGATGCATGTAACAGCGATGAGGATCGACGCAATCTGAGGGAAATATTTATGGAGTTTAAGGATGTATTTGCAAAAGATGCTTATGATTGTGGTTTAACTGATTTACATGTGGCCACACTACCAGAAGGTTGTAGCAGAAATCCAGTGTTTGTACGCCAGTATAGACTACCGCTGGCATGTTTAGAATCATTGGCAGAGATTATTAAAAATTTGGAATCACGGGGAATAATTAGGCCCATTCATAGCACATCCAATACGCCTATTTTAGGTGTGTTAAAGCCAAATGGTCAATGGCGGCTGTGTGCAGACTTAAGAGAGTTAAATAAAAGAGTACCAGTATCTAGATGGCCACTACCATTCATTGATCAGGGCCTAGCTCAGATACATGGTTCAAATGTATTTACCACGTTAGATCTCACATCTGGATATTGGTGTGTGCCATTGGCAGAGGAGATACAACACCTATTTTCCTTTACATTTGACAGGACTCAATATGCCTGGCTTAGAGCTCCGTTCGGGTACATCAATAGTGGGAGTGAATTTGGCATATTTTTGAGAAAGGCCATGCCGGATGCAGCGGAAAGAGGGACAATAGTTTATGTGGATGATGTCTTGATAAAAAATGAAAACCTTAAAAGCCATTTTGATGAAATAAGACATGTGCTTGGCCAATTGCAGAAAGCAGGCGCCAAAGTATCTTTGCAAAAAGCACAATGGTGCAAGAAAAAAGTGAACTTTCTAGGGCATGAAGTGACTGAACATGGGCTAAATCCACAAAGGAAGAAAATAGAGGCCATACAAAGATTAAAAGATCCTAAAAATGTGAAAGGAGTAAAAAGTTTATTAGGGATGACAGGCTATAACAGAAAGTTCATTGAGAATTATGCAGAAATCACTCAACCATTGACTAAACTGCTTAAACTAAATACTCCCTGGAGATGGGAAAGAGAGCAGTCTGATGCAGTGGCTAGATTGAAGGAATGTCTTGTAAAGGCACCATGTTTAGCATACCCCATAAAGGACAGGGATTTCTTTATAGAAATAGGCTTTTCTGAACATTGTATGTCAGCAGTGTTATCACAAAAACACGATTTGAATCACAAAACCATTGCATATGCAAGTAAGGTATTTTCCCAAGTTGAAATGAAATTTAATGAATGCGAAAAGGCCCTATTAACCACTGTGTGGGCGCTACAACATTTCCGCCCCATTGTTCAGGGAGAAAAGGTGATTATTGAAACAAATCATCAACCTTTGCAATTTTTAGAGAGTAAAAGAATTAGATCAGGCAATCTAGCGCAATCCAGAATCACTTCATGGACGCTGGCATTACAAGGTTTTCCCGTAGAAGTAAGATATGGACAAAATAAAAAGAGCCCAATTGCTCAAGGGTTAGCTGACTTACATGACTGTGCAGCTGAACAAATACCAAATGAAATGGAAGTGGAAGCTAGTTTGCAGGAATTTGAACAATCACCACACAAAGCTTTTGATGAAAAAACATGCAAGGATTTGCCAACTGTATATGTGGATGGTTGTGCTTTTCACATTGAAAATGACAGTAATAAACAATTAGTGGCAGGAATAGGAAATGTCTGGTTGGATGGATTTATCCAAAACCTGTCAAGGAAATTAAGTCAATGCTTTTGCACAGATTGTTTCTTATTTGGTCGAAATCTGTTAAGTTATTTTTACGCTACGGCTGTTTAAAAACTGCACATTTTCGCTGGGAAAAATTAATGGGAGTAGGCTAAAAACTGCATTTCTATGCTTTCTTCATAACTTTTTAATTATTTAACAAATTGTTCCCATCCTTTCCAGTTTAGGGGGGATGGGAGCTTGACAAACCTTTGGTTTAGAAAATGTCATCCAAATTCAACCAGCAAGCCAAAAGTTATTAGCATCTCTCGGCCTCTCTGATGCAAAGCACCAAGACCCATATAAAGGTTTAAAGGCACATGCGGCACCCATTCTCAAAACTCGTCTGTTTTTGTAGTCACTGGGGAACACTGATTGTTTTGAACCAGAGTGCTTAGATGGCCTGGCGATAGGTGCTATATTTATTATTTGATTTATTTGTTTCTGTATTAAGCATTGAAAGCCCAAGCGCAACAGGGTGCTACATTTACACATGAGACACACTCATCCAGTGGAGTCCTTTTCTGGCCTGTGTAATGTGTTCTCTTCTGGGGATATCCCAAATGACATGCACAACATTGATTTGTAGAATTGTGAGTTCTTTTAGGCTGTTGCTGTTTCAACCAACAGAGCATTATAATAATCAATGCGTGGCATGAGAATTGGCCTGACCAGGGAGGCATGATTCATCTGTAAAATAAATTGTTTTTCTAGAGAGGGAAATTGAGTGGAGTGAGGGCACATGGAGAAAAGAAGGGAGACACATGTTGAGTGCTTGTGAAGACATGGAAGACGTTTTAATTCTGAGCAATTTCTCCATGGCTCATGGTTGCTAAATAAACCTATTGGTGCAATATATAAATAGGGCCACGGACACAGGTCATGGCTAGTCGGCCCCAAAGAAACTATAATATACAAGAAATACTTGAAATTCAGTGAACAAACGTTAGTTTGGAAAGAGTTAAGGCAATCAGATATAATGTGAAAAATACATAGCAACACAACCTTTGAAATTCATGGAAGAAAACCTTGGTTAAAAGAGTATTAAGATGACACAACAAAAACCTGGAAATTCAGCAATCCCATTTTGAGAAAGCCCGCCTTAACTCTGTGCCCCCTGTTGTGCAGTGTATGACCACAATGATGACAACAGAGATGGCATCAGTGATGACACCAATGGTGACATCACTAATTTCATCAATGTGATCAATAATTGCATCAAATGTGACATTACTGATTAAATACATTAGAATATTTTTGATGAACTCTTTTGATACATAATTTATTTTATTACACTTACCCCCACCTCACTGTAGCTGTAGCATTCAACTTTTCTTTTGTATTTGTCACATTTCTTTAACGCTCTCTTTTAAAAGAAATGTTTTTTCCATAACTACGGTTGGTACAACCTTGATAACAGTCATGTGCTACAAATAACCCTGTTTTGTTCATAAAATAACCCCTGGTATTCTGAAAATAACCCATGTTATTCATGTGATGCACTTTCACTATGATCCTGTTTTCTACTATAATCCCGGTTATGCGAAAATAACCCTGGTTATGAGAAACATTTGAGCACTATACTTGGTCTCCAGCTCTCCCAACCTCTGGAATTTGCATGGTGTCCTCTTTTCCCTCTGCGACATCCCGCCTGATGCCGTTTGAGCGTTTTTCATCATCCAAATCGCATTTTGTCCACTTTTCACTTTTGGTTAATGCCAGTTATTTCCTAAATAACCCTGCCTATGTCTCGCTTCAAACAAAAAACAAATGGCAGTTTTTTCAATTCTGAAAAATCAACTCTGCTGCAAAAGCACCATGGGAGATATAGCAAAGATTTTGGGAAAAAGGGGGACCCACTTCTCCATCAAATATTTTGATAACTACTGGACGGAATAACCACTGACCCTTCCCGGAAATCGAGTCAACGGTTCACCCGGAAATCGAGTGAACATTTCATGGCCAAGTTGTTTCATACATTTATAGGAGTAGGACAAAAACACTGTTTTTTGGCTTCATTAATGAGCTTTTCATTTTTTAATGACAAATGTTTTGTTTGCAAAATATCAGCCAAATCCATTACGTAAGTCAAAAGTTATTATCAATTCAATACAATTATCAATTCAATTTTCAGGTACTCAAATTACCTATAGTACAACGAGTTGGACCACCATGCCTCTCATTTGCCCATGTTAACAAAAAAGCCAAAGAAGGTCAATTTCTTATCTATGGCTGTTTCACCTTCATGGTTGGCATCAGTGTTGTTTTGTAGATGTATGAGGGCTAAGTAGGCAGGTTAGCAAATCTCATCTGTTTACTGCTTTGGGACGGAAATCATTTTGTCAAAGCTTTGTGTGCAGGGTTTGTTGCAAAATACGGCTATTATAATCATAGTATTTATTGAGCGTGGACCTAGCTTTGAGAAGCAATGAAGTGCCTTACAGAGGTATAGAATAATACAGATACACAACAGTGTGCTTTACAGTTTTATACAACAGACAAATTCATAACAGAATGCTTTTCAGGGGTAACAACAGAACAGATATACAGCGGGGGAAGGATACAGAGGGGCACAGTGGAGGGGTACAGCTGTACGGGGTGTTGGGGATGAGAGGGGCAGACGGCGTCTAGTGATTCAGGTGACACAGTGGGCGACATGATTACCTTGGTCTTGAGGAGGAGAGACTCCTTGAAGAGGTGTGTCTTGAGTTCTTTTCTGAATTGTAGGAGAGTAGGGATGATTATGATGCTGATAGGGAGGAGGTTACAAAGTCTTGGGGTGTAGGCAGAGAAGGCTTGTTTTATGATCCTTTCCCTTTTGCAAAGGTGGATTTCACATCTTTATGGGTTCTGGCTTCTGGTGGTGCACTGTCCACCTGTCCACCAGAGATGCTGAGTAGGTGGGGGACGTGAGGGGACTTGAGGCATCCACCACAGGAAATATCAATGCTACATTTGGGATTTACAGTACTGACAGAACACGACCCTACAAATTCATAACCTAAAATGTATAAATTGGACAATTGATTTGGCCTCAAATGTGATCTTGTATCAGTTTAATATACTGTTACCAATCACTGGATCATTTGTAAATATGGGTGTATATATTTATTTGCATTGGCTTCACTGGAAAATCACAATTTAGTCTAATTAGCAGTAAAAGTCACAGGACAAATACATACACAGACAAGTCTCATAGAATGATAGAAAACCTATTGTGAAGCATGAGTCAGGAGTAGGTATACAAATGAAATACTCATTTTGTGTTCCCACCAAAGTTCCACTCAACCACCAGATGTTGGTAAAAATCCACTCTAAGAGCTACATTGTTAACGTAAGTAACAACTGTGCCTCAAAAACACCCTGCCACCTCAAAAACTCTCACAGCAATGTTTTTCAATGACAACAGCAGTTGTGTGTCTCAGCCCATACTCATTCAGCACCATACCATATCTGTGCATAACTATATTGCAAAAACAATTTGTTTATTGTTGTTGTTTTATAAGGCACCATTTACAAACACTGATTTCATTGGACCAAAATAGCGAAAAGGAAGGGGGTCTTAACGGTTAAAGCCTTGGGACAAGTAGGAACAGTTATGTATGTAAAGCGAGGGGTGAGTGGGTAAACACAAAAGTCCAAAAGGTACACTACAATGCAAATGTATGAATACGTGAAGCAGGAAACCAGTCAACCTCATGAGAATGGCGAAATAGAATCCAGATGGGTCTCGGAAACAATGTTGGTGTGGTCAAAGTTATTACCACCATCATAAATGAAAGACAAGATTAAAGATGAAAGTGTTCAATTGTTTCCTGAACTGGAGATGATTACCCAGTGTTCTCAATGAGACTGAATTGTCATGCCAACAATAGACACCTGCAGAGTGCAGTTGCCTGCCACCAAACCTCTTTTTCTTGGAAGCCACAATTGTGAGGGAGAACGAGTTAGCCAACCTTAAGGCTTTGGGGGGGCAGTGCTTGGGGATAATCTGCTGCATATGCCTTGGACCAGCTCCCTGGTAAGAGTTTAAGAAGTGATATGCCTATCCACTGGAATTCAATGCAATGATAGAAGGCCAGGTATGATATTGTCTCTGAGTTTTCACCTGCCCGCTGTTGTATTTGTGGACACTTTGTATTACTGCAGAGAATTACCCACAGAGACGGACATTGTCAGGAGCTCTTTATTGCTATGCTGAGCACAAACTTAACTCTTCACACTTCCCTTACCTAACACGCCTGTGTCCGCCCCACCTTCCCAGGCTATTTAACTGCTGTGTGCCAGCACAAAACATGTTTCAGGGTCAGGATCAGCCTAGCAGCCTTATTCTGAATCACTTCCAAGTATTTCTCCAGTATTCTTTTCAAGGGCTACATGTATTCTAGCATGTGTAGGTGGCGTTGTCAAAGGAAAGGAAGCCATCCATCAAATGTAATACCCACGTTTATAGGAACTGCCACAAAGGGAATGTCATCAACAATGTCTGCAGGCCATTTGAAGGGCAAAGTAGGAGGGATAGGAGAACCAACGTAAGTAATCCCATTTTAGAGGGTTTGTAGCACACTCATACCAGCCAAGCAGGCAGATAAGTAGGGTTACACAGATTGAGGACATCTGGCCATCATTAGCATATGTCTGGATGCAAGCACAGAAAAGAGCCAGTATAGCTGAGTGGCTTAAGGTAGGAGATTAAAAACCAAGTTGGCAGGACACATCGTTATTGTACATCACATGCCAGGAATGAATGTCGGGAGAAGAGCAACATATATACTTTTGATGTCGAGGAGAATGAGAATCACACAATTACCCTTGTCAACTGCTGAGTGATACAAGTCATCGCTCATATAAACAAGCCGATTCATGGAATTATTAGCGCGGCGCAAGTGGCCAAAAACGTGCGAATCGCAGTGGAATAGCGAAAATCGCAGTGCAAGTGCGGAAATCGCACGAAAAGCAGCGCACATCGATTCATGGAAGGCCGTGCGCGAGAAAACCATCGGATGTGCGATAAAAAAGTGCGCGGCGCACGTTGGCGCACAGGCCATCTAACGGCATGCGCCAGGTTACAGCGAAAATCGCACAGGCCACAGCGAAAATCGCACATAGCGCGGCGCACGCAACAAAAGTAGGCGGAACACGGGGCGTAACACTCGGAATGGGGAACAACTTGCCAAAATGTGTGCGTCACGGGGGAAGCACTGGGTACAAGTGCGCGGAACGCCCACACGCTCGCCTACAACACGTATTCATGGAATAGAATAGGGCAAAAAAGCGCACGCTCAAACCAGCGCACAGGCACAAACACGACCGCCACAAGAAAGCAGGCGGTAGCGTCTCTGCGCCTGTAAGAAATGTGCGCCAAAAGGTGCGCCTACAAATAGCACCTATATACAGCCATGATGAATGCCCAATACTGTGGCCCTCCACGCGCTGACAGAAAAAAAACGTGTGCGTGTATACCGGGGTGCGTGGGAAGTCTCACACGCGAATTGGCAGGGTACGTGGATTACAGGGGTGCGCAGGAAGTACCACACGCGATTTGTCAGGGTACGTGGATTTCAGGGGTGCGCGGGAAGTTCCACACGAGATATGGCCGGGTACGTGGATTTCAGGGGTGCGCGGGAAGTCCCAGACGCGATTAGGCAGGGTACGTGGATTTCAGGGGTGCGCGGGAAGTTCCACACGCGATTTGGCCAGGTACGTGGATTTCAGGGGTGCGCGGGAAGTCCCACACGCGATTAGTCAGTGTACGTGGATTGCAGGGGTGCGCGGGAAGTTACACACGCGATTTGGCCGTGTACGTGGATTTCAGGGGTGCGCGGGAAGTACCACACGCGATTTGTCAGGGTACGTGGATTTCAGGGGTGCGCGGGAAGTTACACACGCGATTTGGCCGAGTACGTGGATTTCAGGGGTGCGCGGGAAGTTCCACACGCGATTTGGCCGGGTACATGGATTTCAGGGGTGCGCGGGAAGTACCACACGCGATTTGTCAGGGTACGTGGATTTCAGGGGTGGGCGGGAAGTTACACACGCGATTTGGCCGTGTACATGGATTTCAGGGGTGCGCAGGAAGTACCACACGCGATTTGTCAGGGTACGTGGATTTCAGGGGTGCGCGGGAAGTTACACACGCGATTTGGCCGGGTACGTGGATTTCAGGGGTGCGCGGGATGTTCCACACGCAATTTGTCCGGGTACATGGATTTCAGGGGTGCGCGGGAAGTACCACACGCGATTTGTCAGGGTACGTGGATTTCAGGGGTGCGCGGGAAGTTCCACACGCGATTTGGCCGTGTACGTGGATTTCAGGGGTGTGCGGGAAGTACCACACGCGATTTGTCAGGGTACGTGGATTTCAGGGGTGCGCGGGAAGTTACACACGCGATTTGGCCGGGTACGTGGATTTCAGGGGTGCGCGGGAAGTTCCACACGCGATTTGGCCGTGTACGTGGATTTCAGGGGTGCGCGGGAAGTACCACACGCGATTTGTCAGGGTACATGGATTGCAGGGGTGCGCGGGAAGTTCCACACGCGATTTGGCTGTGTGCTCCCAGGTATTACCTGTACACCCTCCACGGCCCCTGCAGGCAGCACACACCACAGGGGACTACCCTGCACACCTGCTCATGTCACCCACCACCCCCACCCCCCAGCCACCAGGGGCACCCTCCACCAGGCCCCCACCCATGTCACCCACCACCCCCACCCCCCAGCAGTGCAGGGGCATCCTCCACCAGGCCCCCACCCATGTCACCCACCACCCCCACCCCCCAGCAGTGCAGGGGCATCCTCCACCAGGCCCCCACCCATGTCTCCCACCACCCCCACCCCCCAGCAGTGCAGGGGCATCCTCCACCAGGCCCCCACCCATGTCTCCCACCACCCCCACCCCCCAGCCACCAGGGGCACCCTCCACCAGGCCCCCACCCATGTCCCCCACCACCCCCACCCCCCAGCACTGTGGGGCACCTGCCAGCAGGCCCCCATCCATGTGTCCCACCACCCCCACCCCCCAGCCACCAGGGGCACCCTCCACCAGGCCCCCACCCATGTCACCCACCAACCCCACCCCCCAGCAGTGCAGGGGCATCCTCCACCAGGCCCCCACCCATGTCTCCCACCACCCCCACCCCCCAGCCACCAGGGGCACCCTCCACCAGGCCCCCACCATTGTCACCCACCACCCCCACCCCCCAGCAGTGCAGGGGCATCCTCCATCAGGCCCCCACCCATGTCTCCCACCACCCCCACCCCCCAGCAGTGCAGGGGCATCCTCCACCAGGCCCCCACTCATGTCTCCCACCACCCCCACCCCCCAGCCACCAGGGGCACCCTCCACCAGGCCCCCACCCATGTCTCCCACCACCCCCACCCCCCAGCCACCAGGGGCACTCTCCACCAGGCCCCCACCCATGTCACCCACCACCCCCACCCCCCAGCAGTGCAGGGGCATCCTCCACCAGGCCCCCACCCATGTCTCCCACCACCCCCACCCCCCAGCCACCAGGGGCACCCTCCACCAGGCCCCCACCCATGTCACCCACCACCCCCACCCCCCAGCCATCAGGGGCATCCTCCACCAGGCCCCCACCCATGTCACCCACCACCCCCACCCCCCAGCAGTGCAGGGGCATCCTCCACCAGGCCCCCACCCATGTCTCCCACCACCCCCACCCCCCAGCCACCAGGGGCACCCTCCACCAGGCCCCCACCCATGTCTCCCACCACCCCCACCCCCCAGCACTGGGGGGGCACCTGCCAGCAGGCCCCCACCCATGTCTCCCACCACCCCCACCCCCCAGCCACCAGGGGCACCCTCCACCAGGCCCCCACCCATGTCACCCACCACCCCCACCCCCCAGCCCCCAGGGCACCCTCCACCAGGCCCCCACCCATGTCACCCACCACCCCCACCCCCCAGCAGTGCAGGGGCATCCTCCATCAGGCCCCCACCCATGTCTCCCACCACCCCCACCCCCCAGCAGTGCAGGGGTATCCTCCACCAGGCCCCCACCCATGTCTCCTACCACCCCCACCCCCCAGCGCTGTGGGGCACCTGCCAGCAGGCCCCCACCCATGTCCAACCCATGTCTCCCACCACCCCCACCCCCCAGCAGTGCAGGGGCATCCTCCACCAGGCCCCCACCCATGTCTCCCACCACCCCCACCCCCCAGCAGTGCAGGGGCATCCTCCACCAGGCCCCCACCCATGTCTCCCACCACCCCCACCCCCAGCCACCAGGGGCACCCTCCACCAGGCCCCCACCCATGTCACCCACCACCCCCAACCCCCAGCAGTGCAGGGGCATCCTCCACCAGGCCCCCACCCATGTCTCCCACCACCCCCACCCCCCAGCAGTGCAGGGGCATCCTCCACCAGGCCCCCACCCATGTCTCCCACCACCCCCACCCCCAGCCACCAGGGGCACCCTCCACCAGGCCCCCACCCATGTCACCCACCACCCCCAACCCCCAGCAGTGCAGGGGCATCCTCCACCAGGCCCCCACCCATGTCACCCACCACCCCCACCCCCCAGCAGTGCAGAGGCATCCTCCACCAGGCCCCCACCCATGTCTCCCACCACCCCCACCCCCCAGCCACCAGGGGCACCCTCCACCAGGCCCCCACCCATGTCACCCACCACCCCCACCCCCCAGCAGTGCATGGGCATCCTCCACCAGGCCCCCACCTATGTCTCCCACCACCCCCACCCCCCAGCAGTGCAGGGGCATCCTCCACCAGGCCCCCACCCATGTCTCCCACCACCCCCATCCCCCAGCAGTGCAGGGGTATCCTCCACCAGGCCCCCACCCATGTCTCCCACCACCCCCGCCCCCCAGCACTGTGGGGCACCTGCCAGCAGGCCCCCACCCATGTCTCCCACCACCCCCACCCCCAGCCACCAGGGGCACCCTCCACCAGGCCCCCACCCATGTCACCCACCACCCCCACCCCCCAGCAGTGCAGGGGCATCCTCCACCAGGCCCCCACCCATGTCACCCACCACCCCCACCCCCCAGCAGTGCAGGGGCATCCTCCACCAGGCCCCCACCCATGTCTCCCACCACCCCCACCCCCCAGCAGTGCAGGGGCATCCTCCACCAGGCCCCCACCCATGTCTCCCACCACCCCCACCCCCCAGCCACCAGGGGCACCCTCCACCAGGCCCCCACCCATGTCTCCCACCACCCCCACCCCCCAGCACTGTGGGGCACCTGCCAGCAGGCCCCCACCCATGTCTCCCACCACCCCCACCCCCCAGCCACCAGGGGCACCCTCCACCATGCCCCCACCCATGTCTCCCACCACCCCCACCCCCCAGCAGTGCAGGGGCATCCTCCACCAGGCCCCCACCCATGTCTCCCACCACCCCCACCCCCCAGCCACCAGGGGCACGCTCCACCAGGCCCCCACCCATGTCACCCACCACCCCCACCCCCCAGCAGTGCAGGGGCAGCCTCCACCAGGCACCCACACATGTCCCCCTGCCCCCAGGTCCTGACGATACTCAATCATGGCAGTGATGGGCAGCATACCCAGCACAAACACCCAGGCAAGGATTGCATCCTCCCACATAGTGAATGCAATTACATGATACAACCCCAATGGCAAGTATGTAAATGAACACATGTCCGTCACACACACATACACAATGGGTGCAAGTGAATGTCAAAACCCATATCATGACATGTATGAAACCAATGAGAAAATACCACAAGTGAAAGTTAAAAAAACATGTATTAAAGATGAAAAATAAGTAAACAAATCAAACATACAACAATGGGGATAACAAAATAAATGGTCCATGTAAGAGAACAAATGTAAAAATAAAAAAAAAAAGTAATCCAAAAACAAATGTTGTCCAAAGCAATATCATGTGGAAGGAAAATAATGAAAAACCATTTCCTCATGGTGAACACAATAATTAATAAAAAAAATGTTTCTTCAAAAAGCAAACTATATACACGAATATTCCAGGGTCCATGAGCCCAACACCATAAATGAAACCTACTACTACCTAATGAAAAAAATATATACAAAAAAGTGGCCATTGTCCGAGCGGTCCAAAAAAATAAAAATGAATAAAGGAAACCTAACACTGACTAACTAAATAACTATATACAAAGGCAGCGGGCAAGTCCTGCGGCTCACTCGGTGATGTTGCTGGCCAGGGCATCATCGAACTCCATGTCGATGTCCTGGAGGCGGGACTCTGTCCTGGCCCCGAGGTCTCTCAGGGATAACCCCATGTTCAGCTCAAACTCCCTGCAAGCTTCCTCGAGGCACTCAGCCCGCCTCAACGCCCGACGCATGGAGAACTCCGCCCTGACCATGGTGAGCCGCTCCTCTTCCGCCCGCTGCCGCTCCGCACCTATCCGCTGGACCAACTGCTCCCACATTGAAGACACCACCATCCCAGGGTTGCCCTGCCCTCCGGCCGATGCCTGCCCCTCTGATCTTGATGGCCCCGAGCCATGATGCCTCCCACGTCGAGCCTGCTGCTGCCTCCGACGCCACTGCCTCTGCCAGCGCGACGGCATCCAGGCTGATGGAAACCACCGACGCCGTCGTGCACGTGCCCTGCCCGATGATGCTGTCACATCTTCCATCTGCTGGGGTCCAGTTGCTGTGTTGTCCACCCCTGCTGGACCTCCGACTCCCAACTGTGGCAGGGATGGGATCCCCACCGAGCTGGCTGCATTGATCGGGGCAGGTCCACAGGGGGCCCTGGTGGCATCTGGGCCGGAAGACGGCAAGGAGAACGACTGGTGTATAGCCTGCACAGAGGAGGAGAGGGCCGCCAGATTGGCCAACACATGCAGCAAACCCCCGAACATGGCCGATCCCAATTGGGCCACGTCGGCACGGTGCACTTCGTGATGTCGTGCGTGCTCCTCCCGGGAAGCATGCATGGCATCACGAATCACAGCTGTGTGCATCGCGACCCCAATCAGGACCTTCTCCACACGGCCAGGGGTTCCCACGTCCGCAGGTGGAGGGGAGTCAGGTGACATGGACATCCCCTCTACCTGCGGACGGGCCTGGGACGGGGCATCCCTGCTGGTGCATGGTGGTGCACTCACAGGGTCAGGGACAGCGACATGCACAGGCCCCTCCACGGTGACCTATGCTGCCTCCTGCCCCTGGCCCTGGACTGCACCACTTGCAGCAGCAGGGATACCCCCACCAGGCCCCATGTGTGCCCCAGTGGCGGCCTCCTCCTCCTCTGTGCAAACCACCAACCTGGATGGCTCCTCACCGTCTCCCACCGTAGCAGGCCCCTGTGGGGGCTCATCCACCCCTTCCGCTGCAGCCGTGGGGGCATCCCCGCCGCCTTGCTCCACAGCGCTGTCTCCGCCCTCTTCTTCACTAGCTGCTGCGTAGAGGGAGACAAAGAACACAAGCATCAGGGTACTGTACAATGGTCCCCTAGACAGGAAGCAATAGCAGATGAGCACCACTGTCAAAGTACACTTCCATCATGTCCCTCCACAACACATGGGTCAGTCCAGGCAAAACACACACAGTAATAGGCATGGTGTATGCCATGGACATTTCCATGCATGTCCAATGGACTCTTGAAACATTCAATGATATGTAACTCACATGCATCATGGCTCATGCCTATCACATGCACACACTTCACCTCATTCACATCCATCTGGCCCCAAACACACCAAACACAGCGGATGCAAGGTTGATTTGGCTGCTTCACTGAATCTGTGCATTGTCACACACATGTGTCATGCATCCATGGCATGCACAAGTCACAGACACGCAGGTCAGGCACACAGACATGGCTACCATATATGTACCTGGCATCAGCACCCATCCCTCACCCCCACCCATGTCCAGGTACAGAGACTGGCATGCTCTCATGTTCAAAATCTGCATAGGGCTCCCCATGCGGCATTTGAACACATGCAACAACCATGTGGGTCACACATCACTGGTCGCACATGCATTACTATGATGTCCCTGCACACATACATGTATACATGGCCTATGGCACACATACAGGCAAGTATCATAGAACCATAGAACCAGCACACCGCAACATGCCCTGTCTCACACAGTAATGCTTGGACACTTACCGCTCAACTCCAGACGGGCCTCCCTCTCAAGGATCTGGGCGTGGAGTGCTGGGCGTACGCGTTCCAGGACCCTCATCTGGATGGAACTCATGCGGCCCCGGCCCCCCTCCACGAGGCGCCGGGCCTTCACAAGGGTCCTGGACCTCAAGTCCTCCCAGTGCTTCTTGATCTTCTGGACGTTGCGGGTTGCCACCCCCTCCGCGTTGATGGCAACCACACAGTCGGCCCAGATCCTCTCCCGTCCTTCCTTGCTGGCGCGGGACGATCCAAAGAGGGCATCATACTGCCCCAGGACATGCTGCACCAGGACACCAACTTCGTTGGCAGTGAAGCTGGTGCCCCTCTGCCCCTCTGGCCTGGGGTTGCCACTGGTGCCAGATGTGGAAGTGCCCGACATGGCAACCCCAGAGGCAGGTGTGGGTGGGCAACTGGGTCCTGGGGCTGGGCTGTGGAGCGATGTAATCCCAGTCGGGAGTCTTCAGTTCCAGCAGGGGTGGACACAGCAACTGGACCCCTGCAGATGGCTGATGTGCAGGCACCAAATGGCAGGGCACGGTGGCAGCAGGCAGGCAGGCAGGCAGGCAGCAGCAGATGGCACGTGGGAGGCTGCTCGGGGCACTGGGGGGCAGTAACTCGGCCTTCTGGGCAGGAGCGTGGTCTTCCGTGTGTTTTCGCGTGGCCAGCTTGATACGGAGTGATTTGGCACGTGAAAATCCTGCACGTCAGCGTGAAATCCGAGGAAAGGCCCTTAGCGCGTAAGCGCGTCAGCACGCATACGCGATTCTATTGGACCAGAGTCCCTCAGCGCGTAAGCGCGTCTGTGACGTGACCCGCACGGGTGTTCCCCACTCAGCACGTGATGACGGAGCACACGTGGAAATACTGCACGTCAGAGTGTCATCGCGTGTAATTGGACAAAAGTGCGCGTACACGCGATTGGCCTATGTACGTGTATTTCAGGGGTGCGCTGGCACTTACACACGCAAGTTCGTCAGCGCACCTGTATCCCGTGGTGCGTGGGAATTTCCACACGCTATTGGACTGGGAACTGGATTCCAGGGGTGCACGGGTCACACGCTCGCCTAGAACACGCGCAAAGCATAAATTTGCGCCAGGATGAACATACCGTTCCTAGCAGCAGTGGCAGTGGGCTACCAAAGGAGGAGGAGGAGGATAGTCAGGGCCAGAATATTCACACCCAGAACCAGCCTTTTCGGGATGCCTGATGACCAGGTGTATGGGAGGTACAGGTTTCCACCACACATAATACTGGACCTGGTGAGTGAGTGGGAGGATGACCTAACATCACCCACCCTGTGCTCCCAAGCACTCAGCCCCCTGGAGAAGGTCCTCAATGTACTGCACTTC
The DNA here is from genome assembly GCF_040938575.1 of Ambystoma mexicanum. Classification (NCBI taxonomy): domain Eukaryota; kingdom Metazoa; phylum Chordata; class Amphibia; order Caudata; family Ambystomatidae; genus Ambystoma; species Ambystoma mexicanum. The sequence continues at coordinate 370,111,579 of NC_090930.1, forward strand.
TTAGCCACTGGATCATTTCAGCGGACAAGTGCCATAGTGGGTGGGGTGTCACAGGCCACCCAGTCACGCTGCCTACACCAGGTCTTGAACATCATCACTGCAAGCCCATCAGTCCACAGGCACATATACCTGCCCAGAACACCTGCAGAAAGGCATGCTGCCGCCCTGGATTTTTACGGTGTGGCACGATTCCCCAAAGTGCTAGGTGCCATCGACTGCACCCATGTGGCTCTACGTCCCCCCAGGGCATCTGAGCACATCTATAGGAACCGCAAGCACTGGCATTCCATCAACGTGCAGGTAGCATGTAATGCCAAGGGAATCATCACCTCAGTATATGCCAACTATCCCGGGTCCACCCACGACAGCTTCATTAACCGAATGTCCACCCTAAGCCGGGACCTAGAAGCTGGGCGGCATGGCGATACATGGCTGCTTGGTGAGTATGTATGCCACTGCACATGCATGCATGTTGGATACTGAGCAAGGTCACAACCCCACCAATGATACCAATCACCACCTCCACAGGGGACAGTGCCTACCCTCTCAGCCCCCACATGATGACGCCAATTCGGAACCCCACCACGCCACCCGAGGTAAGATATAACACAGCCCACATTACGACCCGGGGCATAGTGGAGCGCACATTCGGAGTGCTAAAGTCACGCTTTCGCTCCCTTGACCGTTCTGGCGGGCAGCTGTTATACGCTCCCCCAGTAGTGTGCAGGATCATAGTGGCAGCATGTGTCCTGCACAACGTTGCAACACGCCGGGGCCTGGCCGTGGACATGGTGGTGGCCCCACATCCCCAACCACATGCACAGCCGCTGCGCATGGGAGGGGAAAGGGCACGGGGGGAGGCAGCCCGTACACAGCTAGTGGCTAATTACTTCACATAGTGATCACACCCCTGTGGAGTGCACACTGGCCTGGCACATTCCATCTGACAATCAATGATGACTCAACCTGACACTGATCCTGAATGTCTGGAGATTCAACCGTGAAAAGCATATCAGCCTCAGATTGTTCACCTGGAAGTGTTACAATGTGTGCATCCCTACCCACACACACCACCAATGCAGTTTTGTGAAGAAACACATTCAAGCAGCTAAAATGAATACCCACTTGCTAAATGCAACAAGAGGACAGTGCCATGTCACCCAACCCATCCCCAGCACCGCCACACAACACACCGTGCCATGTCATGCTATGTGCAGGTAAACAAAGTAATCCCCACAACATGACACGTGTCACGATGTACAGTGTCCCCAATTGAAACTTGCTACACCTGAAATGCTCACTGTAATGCAGGACCAACAACAAACTTGAGCAGGTACTACCATTAACATGACTTCACTAATGTAATAAATCAGTAGTCTCACCACCTGGAAATACCTGCACTCCCACCACTTCCAACTGTACAGTGTTGGCGCCATGTAGAGTTATAGGTGCACTGCTGCCAACAAGGACCCCATCTCCAGACTAGAGGGCCTTGTGTAGACATGAGGAAGGGACCTGCAAATTGGGAGGCAGACACAGATGATGAGTTACACATCAATGCAACATGCAGTGTACAACAGAACAGCAATATGCACTAGGAATGTATACACAGTATTGACTACACTACCCACACATGTAGTGGGAGTCCAATGTCACCATGCACTTCAATGTCACTTGGGCACACCCTTTGCAAGCCCATGGAAACGGGAAGCAGGAGGGGTGTGTGTGACTCAAACCCAGGCATCTGAACCAAATACATGACAAGCCTGCATGTGCCCAGCCACAATGCAGCGTATGCCCACAGGAACCACGGAAGCCAACAAATTGTCCCAAAAAAATTGGGAAAAATATAAAAATAAAAATAAAAATAAAAATAAAAAAAAATAAAAAATGACCATTAATGGGCCCGGGGGGGTTGGGGAGGCCACCCAGGAGGTCCGAGGACAGGGTGCACACCAAAACCCACCTGTGTGGATCCTGGGAAAAAAAAACAACTCCATGGGCTCATGGCCCACACGGCTACCCTGTTGTGGGAGTATCACTGCTGTCGCTATTATCACCCTGTGCAGCTGCATCCGGAGGTGGTTGCACTATGGGAGGCAGCCCATGCAAGGCCCTGCTCTGTTCCTCCATGGCTGCAAGCATGCGGGTGTGGTAGGTCTTGTTCTGGAGGATGAGGGTGCGGAGGTCCCCATGCAACAACTGACGGGATGCCCGGACCTCCGCCCTTGTTGCTTGCATCTCAGCTGAGAGCGTACGGGTGAGACGCTCCAGCTGCTGTTCTGTCCTTTGGTGTGGTGAAGCCTCAAGCTCAACAAGAGTCGTCCTGAGTTGATGGAGCTCCTGCCTCAGGGCTTCCCTGTGGCCCTGGGACTCTATGGAGATGGTCTCCTGCAGAGTCGCCAGTGCCGCAGGCCTGTCCCTGTTGGACGCCAACATGTCCTCCCTGTGTGACTGGCAGATGGAGTTGGTTGCCTGCTCTAGTCGCTCCATCAGCCTTTCAGGGGGGACAATGGAAGTGGCCACCCTATCCATGGCCTGAGCCATCATCTCGGATGATGCTGCCTGTTGGGTAGCCATACCGTAAATGGATTGCTCCCATGCGGTATTGCCAGGTGGCGTACGGCCACCACGTCGGCGGGCACCACACCTGTCTGGGGCAAGGCGGACTGCGCCTTGCTGTGCCGGCACTGCCTGAGGCTGCAGGACTGCATTCCCCCTCTGATCTGCTGGCCCAGGAACAGGATCAGATGTCGCGGAGTGTGACCCTGCATCCGTAACCACCAAAGGCCTAGCTGCCAACACTGACATCCCCATTGAGGGTTCTGACCCTGGTGCAGGTGGGTGGGACAGAACAGAATCCCTCCCTGGAACACTCACCTGCGACGGCACGTACGTCTCATCATCCGAATCAACAGCTGAGTACAGCTCGGGGGAGGTGCAGCCAGAGACACCCCTTGAGAGCACGACCTGCAGCACTTGTGGGTTCTCACCCACCAGCACACCACGTCCCTCACTGGTGGTTGGTCGGCCCTCGGACCCCTCCTGGCTCTGCACCATCTCCACAACCCCAGCAGTATCAGGTGCGTCTTCCCCTGCAAAGACATAATAACAAAGAAATGGAAACAGGCATTAGCACCATGGCACACAATGAGGGCTGAGAAGCAAGAGAACCAGTACTTGATTGACACATGTCCCACATGACTAAGACCCTCCCATGCATGCACCCTCACTGCGTATGAAGGGCAGGCAAATGGCACACACTGATGACACAAAGATGGAAGATGAACACATTTCCTGCATGCTGCCTGGCAGTGGCATCACACATTGGCCTGTGATTGCCAGGTGACACACACATGCCATCACACAGATGGGATGTACCATTGCTATTGAGGCAAGATGGAGAGGAGGGCAGCACTTATTCATTCAATCCAGTTCCCGCATGTAATAGCTTTTCTAAATCAAACAGGTCTGATTTTCACCTGGAGCTGGCAGTCCCAAATGGTCCAATTGCACAGGGACATGTGTGAACATATGATATCCAGGTAACAAAGTCACTCCACTTTACCATAGCCATGCCAGACATGTGACTAGAGGACTGAGAAATGCCTAGTATAAGTGGTGGAATGCAAACTATCTGTCTGAATGAACAGAGAAAAATAAGCAACAATGTTGTGGCAAGGTGACACTTCAAGGGCAACTGGCGTGCTGTTGGGCTAGATGTCTACTGTTGGCAGAAGGGATACTGCAATGGCCAAATGCAGCTGTGCAGGATGTATTGCATGAAGCACATGGCTGACCCATACGACTCATGCGCACACACTCTCACCTGGCACACAAACAGAAGCCCTCACACACACACCATGCACATGGATGACACACACATGCATGTGCACTCACCGGACAATGCCTCGTAATCAGGCAGATCTCCCACGCCTTGGATCTGTTCCTCCGTGACGTAGGTCCCAGCGACTGACTCATGTGGAGTGATTTCCATGTCTACTACTGGAGACCCACCTCCAGTCACTAGAGTTGCGGCATGACTTGAGGCCAGCTTCTTCTTTGCCCTGCACTTTAGGTCATTCCAGCACTTATAGCAATCATTGGCTGTGCGCCTCACGATTCCAAGGGCACTTACGATGTCCGCAACGGTCTGCCAGTGTGCCTGGCATTGTGCAGGTGTGGTCTTGGATCCTGCAACAATGACCATCTCGTTATCATGTCCGGACACATACTCGACAAGTGCATTCAGTTCGTCATCCGTGAAGCTGGGCTTCCTCGACGGGCCGGACTGTGTAACCGTGTCTGGGGCATCAGCCTGTGCCGGACGAGCACTCTTCCTCTTCCGCTTGGAAGGTGGTGGTGATCCTGAGTGTCCTGCGCCGCTCTGGACACTAGGGGCAGGAGCCCTGGTGGGCTCTGTATCAGGTGTGTGGGATTGCACACTCAGCATGGGAGTTGGTGCAGGCATTGGCTCAAGTGTAATGGTGTCAGGGGGAATGTCAGCAGGATGGACTAGGACCGACACTGTCCTGGCTGGGTGTGTGAGAGCTGGGGTGGATGGAGCCGCAGCTGCCCCTGCAGCCTCTCCGCCCTGCCTACTTGGGGCAGCAGATGACCTTGCTACCCCAGATCCACGTGGCATGATGGCATCAACGTGCACCAGCGCACGTGTCGTAGCCCTGCTGACCTGGAAGTCAGCCATGGAGTCAGCCAGGTCTGGTGCCACAATGGGCTGGTCCAACAAGGGCTGAGCATGGATGGTGTCAGCCACATCAGCCTCAACGGGAGGGGGGGAGAGGGGGGATTATGGGTGCCCTTGACTGGTCCTCCACACATGGGGGGACAGGCTCACCCTGCAAGTTACGACCACGTCCCCTACCGGATCCACCACGGCCACCACTTGTGGCTCTTCCACCTTTGCCACCCTTACGGAATCCTCGCCTCCCAGCCATGGCACTGATGTTAATGTGCGTATGGGAGTGGATGTAGACTATTGTCCTGGGCAATTGGGGGTCAAAGGGGTTGGGTACCAGATGGTAATTGTACCCTAGTGCTCTAGCAAGGCTGAATGTAACCCCTGGGGAAAGATGACGGGTCACGCAACGCACAGGAGGCCCAAAAAAGGGAGATGACGTGCACGCAACCCCTCCTAGACCACGTGTGCAGAAAGAAAAACCTGCACTACGCTGTGGCACCCAGTAACACAAGAATGAATGTATGCGTGTCACACGCAGCCTAGAATGACCTCTGAAGGGGTAGGCTACACACGGGGCAAGCACTGATGTTATATACGTGCATGACTCACCGTCTGCCAGGTAAAGGAGCGTGAAAAATGAGCGCGTTTGGTTGGCAACACCCCCGCCAAAAGAAGATATGTACGCTGTCTGAGGAGACAGGACAACAGTAGAAGGGAACACTGTTTGAGGGAACAGGCCCATGTAAACCAGTACAAGAGAAAAAATAGAAAAAGCTGTCAGAGGTAACAGGGAGTACGAACTTGAAATGCTGTGAATTAAATCGCGTGTGAAACGCCAAGAAGTACAGAATTCACCCACTCGTTCTCCACGAAAAGCACGTACAAGGAATTGGTGTTCTACACGTACCTTATATGCAGGCCCACACGTACAGCGTCACTTACGCGGCGTGTACGTGCTAGGCCCATTCCCACCAATTACACGCTTTGTCACTTCTGCGTGTAGGTCCATTTTCACCAATTACACGCTTTGTCACTTCTGCGTGTAGGTCCATTTGCACCAATTAGACGCTTTGACACTTCTGCGTTTCGGTCCATTTGCACCAATTACACGCTTTGTCACTTCTGCGTGTAGGTCCATTTGCACCAATTACACGCTTTGACACTTCTGCGTGTAGGTCCATTTGCACCAATTACACGCTTTGACACTTCTGCGTGTAGGTCCATTTGCACCAATTACACGCTTTGACACTTCTGCGTGTAGGTCCATTTTCACCAATTACACGCTTTGTAACTTCTGCGTGTAGGGCTATTTACACCAATAACACGCTTTGACACTCGGACGTGTCACGCAACTTTTTCCTACGCGTGCACGTGACTTCATAGACGCGCATACGCTAGTGACGCGTGTACGCGCTAAGGGCCTTTCATCGATTTACACGCAGACGTGTGGGATTTTCACGTGCAAAATCACTCCGTATCAAGCTGTCCACGCGTTCACACACGAAAGACCACGCTCCTGCCCAGGAGGCCAAATTACTGCCCCCCAGAGCCCTGAGCACGCTCCCACCTGCCATCTGCTGCTGCCTGACTGCCTGCTGCCCACGTGCCCTGCCATTTGCTGCCTGCACATCAGCCAGGGGTGCTGCTGCTGTGACCACCCCTGCTGGAACCAAAGGCTCCGACTGCTTTTCCGTCGCCCCACAGCCCAGCCCCAGGACCCAGTTGCCCACCCACTCCTGCCTCTGGGGTTGCCATGTCGGGCACTACAACATCTGGCACCAGTGGCAACCCCCGGCCAAGGAGGCAGAGGGGCACCAGCTTCAGTGCCAGGGAAGTTTGTGTCCTGGTGGAGCATGTCCTGGGGCAGTATGATGCCCTCTTTGGAAGGTTGCGCGCCGACAAGGAAGGACGGACTCGGATCTGGATGGACATCATGACTGCCATCAACGCGGAGGAGGTGGCAGTCCACAACTACGAACGTGTCAGGAAGCGATTTGAGGACTTCAGGTCCAGGACCCTCAACAAGGCCCGGCGCCTCATGATGGCAGCAGATGCTAAGGGGCGGGCAGGGCCACTTGTCGGAAGATCAGATGAGTGTCCTGGAACGCATATCCCCAGCGCTCCACATCCAGGTCCTTGAGAAGCAGACTCGTCTGGAGTCGAGCGGTAAGTGTACATGCATACTGATTGTAAGCTGTGCGTGTGGTGGTGTGCCAGGAGTGTGCAGGTTGAACATGTATTTTTATGTGGCCAAGTAGGGGGGTTGTACAGGGCTGTGAGGGTGACACATGCGAGGGGTCTCATGTGTGACACATGGATGGTGCTTGTGTGTGTGGGCTTGCATGGCACAGGATGTGGAGGAATGATTGTCAGGTGTGACATGGATGTCGATCGAGACACTGCGACAGTTGGCGGAGGTGTACACATGCATGCAGGTTTGGTGTTGTGTGTGCATGTGTAGTGTACTCCCTATGTTGCATGTGATGTGTGGATGACCTTTGGCTGCCCATGCTGTTGTATGTGAATGGATGGTGCTGGCTGTTGCATTATGGCTGTGGTATGGCTCATGTGTGCAAGTTGAAATGACATGTGTGTTGGGGATTGTGATGCCATGTGTGAGGTTTACCAATGCCACTCATGTATAACTGTCATGTGTGTATGAGTCCATTTTACAGTGCCCTGATGCCTGTGTTTTCTTTCTCCCTGTCTGCAGCGTCAACTGATGAAGAGGGCGGAGAAGGTGCTGTGGAGCACAGCGGCAGGGGTCGCACCACCAGCTGAAGACGCAAGGCCCGGATCCCATCCCAAGTTGTGATCTCGTCGGGGAGTGAGGAGTCTGGTGCGGCGTCCCAGGGCGCAGCTGGCGAGGGGAGGTCCAAGAGGCGGAGGTCGGAGTTGGACTCCTCAGCAGCAGAAGGGGCAGCTGGGACCCCACAGGGCCCAACGGGGAAGATGGCACGGAGTCACCCAGGTTGGTGGGGTGTTTGGTGGAGGGTGCCCCTGCACTGCTGGGGGGTGGGGGTGGTGGGAGACATAAGTTGGGCATGAGTGGGGGCCTGGTGGAGGCTGCCCCTGGTGGCTGGGGGGTGGGGGTGGTGGGAGACATGGGTGGGGGCCTGGTGGAGGGTGCCCCACAGTCCTGGGGGATGGGGGTGGTGGGAGACATGGGTGGGGGCCTGCTGGCAGATGCCCCACAGCGCTGGGGGGTGGGGGTGGTAGGAGACATGGGTGGGGGCCTGGTGGTGGGTGCCCCTGGTGGCTGGTGGGTGGGGGTGGTGGGAGACATGAGTTGGGCATGAGTGGGGGCCTGGTGGAGGGTGCCCCTGGTGGCTGGGGGTGGGGGTGGTGGGAGACATGAGTTGGGTATGAGTGGGGGCCTGGTGGAGGGTGCCCCTGGTGGCTGGGGGGTGGGGGTGATGGGAGACATGTGTTGGACATGGGTGGGGGCCTGCTGGCAGGTGCCCCACAGCGCTGGGGGGTGGGGGTGGTAGGAGACATGGGTGGGGGCCTGGTGGTGGGTGCCCCTGGTGGCTGGGGGGTGGGGGTGGTGGGAGACATGGGTGGGGGCCTGGTGGAGGCTGCCCCTGCACTGCTGGTGGGTGGGGGTGGTGGGAGACATGGGTGGGGGCCTGGTGGAGGCTGCCCCTGGTGGCTGGGGGGTGGTGGGAGACATGGGTGGGGGCCTGGTGGAGGCTGCCCCTGCACTGCTGGGGGGTGGGGGTGGTGGGAGACATGAGTTGGGCATGAGTGGGGGCCTGGTGGAGGCTTCCCCTGGTGGCTGGGGGGTGGGGGTGGTGGGTGACATGGGTGGGGGCCTGCTGGCAGGTGCCCCACAGTGCTGGGGGGTGGGGGTGGTAGGAGATATGGGTGGGGGCCTGGTGGAGGATGCCCCTGGTGGCTGGGGGGTGGGGGTGGTGGGAGACATGAGTCGGGCATGAGTGGGGGCCTGGTGGAGGCTGCCCCTGGTGGCTGGGGGGTGGGGGTGGTGGGAGACATGGGTGGGGGCCTGGTGGAGGCTGCCCCTGCACTGCTGGGGGGTGGGGGTGGTGGGAGACATGGGTGGGGGCCTGGTGGAGGCTGCCCCTGGTGGCTGGGGGGTGGGGGTGGTGGGAGACATGAGTTGGGCATGAGTGGGGGCCTGGTGGAGGCTGCCCCTGGTGGCTGGGGGGTGGGGGTGGTGGGTGACATGGGTGGGGGCCTGCTGGCAGGTGCCCCACAGTGCTGGGGGGTGGGGGTGGTAGGAGATATGGGTGGGGGCCTGGTGGAGGATGCCCCTGGTGGCTGGGGGGTGGGGGTGGTGGGAGACATGAGTCGGGCATGAGTGGGGGCCTGGTGGAGGGTGCCCCTGGTGGCTGGGGGGTGGGGGTGGTGGGAGACATGAGTGGGGGCCTGGTGGAGGCTGCCCCTGCACTGCTGGGGGGTGGGGGTGGTGGGAGACATAAGTTGGGCATGAGTGGGGGCCTGGTGGAGGCTGCCCCTGGTGGCTGGGGGGTGGGGGTGGTGGGTGACATGGGTGGGGGCCTGGTGGAGGGTGCCCCTGGTGGCTGGGGGGTGGGGGTGGTAGGAGACATGGGTGGGGGCCTGGTGGTGGGTGCCCCTGGTGGCTGGTGGGTGGGGGTGGTGGGAGACATGAGTTGGGCATGAGTGGGGGCCTGGTGGAGGGTGCCCCTGGTGGCTGGGGGGTGGGGGTGGTGGGTGACATGGGTGGGGGCCTGCTGGCAGGTGCCCCACAGTGCTGGGCGGTGGGGGTGGTGGGTGACATGGGTGGGGGCCTGGTGGAGGGTGCCCCTGGTGGCTGGGGGGTGGGGGTGGTGGGAGACATGGGTGGGGGCCTGGTGGAGGGTGCCCCTGGTGGCTGGGGGTGGGGGTGGTGGGAGACATGGGTGGGGGCCTGGTGGAGGCTGCCCCTGCACTGCTGGGGGGTGGGGGTGGTGGGAGACATGGGTTGGACATGGGTGGGGGCCTGCTGGCAGGTGCCCCACAGCGCTGGGGGGTGGGGGTGGTAGGAGACATGGGTGGGGGCCTGGTGGTGGGTGCCCCTGGTGGCTGGGGGGTGGGGGTGGTGGGAGACATTGGTGGGGGCCTGGTGGAGGCTGCCCCTGCACTGCTGGTGGGTGGGGGTGGTGGGAGACATGGGTGGGGGCCTGGTGGAGGCTGCCCCTGGTGGCTGGGGGGTGGGGGTGGTGGGAGACATGGGTGGGGGCCTGGTGGAGGCTGCCCCTGCACTGCTGGGGGGTGGGGGTGGTGGGAGACATGGGTGGGGGCTTGGTGGAGGCTTCCCCTGGTGGCTGGGGGGTGGGGGTGGTGGGATACATGAGTTGAGCATGAGTGGGGGCCTGGTGGAGGCTGCCCCTTGTGGCTGGGGGGTGGGGGTGGTGGGTGACATGGGTGGGGGCCTGGTGGAGGGTGCCCCTGGTGGCTGGGGGGTGGGGGTGGTGGGAGACATGGGTGGGGGCCTGGTGGAGGCTGCCCCTGCACTGCTGGGGGGTGGGGGTGGTAGGAGACATGGGTGGGGGCCTGGTGGTGGGTTCCCCTGGTGGCTGGGGGGTGGGGGTGCAGGGGGACATGAGCAGGTGTGCAGGGTAGTCCCCTGTTTTGTGGGCTGCCTGCAGGGGCCGTGGAGGGTGTACAGGGAACACCTGTGAGGACCCACCCAGCCTAATCGCGTGTGATAATTCCCACGCACCCCTGTAATACACGTACCCAGCAAAATGGCGTGTGATAATTCCCACGCACCCCTGTAATTCACGTACCCTGCCAAATCGCGTGTGATAATTCCCGCGTACCCCTGTTTTACACGTGCCCTGGCTAATCACATGTAAGACTTCACGCGTACCCCTGTAATACACGTTCCCTGGACAATCGCGTGTTGAACTTCCCGCGTACCCCTGTAATACACGTACCCTGGCTAATCGCGTGTAAAACTTCCCGCGTACTCCTGATATGAAGGTTGCCCGCTTTGCGTTCCTTGTTTGGCAGCCCTGTAAACTGGTCAAGGGTTAGCGCAGCCCTTTGCGATGATTTAGCAATGTTGATGGCTTTTCCTTGCGCGAGGGCGTTCTTGGGGGCATTACTGGCGCTGCTGCAGGCTCGCTGCGATACTCTGCGCCACGGCTGGTTTGGGAGCATGAAATCCATGAATACGCTGTGCGCGGAAATCGGTTTTAGCGCACGTGCCTGGCGCACACAATCGCACGCGGACACTCTGCGCCAGCCGCTTGCGACACTTTTCTGCGAAATTCTATGAATTACCCTGAAAGAGGATTGATGGTTATACAGTACATTATTGGCATCGTGATAACATAGCAGCTGTTGTTTGGCTATTTTCTGTATAATTGTCCCCAGGAAGTGGGTTTTGGTAATTGGAAAGTAGCAGGGAAGCTTGATCTTCTGGAACCCAGTGAGGAAAAAGACAACTACCTTTCTCTGTGCTAGGAAAAATGACATTCCACGCACTACTGTCCTACAAGTTCCCAGTAGATGATGACTGATTCATCAACGCACACAGACATATAAGCTCGGACAGTCCTTCTGAATAATAGCTCCATCAACAGTAAAATGTAAGCATCCTGCAACACAATGTAGTAAAAGCAAGCGATGTGCAGGCTGTCGTGGATCTGGAAATAATATTTTTTTACAACGTTGAGTGCTTACATGCAATGCAAGTTAACCTTGCTTACTCAGATACAGTTCAATCCTATTCACTGTGGCTATAACTCGGGTGCAGACTGTAAACATATATGTCTCCCTGTCTATGTCCTTACCCCATTAAGCAACTATATGATGTGTTTCCTTCAATTCAGATAGGCAAACAACTTGCTCATCCACCATAAAAATAAATCTTCACCTAACCCCATTCAAGTAAGAAGCCATATAGGAATCCTGTTCCTGACCGTCTTCCTGCTTTTTTTCTATCTAGTCTTTCTCTGTTCCAGCCTCCTGCTAGGCCTGATGTTGGCAGATTTTTCCAGAATTGAGATAGATACAAGAACTGCCATATACACGGGAGATTGCTTTTCCTAGTCCACAAGCAAGTGGCTTGGTGTTTGGTATGGATACATGCATACATGCATGGCTCCTTATCAGGCCTGCACCTGCTTATCAGAGCAGGACATGGTTTGATGGCTCTCCTCGTGGATTGCTGGCACTCCAGGATACAGGCGGTAATCTGAAGATTAATATAATGTTTGGGTGAGCATAAATGGGGCCATGCGATAGCATTTGTTTTGGAGGCATTGTCACTGAAATAGCCTAATAACTTGTTACATATTTCTTCTTTAGCTAATGTAGATCTGCTGTGAAGTTTGTCATCATGTCTTCACTAAAGGTACAGTATTTCTAATCATTTCTCCCTGTAGGCTTTGCCATTTGTTTTAATTGTGTGCATTTTAAAAACGGTATTGAATGAAATGTTGGTGATTAAGAAATAGGCACATCCTCAAAAAATAACTACTTGCTTTACTCACAGGGGCTGCTAGGGTTAGCCGAGTAGGGATTTGAGAGTTAAGGAAAGGGATAGGGAGTTTTGGGAAGGCAGATGATGGCGAGGTAGGATAGGGGTGCTTTGGAGTGTTGGGTTATGAAAAGCGTACGGTTTGGGGGGACATTAATGGTTGCAGTTAGTGTTGGGTTAAGTTTTAGGGATAGGGTGATAGTTCATTATGTTTGTTTGGCTTTATGAGGGGTTTCTGTCATTGTTACGGTTACAACTTTGCACATTTAAGTGTTTCAAAATTGATTTTTTGGCACCCTTATCACTAGCATCAGTTTTACGCATTACATGTCTTGTATTGAAACACTACGTTTTGAAAACAACTATTTGCTGACTACATTTTCATCTGGCTACATTTTCCATCCAACATTTTCCTGTGGTACCCATATTTGGGTCCTATATGATGATTCTGAAAAACATGTAACAAGAAAAATCCTATTGTATCACTGTTTTTATGACACAAGTTGTCTTGTGTAGTATGTTGAACAACAAAAATAGAAAAGAAAAATGAGAGTAACCAGAGGGTGTCTCACCCACTAGTCCTCGGGATCTCTCTCTCGGGTGGCCAGGGCATGGCCATCGCCTTTGGATACAGACCCTGGGGTGGACCAGTGCGGGAGGATCACCTGGGTGAGGGGTTTCCAGGGGGTGGGGGTGAGGCAACTGATGGTGAGATGCAATATTCCTCCCTTTTTTGTTCATCTAAACAATCCTATTTTTTAGGATTTTTTGAGGTCCCAGCACCTTCCCCTTTTTACGCAAACACTGGGCCGAGGAAGAGGGTGACTAACTCTCGGACATCATACTGGACATGTCCTGTTTATCAGTTCAGGCAAGGTAAGGAATTTGACTTCAAGTTCATACTCCTGATACCAATTAGCTCTCCACACACAGATAAAGGCAGAACCTAGAGATACACTCTGAGCAAGGTGGAACACGAGTATGAGCAGCATTTCCAGTGCAAAGGCAAACCTACTGGAGCAGAGCAACAGACCAAGGGACGAGTGCAACAGGTCAAAAACCCCAAGAGTTCCCTACTGGAGGTTGTTGCCTCTGACAGGCCATGCAAGACATGTGGAGAAGGCCAGATCTTGCATTAGAAAGCTGCACTGTCTTTCAAGGATGCCAGTGACTACATGTAGTGATATATGACCGTGTTTTCAATAGAGGCAGCCAGAAAAGTGGGTGCAAATCCCCAGCGCTCCACATCCTGGTGACAATATTTTCGATAGAAGCAGTCATTTTAAAGGTAAAATGGGTGCAAAACCTCTAGCTTATTAGGGTTGCAGGCCAGCATTTTAGCGGGATTAGTCTTAATGCAGAAAAGTGATGGGAAATGATATGAAGCTGGAGGGATGCCACATTAGTTCATTTTAACAGTGAATTAGGCTTTCCATGACAGAGCAGAATACAACAATAAAAAACATTGAATTCAAAGTGCATTATGTATATGGATTATGAGAATTCCCATCTGTGTAAAATTGCATTGTGAAAATGACCTATGCTAATTAACTACTTTCCCTATTAACACCATCCCACTAACTAATTAGTTCCCTGACACAGGTGGACATTCTGGTTTAGTGTTTCTCCATGGAAGAGAAATTTTCACAAAAAAAAGAAAAAAGAGAAATGAATGAGCTATTTTTTTCATGCATTCTGAGAGTCCTTTGTGTGTGCAGGAAATAGGTTGATACATCCATGCTCTTGTGAAGTGATTGGACAGTGGGATCAGGAGTATAGGAGGTGTTCAGCTGTGTCAAGGGGGAGTCAGCTGTGCTCCTGTTAGACAGGCAGATTGATTACATTGATTACATAGGGGGTTGAACCGAAAGGCTGGGCTTTTTCTCTTCTTTCCTGCACTTCAGCTGGGTGCTGGATTTTTTGCTGCCGTCTGCAGAGGGGCCACAGTCATATCTGTCTGGAAGCCCAAGGCCATCTTGGGAGTGCTAGGGATTGTCTGGCTTGGGAAGACTTTAGTGCGGCAGGAGCAAGGAGGGGGTCACGCAGATAAGACAGTTTCTTCAAGTCCTTATGTAAGTCCTTATGTAAGTATTTGTGGAATTGAGGAGAACCTTGGGTGACTGTTTAGACAAGAATAGGACTAAGTCATTGGTATTTCGCACATGGGGAACTGAAAGAAAAAAAGAAAAAGGTTTTACAATGCACATGTATATCTTGCCTCTTTGATAACTGCTGTGGTGGTGATCTCTGGGTAAGAGCTCATAACTGTGTCATCATGAAATGTACTATTTTGTTTCTTTTTGTTTCATAATCAGATATATTACCTAAATAATACCTGCAATAACAGAAATGTGGGTGTCTATTTTTTTTTTCTTCTCTTTTCTCTTTTCCTATGTCTGATGATCACTGTTTCAGTGGGGAAAAGTAACTGGGAAACACCTTGGAGTTTACAGGGAAGATAGACTCAGAAAGCGATATGAAAATTTTGAATTAAGGCTAAGAAATCAACAGCAGGATCAGAACTCTGATAGGACAGGTCGGACAGCCACCCTATTTGAAACAATATGGGGAAAAGAAAATAACCTGTATGAAAATCACAGGACTTTGAGAAGTACCCGACAACTCGGAGGGGGAAGTGTTTGTTTTGTTTATTTTCAAGAAAACCTGGAGGAATGGAAATGTTCACAACAAGTGTAATGAACAGTTACTTAGAATGGGCTTCGGACTGAAGAACGTCATTTTGGACTTTAAAGCACACGCTTAGCTTTTGTTTAGTTAGGTAGGGAACTTCCCTCATAGTGATTGGGATAGTTAGGCATGTTGATTATTTCATTTTAATAACACTTTTTGAGAATTAACTCTTATCAGCCTTCTTCTGGTTCACCACATTGCACACAAACAATGTCTGCTCACAGAGTAAAATAATTAGTAGGAATATTGATAAAGACTACATCTTCGTGTAGGCTATGATCACATCTTTCATGTCAAGAGTTGGCACAATGTACTATGAAACGTAAATAGATACTCTGCAGAGTATAGGAGAGGTGATCTTGTCTTCTCATAATGAATAAACCATTATGACCAAGCAAGGGCATAGACTTGGTTTAATGCAAACTACACTGCAGAATGGTGTGTCAGTAAAAGGTCACGAGCAAGTGAGTATGATGACATTGAACTACTGATTATCTCACTTGAATCATAACATGAAAAAAGCATTAATGCTTCCTCCCATGCCATGCATCTCACGCATGTGTCCCTTATTCAAAAACACTGGAATGGGAGGCAACTTCTCAGAAGTGTGCCTGGAAACACATCTAAAATCCCATATGCACAGCACAATGATGAAATAGTGTGGTCGAGGATTGAACAGACCATCTTTTACTCCTTTTTTTGCAGATTGAATGCAACATCGCACAACACACTTACTATAGATGTATTGTAACTAGTGTGTCTATCGTAACCCGCACATAAAACAGGATGTTCATGGACTACGTGTCTATACATTAGTGTGTGACTGAAATATGAAGTTCATGCCTGTGAAGTCAATGTTCCATGATAAGTTTAACTAGCCGAACATAGCAAGTAGATCTTCGTTGAGCTAATTCTTTGTTGAGGTAATATGTCATGTCATGTGATTTTACGCATGCTGAGTTGAGGAGCAAGGTCACCGATGGGCCCTACCACAACCATGTTACACCTATTGGTGTCCTGCTGCTAATGTCCCTGGTTCCTGTGAATTTGTCATGCCAACATATACACACATTATTCAAGCAGCAATTGCAGACCAGTCTTGATGCAACCGTTTTCTCCCCATTGTCATGCTACAATGAGAGGGTGTATCTGGCATCTTTCCAAACCAGTGATACAAAGACAGACCAGTTTCTGTGTATCCGTTTCGCAAGATGTGTCTAGAAATAAGCAGATCTGTTGTTATTTTCAAATAGAATTGACACACAAAGTATGAAAATCAGATAATTGAGATGGAATGAAGAAGAGGAGCGACAGCGGAAGACAGAAACTCTGAAACTAAGGATCTGTCAAAAAAGAAGCACAAAATAAAGCTCCACAGTGTACCATTCAACACATGCTCGGCAATGGCAAATGGAAGGAATGTGCTGCTTAACATACATTCCTATGTGCTTGTTTCCCGTCATGTGTCAT
This sequence comes from Ambystoma mexicanum, assembly GCF_040938575.1. Lineage (NCBI taxonomy): Eukaryota > Metazoa > Chordata > Amphibia > Caudata > Ambystomatidae > Ambystoma > Ambystoma mexicanum. The sequence continues at coordinate 370,127,892 of NC_090930.1, forward strand.
GTAGGGGAAAAGGGCAAATAATGCCACCCTGACAAAGTCGCACATACATCACTTTTCATCCCCGCGACTAATGTTTTAAAAGACAAATCATTTATCACATATCAGAAAAACAGATTCCTGTGGATGCATGGCAAACTCAGACACTTACCATGAAATGTGGGTTTACCCAGATTGTAGACCAGCATGTGATCACATACCCATGCATACACAGCTATGGGGTGGAGAATAACTGCACACATGAAACTAATTAAATATATGTAAATTGTCCACACACTTGGCGGTGTGGCCTATGCAGGAGTATCAACACATGTCCAGCAATACAATGTTGAATCATCTGGAGCATCAACTGCACACTTCATGCAGTGTTCTGGGTGGCCATGACACATAGGTTACCCAGGAGATTGTTACATTGGCCATTACCAGAACATCATAGCATTGAAGTCACCATGTGTCTGTCGAACATCTTTCCCCTAGCACATACCTTTGTTCACTGCCTTCCGATTGGCCATGCTGCACATATATTCCTGAAATCAGGCCAATCAAAATGGCTGGAACATTGTCACAGTTTCAATTCACCTAAGCCACACTGTTTTTGAGCGCATTACATACACAACATAGGACGGTGAACCACCATCATTGCAATGTACTGTACATCTTGTGTCTGCTAGTCTTTAACTGTGCACTGTTGCACTGCTCATGTGTGGTGATTGTCTACGAGGAGGTCAGGTGCAAATCCAATGCAGATGTCTTCACTTCACATCCATGTTTAAGAGCATGTTCTAGACACATCTTTCCATAGAGCTACGCAGACACTGGTCTGGTTTTGTATTGCTAGTGAGAGATGATGCCAGATCCACTCCCTGTTAGCAGGCTGTTGATGGGGAGAAGGGAGAACATAGTTGCATCAACATCACAACTCATCTACAATTGTTGCTTGAATAAAGTTGGATTAATCGGTGGGAAAGCCTATACATTTATGACATTCAAGCATGTACAAGTTGGATGTCATCAATGTGTGTTTCCGTGTGGTAGGGCAAATTCACATGAACAAGGGACAAAAACCATGCTTAATGACATAAAGAAAAGGTGATAATCCATCCCTGCAGGAGTGCCAGAGTGCTAACATAGACATCCCATATTTGAATATTTTTATGGCGTTATCATCACTGCATGCATGTGTGGCGGAACCCTGTCTGAGGTGGTGGTGAACACCTTGCAACCAAACCTTGCCCAACTAACGCACATACACGTCACCTACATCTCCACTGTCAGACAAGCTGTGGGCCCTCCAATCATATCTGACATTTAGTGAGAAGACATGTGTCTTTTGCACGTTTGCAGGCCACTTGTGCTGCAGAGCATACAACGCTGCATTTCCCAAAGGAGGATTCATGTGTACATCATGTTTCAGCCCTTACAGGTTTTTGTGACTGATACTGAGGGCCAAGATGAGCCTGCAAGTGGGACCTAATTGTCCAAGCCTGGTATGAGTTTTCTTCTGCTGACTGTGGATGACAGCAGCTCCACTGCTATGCCTGAAAATAAGACCTCCTTAGCACATCCTCCGATGATACAATTGATTGTTCGAATTGCATGACAGCCTACTCCAGAATTGAGAGTCTTCCACACCCAATCAATGATTGTATCATATGGAAGTATGTTCATGACACATGTGCTATGAGGAAACAGAGAACCAATATGTGCATGTGTGAGAAAGTGGTGTAAACTGGAGTCCATCCTATTTTGAATTGCATGTGTCTTGGTTTCCTTTGGCCATGGAATGTCCCTTCTTTGGAACACACTTCCAGCTAGGAAACGGCAGATACAGAGCTATACCCTGTTCAAACTTGCCATAAAGACCCACTTCTTCACCTCCAATAACCCTGTGACTCTTCACTCATTCTGCCTCTTATGCCTGTTTGTCTTCGTCTTAGTTTTGTTTTGCGTGCGCCCTGAGGCCCACGGGCATGTTGGCGAGTTATAAAAATTAAAATGAATAAATAAATGTGTCTGATTTCTCTTTCCCATTTTGTCTGTATACTTTGCAAAGTCACTCTTAGATGGCCGAATGGTATTAGACGTATGCTTTGTCTTGATTGGACCTTCCGGTGCACTGGACAACCTCACCGGGCATGCTAGGCTCGACTATCTCGACGATGTGTTGTGCACCCCCCTCATATTTTGCTCTTCTGCTCTTTTCCACTTGAATTCTAGCATTTTCCAAGAAACCTACTTTGCCGAAAAACGTTTAATTCAAATTAAAACAATAATATTGTTCGTCCCCACATTGATGCTTCCCTTCACAACGCTTTGATTTCTATACCCACATGGCCTTCACCACACAATGCTTAGGTGTGTTACTATCTTTTCTTGAATGTGCACCTGAATCCCAAAGATCAATTGCAGACCTTTGTGCTGCTCCACCCTAACCATGTTGTTGTTCCTTTTCTATCTAAAGCCTGGTTCCTGTCCTTCACATGTTTCAACTCCTGTGAGTCCAACTTTGAACTGTTGGTTGTTTAGCGACCACCTCACCCTGACCCCTTCATTCTTTGATGCATTTTATAAATGCATTACACACTTTTGCACTTATTTCTGTATACACAATAGTAGCTGGTGATTTTAGCATGTGTATTTACTGCACACTAAATTCCACTGGTACTACTTCCCTATGTAATCCGAAAACCCCTGAATCAATCCAATGTGTTGCTAAGCCCACGCATTTCAACCCTTCTGGCTTGGTCTGTCCTGACTGACCTCACCGATTTCCATACACTTATCTGGACTGATCATTTTGTCATACATTTTAATAGTAATGATGATACTCAAAAGCACATTTTATCATCTAAACTTGCAGCTCCTCAACATGCCTGGAAAGGAAAATCCAAAGAATTACTCCCTCAGCCTCTAAATGTCGGAACGTATTTGCTTACCCACTCATGTGCCCGGCAGCACTAGCAGTATTTATGAGCTGGAACATAACTGCTTCTGATTTTCAAGGTCCTCCCGCTAACAATCTGTGTACTCTTTGGTTAACAGACTCTAAAGTGTTTTCCCATAGTGTTCTGTCTGCCTCAAATACTTGGTTAAGGCACCTGAGAGGTGACCGTGCTTTCATATGTGTGCTTTCATATGTAGACCAGCTGAAAGATTTGTTTATGAAATCCAAATTATGAAATCCAGATTAAACAACTGGAAAGTACCAATCAGACGTGAACAAGATTTTGTTTTTTCTCTGCAAGCCTTTCAAATGCCAAATATGTAAAAAGAAAAAATAACATTTTCTATTACTGACAAAATATCCAACCCATACACCCTCTCTGGACCCATGTGAAAATATGACTTCTTTTGTCAAACAATTGTGGACTTTCATGCACGTTTTTTTTGTTGTTGTCCTCTTTGTCCCACTCCCATTAGTGTATTCCTGGCACCCACTGTACCTCACATTTCTTTCTGTCCTTTGCTCAGTGCACATACATGTTTTCAAATGTCTCGCTCTAAACCTTCATCGCCTTGGATTAATTTACCATGTTACTTCCTAAATTGGTATCTGCAGCTATTCTCTTTATTTTTTTATGTTTTTGCTTCTACGATTCCAGAAATATTATTAAAAAACAAAGCTACTATTACCTCGTCCCTAAAAATGCTTTCTCATTTATGGTTTGCAAATGTTGCGCTATTTCTCTTCCCACTGCCCCAGTCAAATCTTCAAGTATGGGGCACTTCCCTATTGTCTGACTTTCCAGAAACACATATGATCTTACACCCGTATCAGGCAAGGACAAGAGCACTGAACATGTCCTCACAGATGTTTTAGATGGATGATGCATTCTTCTAACAAACATATTCTACACAATTCCCAATATAATCATTTACACTTTAAGCACACTGATATTTGGCTGGCATTCCATTATACTTGAACCATATAGACCTTATGACGGAGGGAGGTCTATTTCAAGAGATGTTATCATTGCTGCTTGTTCACGAAACGAAATAATCCAAATCAAACTACATAACTACCAGGGTGCAGCAATCCCCACTGGCCATCTGTATTTAGATGTTTCAGCCATATTACAACTCCATGGGTTAGTGAGCCCCGGAGCAAGGCCTTGCAGAGCGACTGACGATGGCACTGGGCTTGGCGGAGAAGTGTTGAGGACACCTAAACACCTCAGAGTGTGATTGATTATCATGCTCTATGGGCATATGAGTATTAACTGCTGGGACTGTTCATTTTAGAAACGGGCTCAGTGTTCACTTGTTTCAGCCCAAGGAGAAGTTAATCCCATTATTTGTATGTCTCTTATTTCAATATGCTGAGGAGCCACTTTTGTTAAGCTTTTGGGCATCGTTCGAAAGATACAACAGACATTCAATGGGCACCAGATGTTGGTGTTCCCTGTTCTTTAAAGCTGCTGTCCCCACAGCTCCAACCAGCTCCATTTATGGAATATTGTTGAGCAGAGCAATAATATCCAAGGTTAGTAAAACCGGTCTTTCTGGCATGTTCCTTCCACTCGATTAATGTTGTCCCTTTGCTCAAGTAGGACTACTTGGCTTCCTTTTTGCAAGTGGAGGCATCACTGTATTAATACATTTCCATAGGGGTTCAGGAATTGCTCAACAAGCCAATGGTATATGGCATTCCTGTTTGTTATGTTCATTTTGCCGATATTGAGTGAGGCATTTATGCAAGGATATCTGCAATATCCACTTTTTGAATATTGAAACTCATTCGGACACAGTGCAATGTGTCAAATAAATAAATTAGACCTTCATTTGAGTGCATTGAATTTGATTGAAGGACAAGTGATCAAAAGATCGATTGTCCTTCATGAGCAGACAAATGAATTCTAGTGTTCAGAATCATCACACAGGACTGATAAGATAGCTCCTTAAAAAGGCCACTCACGGCATAGAGAACCTTGCAAACTACTGGACAATACCAGAATACCATTTATTGGTAAATTAATTGATAAGAAAGTAGCCAATAATCTCTATGAGCAGGTCAGCTGCTGCAGCCCTTACAGATATGGGTTCTGTCCCAAATGCAGTACTGAAACAGCTGGTGTCTAAGTGATTGATGATGCTTTCCAGGTGATAGACTGTAGCATGTGACTGGTCCTGCCATGTGACCTGCCTCATGATGTGAGGATTCGGGAGCTCAAGGAGGGACGTGTGATATGATAGGTTATTTATAACGCGCTTAATACCCAGATGTTTTTAAGTGTGGACCCGGGGATCGAGCCTGCGTTGCTCCGTGTCGTCTTGCTTGCAAGGCGAGCACATTGCCCCTGAGCTATCCTCCCGAGGGTGCAGAGAGAAGGATGGCGTTTGGAGCGACAGAGAAAGACTGAGCTTGGCGGGCTCTATATAGACTTCCACTTATTTCCCCTTTCTCAATAAATCCCCATTCTTAAACCACATTGCTTATGAGCCTTATATTACATGTGGCAACGAGGATGGGATATATTTAAATCCTGAGCCCTGCATACTCGCCCAATGCCTCACCACACTTCCACAGCTGTCCGGATGTCGGAGGGTGAAGATTGAAGGTGGGGTGACTGTGCTCCACAGTTTTAGCTTCCAGCACAGATAAGCAGACTCTCACTCTTCAAATAAACAAAAATATATATAAGTAATGAGAAGCAACAATCAGCCTATTACGGCACACTATTGATGAGAACGAGATCTTGTGAGATTGTGTTGCCGCCAACTTGGGGACAGGCAACCTTCAAGACACAGTAAAGTTTTCATATGTGCGCCGCCATTTCAAGGTCAGGCACAAACACAAAAGGATGCTCAGCACCCCAACCCAAATTTTGGCAGAACTTGTATTAATTTCATTTTATAAACACCCACAACTGCTATATGTGGCACTGTTACTACCTATTCAACCAAAAGCAATAGGAAAAGTCTTATAGGTGCATGCTGTTCCATTTCAACCATCAATAAATCAATCCTGCATTTAGATTCATACATCAAGAACTGCACCAAGAGAAATCTGCTGCAACATATGCATTGCGGATAATCACTCGCATTACCCATCTGGCCATGGCATTCAGCAGTGTGCCCCCACCTGCTTTCTTTTTAGCCAAAATATGGGAACCAGCCATATCATGGAAGAGATGGATAAAGTCCTTCAAGCATCATGCCAGTTTAATTTGTGGCGCAAACTGCAGCGTGGAGAGGAGGACGTCTCTTTTGTTAAATTGTCTAGGCTCTGCTGCTCAAGAGAAGTTTGAGGACTTACCTGATCTTCTGAAAAATGAAGATTAAGTTCTTAATGAATATGAGCGAACTATTAAAAAGATTAGTATACATTATGAAAAGAAACTGAGTATTAGAATGCTACACATGTGGGAAAAGAGCACAAGATGAGGGAGAGAGTGTCTGGCAATATATCACAAGTTTAAGTAAATTAGCCAGAACATGCAATTTCAACAACGAACTAGAGGAACGGTTGAGGGATCAGTTTATGTTGGAGTGCAACTATGCCAAGGTTAGAGAGATATTGTGGTCAGAATGATCCCCCGTTGGACAGAGTTGCAAAGGAAGTAGAGCGCACAGAGAAATGTGTCAAGGTCTTAGAAGATAGAATGAAAGATACAAACATAAAGACGGAGGTCACACCGCAACCAATAAACATGCCCAGAAGGAATGATGCAATTTCTTCGGTCAATTATAACACTGCCAGGAAGAGAGCAGCAGACAAAATACAAAGGCCCGCGTGGAGAGATGACAGGAGGGGGCAGGTCGTCTTTTCGTAGACAGAGATGAAGCAGTCGTAAGAGTAGCAGTCCTAGTAGACGTTTCAGGTGTGACAGTGCAAATCACTGGGTGGACAATCCGCATTGTCCTGCCTTGAAAATGATCTGCTACATATGCAAAGGAAGGGGTAATCTTTCAAGATGTTGCAAGACCAAGAGGACGTCCACACATTGGATCGGGAGCAACCACAGTGATGAAGAGGGCGAGGAATGTATATCCAAGGTAGTGGACGAAGATGAAGAAGAGACAGCCCCAAAGTTTCAATATTTGTAGACGGCGTGATAGTGTCCATGATGATTGATTCAGGGGCCAATATACACTACTATCCCAAAGCAAATGGAGATAACTGAAACGGGACTTTCTGAATTAAGTTGATATCAACCCCAGGTTTATGGAGGTGTAAGAATTGAATTAATTGGACAGTTTTGGGGCACTCTGATGCTCAAAGACAGAGAGGCTAGAGGAAAAGTCTATGTAACAAAAAAGTGAAATGCCCTGTTATTATGCTGGACACATCAAAGGAAGCTCAAAGTGCAATTAGACCCCAATGCAGAAGAAACAGTACTCTCTGTAGAAAATAACAACATTGAAGAGAAAAGTGAATGACCTTTTTCGAGATTAAACAGGCTACCTATGTGGTTTTGTACACAGGATTGACATGAAAAAAGATCACTATAGCGCAGAAACAATGCAGTATTCCTCTGTCGATGAGAGATGAAGTCAAATTAGAACTTAAGAAATTGGAAAGTTAGGGTATTATAGAAAGTGTGGATGCAGCTGAATGGGTGTCACCCCTTATGGTCCTAAGGGAGAACACTGGGAAACTCAGGATATGTGTTGACATGAGGGAACACAACAAGTGTATACTTCCGGAAAGGCATCCACTTCCCAATACACAGGAAATAATATCCGCCATTGGTCCAGTGAAACTTTCGTCAACTCTGGACCTCGCATCTGTGTATCATCAAGTTAAGTTACATGAAGAATCAAAATGTTTGATGGCTTCATCACACCTGAAGGACTATTCCAGTAAAGAAGAATGCTATTTGGTTTGATTTCTGCTGTTTCTGTTTTTCAAATGGTCATGCACAAGCTTTTCAATGGAGATGAAGGAGTCCTGTGCTTTTAAAATGACATATTGTTTTACGCAGATAGTTTGAAACTTCACAATGAAAGACTGGACAACGTTTTTTAAGAAATTGCACTCTGCAGGCATGACTCTAAGTAGAGAAAAGTGCAAAATCAATAGAAAAGAAATAGAATATCTAGGTCACATCATTTCCTCTGAAGGTATACGCCCCAAAAGGCAGATCGCAGATGCGTTCGAAAACACACGCAGACCAGTCTCTCATGAGGAAATTCAAACATTTCTAAGGACAGCGGAGTACTACTCAAAATTCATTTGTGATTTTGCAAAACACACTGCATCTGTGCATGAGCTTACCAAAGGGAACAGAATATCCCTTTGGAGCAAGGCATGTGAAGAAGAATTTAAATCCATCAAAAGAGCACTGGTGAAAGCTCCTGCACGGCAAAACATTAGGAGCAACAGGAAAACAGTTATAACGACTGATGGCTGCAATGTAGCTCTGGGTGCAGTAGTTACACAAGAGGGGGATGATAAAGAATTTCTCATATCATTTATTTCTAGGTTACTGAGAGCGGCAGAGAATTGTTATGCCACTATCATAAAGGAAGCCTTGGCTATCAAATGGGCTTCAGACAAGTTCAAGATTTTTATCTGGGGCATGAAATTTGAATTTTGCACCGATCACAAACCTTTAGTGGAAATTATAATTTCAGATGGTTTAGACAAAGTATCAGGCCTCATCTGAAGATGGCTGTCCCAACTGCAAGAACATAATTGCACAGTGAAATATCTGCCTGGTGTGAAATATTTTGCAGTCAACTGTCTGTCCAGACTCACAACTGTAACATAACTTAACAATGAAGAAAAAGACCCAGAAGTCATATTGGTAATAGCTTCTGTACCTGTCCTGCAAAGGGAATGGGATGAAGCCATGAAACAAGACATTAGTCTCAGCAGACTCAGACATGAAATGGAAGAGAACAGTCCTCGAAGGAACAATCGTTTTGAAGAATTGGGTCTTTTACCGTACTGCACTGTAATAGATGAGTCGTGTGTCCAATGAGAGATGTTAATGCGTGGTGACAAGATTATTCCTCCATTTAATGTTCGTCAACGACTCATAGTCCTGGGTTATGAAGGTCATCAAGGGATCATTAAGACCAAACAAAGGATAAGGAGCAATTACCGGTTATGATCTTTAGATCGAAAGGGCTGCCAGAGAGTGTATCCTCTGCAACAAGAGTGACAAAGTGTGTGTGAGTTCAAAATATCCCATGGTTGTCACTGATATTCCTGAACGCCCGCAGGACAAATTGGGAATAGATGTGTTAGGCCCTGTATGGAGCAATGGGAGGCAATCCTTTTGTTTAGTAGTCATTGACTTATTAACCATGTGGGTTGAAGTGTTGATTAGACCTAACATCACGACTAGGCCTGTAATTGATTTTTTAGAAGAAATTAGTTTTCCTAGGGTAATTGTGACAGACAATGGGCCTCATTACGACCCTGGCGCTTAGTGTTTAACGGTACCGTAAAAGGTTGCGGCGCCGTTAAACACTTAGCGCCTTACTACGAGGTCCCTTTTAGGGACCCGACCTTAACGGCTGGTGTACACCAGCCGTTAAAGTAGGGACCCGCAAAGGGACCTTGGTGCTAAGTACGGTACCGCAATTTGCGGTACCGTACTTAGCGCCTTCCCCATTCCCATAGAGCCCTATGGGGCGAAAATGGGAATGGGGAAGGGCCATGGTTCAATGGGGAATTACCGCCCCGCCAACCTTGGAATGGGGTGGTAATTCCCCATTGAACCATGGCAGACCCGCTACAACTCCGGCACCAACCATGGTGCTAATAGTGCCATGGTTTAGCGCTGGTGTTGTAATGAGGGCCAATGGGTCACAGTTTAGATCAAAGGAAATGGAGGACCACTGTCGAGACGAACTCCATTGAGCAAATCAAAAGTGCCATTTACCATTGCCAAACAAATGGCATTGTAGAACATTTCATTTGATTTGATTTAGGATTTTGAACATATATACTCAGGGGGATCCAAGCAGCAAGCCACATCTAGGCGCAGAAGGTTTTAACAAAGTTCTTAAGGAGGCCATTCAGTGGGCTTAGTCTATTGGTATAGACTGGGAGAAAGCAGTGAAAGATGTCAGTGTTGCTCACAGGTTCACTCCTCACTGTACAACAGGAGTTTCTCCTTTTGATTTTAGTAGAGGCGGAAAAGCCAATACTAAACTTGTACCACCCTGGATGGGTAGGGACACCACAATAGGAAAAAAGGTGGAGAATGTTGTTGATATCATCAGGTGTAGCCAGTTAAAAAACAAAGTAGCACATGATTGGTCTGGTACTGAGAGAAGCAATGTTCTTCCTGCTGTGGGAGATAAAGTAAGGATTAAACTTCCTCCTACTCTCAGAAATGGGCTTTGCAAGTGGTCTAAGCCCAATGTAGTGACAGAGGTGTTTAAACATGTTGTCAGAGTGGAGGATGGACAAGTGTAGGACATGGAGAGAGTGTCATTGGTGAGGAGTATGGATAGAAGAGTGAGAGGTAACATTGGTGATGGCGAGGATGGTGTGAGGAGAGTACGAGTTGGCAAATGAGAAGCTGATGCTGGAGTGTTAGGAAGACGGAGTAGTGAATTTTCCTTGCCTAACGACCCAGCTGGATGTCCTCGCCAGTCAAGAGTGAGGAGAATCTAAGGGAGGCCCTGGCAACTGACCGGACATGTGTAGGAGGAAACTTGCTCCACAATTTTCTTCCAACTGTTAAGCGAGGGGTGTGTGTAGCATGCGACTGGTCCTGCCGTGTGACCTGCCTCGTGACGTGAGGATTCGGGAGCTTGTGGAGGGATGCATGGAATGGGAGAGATGGCTGTTGGAGAGACAGAGAACGACTGAGCCTGGGGGGGCTCTATATAGACTTCAACTTATTTCCCCTCATTTCCCATTTCTCAATAAATCCCTGTTCTTAAACCACATCACCTCTGAGTCTTACATTACATAGACAAAGCAGAATTCTTCCTTCTGGTCCTTCTGTACCGTTCTGTCACCTTCACAGCATTTGACCACCACACTCTGATCAGCCTCCTTTTGCAGATAAGAGGGTTCTCAGGAAGGTTTTTAATTGGATTTCCTCTAACCTATCAGACATACAGCAAACTGTTCGGACGGGCACCCACAGATCTGACTACTGCCCAGTGACCTGCAGAGTTCCACAGTGCTCACTGCTTTCCCAATTGATTTTCAACTTTTACAGGGAACCGCTAAGTATTTCAGTGTGAACTGCCCCCACAACATCATCACCCACTTCTATAGAAGCTTTGCCAGAATTCAAATGTGTAGGATTATTCAATATCTAAAGCTGAAACCAACCAACAGGGACTGTGTCCTCCTCTGTTACACATTCATAAAGGGAATCATCGACACTTGGCTGAATGGCTTGCACTTGGATACATTCATTCAGTCCTCAACTCACCCCCTTTGACAAAACTCTCAGGTTCATCATAGACAGTAACATCTCCTGGCAGCAGCATATTAAGTGACAGACTCAAACTTCTTGGCATCTACTTACTCTGCTTTTCAAGATTAAGCCCTTCCTCCCACCACAGGAAATCCGGACCACTTTAATGGCCCTCTTCATTTCACACATTGATGAGGGAAACACCCCCCTGGGCTCATAACCATATAACCTTTCCTACTCATGGTATCCCACCACCCTACGACATGCCTCATACCAGGTCCAATAAATTCAGCCATATTATCCTAATTTTGCATTACCTACTTAGCAACGATTCCTACATGCAAGTCAAGCACGAACACTTGCCTGCCATGCTGCAAAATGTACCACCTCTTGTGGCAGACTTCCCTTTAGAATCCAAACCATTGCCAGGCTTGAAGGTATACTGCTTTGCAGGGAGAAGAGCAGAACACAGTCCTTCTCCTGCTATGTCCGGCATACTGGAATACCATTACAGTTGCAATCATGACTACTCCAAAGCCCCTGCAATGATCCTGAATTTCACAACATAATGTAAGAGCCTGGAATTCCTAGGTGTGACTTCTGATCCACTGACTATCCTAAATGTGCACACAATACCACAATAAAGAATGAAATATGCTTTATCTTGGAAACTGCCACTCAAGCGTCCAGGGATACATACAAATATAAGAAAATAAAAAAACCTCCATCCTGCCAACCCAAATGAGGCAACAGTAAATTTACTTATCCATCATACTAACTTATTAGCTGCTGTAGGGGAGCGTTTGTGCCCCACCTTGTTGGTTTATTTGGCTTGTGAAAGGCAATTAAATTGGTATACGTCAAGTCCCAAAGTGCACTCCATAAGATTCTATTCTATTTGATTCTCATTTTTTTCTCTGTCACGCATTTGCAGCTCTCTGTTGCGCCTGGGCTATGTTTGCACTATGTAAAACAAAAATACAATTAAAACACAAAAAGTGAGTGCCCAGACGTGAATTGGTTAATTACCTCGAGCATTGAGTTTCTCTGGGAAATGTTGCTATATCAGGAATTGTCTTAACCAGCTCGGGGCAGTCTGTCGCCATTCGACCCTGAAAGAAGTCACTTGCCATCCAACGCAGAGGGGGTAGGTACCTTGCCATGAGACCCTGGCAGCAATCCAATTGGGGATATCAAGCCAGAAACCCAATGGGCAGTCCTTATTGTGGAAGATGGGATTCAGTTCCTCAATATGTGGTCTGAAGCCAGTTCATTTATAAGGGCTGAAGGTATTGTGCCATCCAAATCTTTGGGGTGGGGGGTGTCCTTGTTACACCAGTCCAAGGGGGACATTCTGTCCATCCAAGGACAGTGCCATCCCTAAATGATATCCATTAAAAACTTCGATATGTAAATGCAATTACAGTTTAAACCTTGGAAATTCTGTCCAGAGGGGTTCATGTATTCCTTCATGCTAGTGGATTTTTCATTGTAGATTGCATGTTGCCAGAAACTAACATATGTCTCTGTCTCTGTTTCTGTCGGTCCTGCTGCACTTATTTCTCTCCCGTTCTTTCTACATCTCCATGTTTCTCTTTGTTTCTGTGTGTGAGTCTCTCTCTCTCTGTCTCCATGTCTCTTTCTCTCTCTGTCTCTCTCAGACACTGTGTTTTTGTCGTTCTGTCCTCGTTCTTACAAAATGCAATGCAACTTGTTATTTATAAGTATGTGAGTAGCTGTCTGGGCCCCACTGGCACCAAAAAATCAGAGTGCCAGTAGAGAAGATGGAAAACCGAGTGTAAATGATTAATTCTCTCTTTTTTGCACTGCCCATCCCGACTGCTGCTGTCTGAGTTTATCTCTCAGTGGCAAGGATGTTGCATTTCAGGAGAGTAATAGTACCCCTTTAGTGCCTGGTGTGGGGGTGGGGGGGTGAAAGCTGCACACGTAACACATTATATGATCTGCATTTTTTGGTAAAGCGCATAATCGTACCTGCTCACCCATTGACCCTGTCTGCCCAAAAAACACAAATACTGGGATCTCTTTGAGCTAGCTCTTTTAAGCATTAACATCAAACTTTCGCTGGCTAGTGTTATTTAAGCGTCTGCTGAGAATTAATGACTTAATTACTGTTGTAAAACAGCCCCTGTTTGTAATAAAAATGTCTTAAACAGGTGTACTTTAGCTACTTGATATATAAGCAAAATATGTGTCCTTGCAATTGTTCCTTGCTCTGAAGTCCTGTTAAAAACAAGCAATGCCAAAGTCAACATGCTAGCTTGTGTATTGGTGAGGCATTTGCCAGGCACTGACATCATATGCCCAGGTAGAACCAGTATGGCAATGCCTGGCAAATGCCTATTCCATGCCAAAACTGTTGGCTTTGCCAGTGTGTGCTTATTTTAGGTCCATCCCCACCACCCTGCACACCTAAATGTTCACTATTACTAGGTGAATCCAAGTCATCATTTTATGCCAACATGTTATTACACTCAAATAGAATGATTCATGACATTCTCCCTGCGAGATAATTTCATATGGGGCAGCACAATGGCAGCCATGTGGTGGAATCTGAGCAGGGAATAGCAGCTTCAGGAATACTTGAAAAAGAAGAGTGACATTTTGGGATGTTTTTACCCATGCATCCAAGCCCTACAACAGAACTGTGCATTACTGGCATTGAAAACATCATGATGGCCAGAAATCACCAGAAAATGCACAGGGAAAACATGAAAAATAGGTTGACATCCATTTTTGCCTCTGTCAATGTTAATACAAGAGACCATTGCCAGGCCCTATCCTTTGGCTACACACAGAGCAAAACCAGGGCTAAGGAATATGGTGCTGTTCAAAATATGTTTTAATTAATGTCAAAAATTGCTAAAATCATGGGCACAAAATTACTCTACTGCAGAATCCACATCAATACCATGTTAGCAAGGATCATATGCTATCAAGTCAAATCCTTTGTTTGAAATGTATTAATTCAAGACAGCTCCCAAAAATGGGTGCAGTACCGGCGCTTGACACTAACCGGTTCTAGCGATCTTAACTCTGACAGGAGACCGGTATTTCAGGAGCTGAAAAGGAACCTAAGCCAGCTGGGACTTCAAAGCCTTGCTGGTTAATGAGAATTTTTAACACCTACTATTCCCTGGCCCTATACTAGAAGGCAGTCTGAGTTAATTAAAAGTTCAAGAGGCCTCTGTCTATGGGAAGCTGTCACACCTCAGAACTCCACATCAGAAGGCAGGAAATCACAAGTTTCTGTTAATCAAATGGAGAGTGGCACCCTGGACTGATGCCCTGCTAGCAGGAAAAAACAGACAAAGGATGCCTTCAGCTGAATGGGATATGCTGATTCGAGGTGTAATTGTCAACAGTTGCTCTGGGGAAGGCAAGACACATGATCTCGGAGTCAAGCCAAGTTCCCGGGGACGGGGGCAAACAAAGGGGTGTACTGAATTGAGAGCAAATGTATGTTTTATTAAATTGCTTCTAGAATATTGTATTAAGCTGACAGAAATGTACAATTTGGGGATTCTTAATATGAGAAATCTACCCACAATTTTAGACTAAGCTCAACTCTGTGATGTTCTGAGACCGAACCCCGTGATTATTAATACTACAGACACTGTGCTTACACTAGAGAATTGAAACATTATTGTAATGTGCTCAGGAGGGGTTGCAGGTCAGCGTTAAATTTGATGCCGAACCGACCATGGCAAAACCCACTAAAAGCGCAAAATGTTGTCGTTTCTGAACCCAAGCTCTTAGAAAGACGAGGCTTGAACAGAGACCTGTCCTAATTCATCTGTGATGTGTATATGTATTATGAACCTCATGTGTATCCGGGAATCCTGTTTGTTATGAAAAACTCATTTTCTAAGTAAAAGCAAAGGGGTGTTTCTTCAATAGATTGTAAAAGGGTAGCATCACTCTGACTCCCAACTCAGTTATCCAGTTAAAGGACAGAAAATCCTGTAGCCTATCAGGATCCTTAGTGGGTTGGGCATAGAAAGTTAGCCTTCCCACCCATTTTCAAAAGACATAAAAAGAGCCACTGAGACCTAGGTGGGGACTGCTCTTTCCACTTTCTTGCGGAGCACTTTGACGGACGACTTCACATTCAAGCAATATTCAGAGACCAGAACTTAGAAAACCAGACTCCAGATTCCAGAACTTTGAAGCAGAAGGCCTACTGGAAGCTAAAAGTATTCTCAGCTGGCCTTACAATTTTGCAAACTGATTTACCCCAGACTTCCACGGGGCACATCAGAATAAACCACCGGGCTGTGCTGTTTGATTCTTTGGCCAATAACTTTCGCCAGAACCAGACCCAGAGAGCAGTGCTGTATCCAGAACCGCAGACCAGACCAGACTGCTTTGCAGTTCCAAGAACTTTTGCCAGAACCAGAGATCCAGACCACCAGATCAGAGCTGACCCAGAGAGCTGTGACTTCAGAACCACCCACTAGAAGTCCAGTCTAACCCTGTTGACCAGATTTTGACGGCCTATTTTAAATTTATAGTGTGAGTATCCAGCCAGAACTGTGCAGAACCAATCTCTTAGTCTAAAATAATCTTATCCCATCCATTTGAACCTATTTAGAACTGCATAGAAATCGTGTGTCCATTCTGTGATTTCAAACCTGTGAAAGTGTCATTTGTCATTTGAATCTTACTTTATTTCTGAGAATCTACCTCCACTAAATCGTCCGTATCTTTTGAACAACATGTCCTAGGAGCGAGATTTAACTTTCATTTTAAAGCTAAGAACCTTAGCTTTCCTTACAGTTTTTCCGTAATCGCGATCAACGCACTCTGAAAAAGTGCCACAAATTGCAATTTGACTCAATTGTTCCACCTGTCAAAAATAGCTGCCCTTTTGCTTGCAACTGCTGAACTCTGCTTTCAACCTGATAATCCCGCATGAATCACTGATAGTGTTGACCTGAACTAATCTTAAGTAGCTATCACCTACCCTGAATCTCCTATGGGGAATTACAATCATTTTTAGCATATTTTTCACTTCATTGCAAATCACATTTAAAAGTGTTTCTGCCTGTTTTAAAGCATAACGGTTGCTCTAAGCTTGCTAGGGGGGAACTGGAATGTTTATTGCATTTAATTGTATTCCTGAAAACTGTGTGCTCCTCTTCTATCTCCTTATATTGCATAGGGGGGGAGTGAATTGTCAAAAGAAAAAGGGATCATATTATCTCTTGTTGAAACCACATCAGTTTATTTCTGTGCTGCATTCTTTTCCATCATTGCATTTCCTTGAAACCATAAAAGTATTCTCTGCTACCTTATCCTTTCTATACTAACTCCTCACTGATTGAAAAGAGTGTGCAATTGTAACATTACCCATTGTTGATCAACATTATATTCATAAGTGTGCTATCAAATATTAATTTATTCATAAAAGTGATATATATATATATATATGTATTGTTTCATTTTTCAAATAAATCTTTTAATTTGCAAAACAAACCTACTTCTTGGCTCAGTGAGGTCAGGGGATTCAAAGAGAGGGGCATTATACAAGGGTTTATCATCCAGATCTAGGAACTTGTCATAAAAATATATAAATAAGGGCTTCCCTTGGGCATCCCTTGGGCATCCCAGACTAGGCATTGACTTAGTTGGAGTGCTGAATTGAAGTCACTTAACAACATGGTGGGGCAGAACTGGGACAAGAGGCAGGCAGCATGAAAATGTGTTACAGTGGTAATGTAAAAACAGATTGTTAAGGCTGGTACATGTTGCACATTTTCTTTTCAAAGAGTCAACCTGATGAATGCTGTACTGGAAATCGGAGTTTGTGCCTTGGAGTTCATTGGATCTTGAAAAGCGTTTTATTTAGCTAATGAGCAGGTGGGTGTCAGCCAAACAATCTCCCAGTCCGGATATGGTTCCACCCTTTCTCTCTCTCTCTTTCTCTACCACCTACCTCTATTTCTCCCTCTTACTCTGTCTTTCTCTTTCCCACTACTACCTTCTATCTCTCTATGTCTCTCTTTCTATTCCATCCCCCTATCTACTCCTCTCTCTTGCGCTCTCATTCCCTGTATTTTATTATTTTATTTATTTATTTATTGTGCATTTGTAAGGCGCTTACACATCACATAAAGTGTGTTTCAAAGCGCCCCAATTATTTCTCTCTCTCTCTCACACACACACACACACACACACACATTTTTTTAAACCCCTTGCTGTCAATTTGAAAACTTATATTCAAATGACCTTTACCTGTTTACTGCAATCCCAGTTCCCTGCACTAGCACGTTAGTATCTGGATATTCCTTAGCAATTTGCACCCTCCAAATGAAACAAGGAATACATCAACACATCCCAAATCATCCTCTGTTATGTTTTAGCTCAATTTGTATACAGCTTTTATGGTCCTGGATGCGCAACTCTTTTTTTTTGTGACACACTATCTATGGCTTAGCCCCTAGCTATTGGGGGATGCTTCAGTGCTCCCATATATTTGTTACAAGGCCTGAACTGTATTTGTATGATATATACTGTGTTTATTGGGTTTTCATCACCTTTCCTTTGTTGTTTTTGCAGGCAGATCACGGTTCAAGTGTCCACTCTAGTCAGGCTTTAGCAGAGCTAACAACAGCGAGCCAGGCGAACTCATCCCAGTGGGCAAGTAACCACTAGTGACTGTATATCTTCAATGCAGTGCAATGTAAGGTGGTCCTGTATAGCACATGTAAACCATTTTGGCAGCTTTTAGTATGCATACCTTTTGTCTCCCCCCAGGAGCCCGGCCACCCTAGGCTCCAGTCCAGCCTATAAGCAGCAGTGACCAGGTAGAACTCGATCCTATTCCTCCGCACCCAAATTATAGTTACTCAATCAGTCGCTCTTATCTTTCAATCTGAACAAGTTTTGTTATTGTGAATTTGCATCCCGGCTTAATGTGTGCATTTGTGTGCATGCAATAGGAATGAACTTACTATATATGTATGTAATGCTGCATGGCCCTCTGTTTTATTTTTATTTTTTTATAAGTTAACGAAAAGGCTGCAGCAGCTTTCTTTTCTAGCTACTATTTTTTCAGATGCGTCAGACCATAATACTACGTCCAGGCCACTGGCCAGGAGTAATAACATGCATGCATCCAGTTAATTTACCATACCATAGTATGGGGCTGGATTACTGTTAGACTCAGCATTTTACAGACCTAGCTGGATATTGTTCTCTTTTTTGGGGAGGGAGGCTATGGTGAGGCTGGGGAACAGTCACATCTGAAAATGCTGACATTGATCTAATGGAAAGCACTTGTTTCTTCTTAATCAAATGCTACTTTCTATGTTGGCAGCCAGGTCATTTAGACCTACTATGATAAAGGCAGGAATCTGATGCACTTTTAAGGTAATTTTATTTTTTAGGGGAGAAATGGATTAAAAAAAAGAAAGGGAGGAGCAGAAAAACTACGAGAAAAGAAGAAAATGCGGATTGAAGAGAAAGTCCGGCAAAACAAAAAAATTGAAGATCTGTTTACAGTTCAAACCATCAAAATGTCACGTGGCATTGCTGGGAGAAAAGTAGAAGAGGTTGAATAGGCATCTTCTTCAGGTACAAATGTTAAACCTGGTTCTTCACTGGAGCCATCATCAAGAGCTCAAGATGTGAGAAGAGAGGAAGTGACAGAAGCCAACATCTCTGCAGTTATTGGGGACATCTCAACAGAGGCAGATGCAGCAGCAACTACAATGTCAGCAATCACTGAAGCTGCCCCCGAGAGGAAGTGTCGGAAACAAGTCTTCCTGAAATAATTGAGGCTATCCATCTCAAGGAAGTGGCAGCCGGTGGTGGTACCATTCTGTAATACACAATTGAAGATTCCCCCAAGGAGGAAGTGGCAGAAACCAATGTGCCTGAAATAATTCAGGGTATCCCTCTCGAGGAAGGGGAAGCCAATGGTGGTACCAGTCTGTCACAAACAATTGAAGAGTCCCCCAAGGAGGAAGTGACAGAAACCAGTGTGCCTGAAATAATTGAGGGTATCTGTTTCGAGGAAGTGGCAGCCAGTGGTGGTACCAGTATGTAACAAACAATTGAAGTTTCCCCCAAGGAGTAACAGAAACCAGTGTGCCTGAAATAATTGGCAATAACATCATCCCCCCAGAGGAAGTGGCAGGTACTTGTCATTTGGAAGAATCTTTATCTACTTTACTACATACTGAAGACTCTGGGAACTGGAGTGTGCAGCACAGAGCACGGAAAGATGATCCACAGTTGGCAGACTATTTGTTTTAACGTCCAAAACTAGATCATCCATTTCTTTTAGCACCATCCAATTTAACCTCCCAAACATACATGCATTAAAGCAGAGTTAGGATTTTGGAGGAAAGATGGGAGTAAACAGCATTGTTAAGTTACTCTGAAATACAAAAGCCCTTTTTTGCAGTTTGTTTAACATTTACTAAACATGGAGAGAGGGGTCCTTTCATCAACGGGATGAAAAACTGGAGGCGTCTTTACCAGCGTGTTGTAGAACATGAGGCAGGCTAAGGTGATCGGAGGTGCACAGATTCATATATGTTGACCTTTTCAGGGGTCGACATAGGCTGTGTACTCTTTCACAGACAGACATTAGCTCGAAGTGAGCAAATTCGAAAAAGGAGAGACATATTGGAGCGCGCCATTGACGTTGTAAAAATCATTGGGAAAAGGGGGCTCAGTTTTCGTGGGAAATCAGAGTCTATGGGCCTCATTACATGGCAGGCGTTAAGGGAAAAACAATGCCAGTAAAGGATTACCGGCATCGGTAACCGCACCTGTCAATTACGACTCGCCTACCCGCTATTAGCGGCACCGCTAAGTACGGTGCCTCTAATAGCACCACGGGAGCGGGCGCGCGTCCCTTCATGGCGGCAATAGCGGCATGGCAGAATTAGGAGTCCATTACAAGACATGCGAACATGCAAATAGCGGCATGGAGCAGTCCCAAAAAGCCCATACAGGCATGTCGGAAATACCAGCATCGCGAACCACCCGTAAAGGGCCATGTGCAGTGTTCCCAACCGCCACAGTTGCCCACAATCAGCACAGGTGGAGGCAATGGAGACTGGGCCAGCACAAAAGTAGCACACCACACCCCTTCCCACACCCATTCACACACCAAAATGATTCCAATACTAGCAGCATTACATGGGCTGGAGGGCATGATTGCATTGCAACAGCAACAAAAACAGGCAGCACAGAGGAGATGCAGGAGGAGGAGGAGGGCGAGACAGGCACAGCAAGCTCCACCAGTGCATCTGGTTGTACCACAGAGGCAGCCACAAATCCCCAGGATCAGAGCCAGTCCATTCAACCTAACCCCTGAGCAGATACACACCCTGTACCGTCTGGACCGGGATACCATCACCACCATTGTGGAAATGGTACACAACGACATAGTCAGCCTCATAGACATCCGTACTGCCATCCCCCCTCTACTGAAGGTGGTAACTGTGCTCCACTTCCTGGCCACAGGCACCTACCAGCATACGGTAGGGCAGATGCATGGCATATCACAACCAGTATTCTCACGCACGCTGAACCAGGTGCTCGATGCCCTCCTGAAGCACAAAAGTGAACACATATCCCTGCCACGGACTGCCCAGGACATCTCTAACACCAAGGTTGGCTTCCATTCACTGGCAGGCATCCCAAGGTGCATCGGGGCCATCAAATGTACCCATGTGGAATTGGTTGTCCTACATGCCAATGAGGCAGTGTACCGAAACAGAAAGCAATACCACTCCATCAACGTCCAAATGGTATGTGACTCCAACAAGATCGTCACACATTGTTGTGCCCGCTATCCCGGATCAATCCATGATTCAATGGTCCTGTGTAACTCAACGATACCATGCTACATGGAACGATATGCTGGACAACTTTCGTGGCTACTTGGTGAGTAGCATGGCAAGCAAATGGCATTGTGATATGGGCAGTACATTCGGGGGGGTGAGAAGCATACGCCAATCGGTGTGATTGGGGCGGGGAAGAAGCATACTCCAACCGTGTGTGATTGGGGGGGGAGAGAAGCATACTCCAACCGGGTGTGATTGGGGGGGGAGAGAAGCATACTCCAACCGGGTGTGATTGGGGGGGGAGTAGCATACTCCAACCGGGTGTGATTGGGGGGGTAGTAGCATACTCCAACCGGGTGTGATTGGGGGGGGGAGAAGCATACTCCAACCGGGTGTCATTAGTTGTCAGGGTCAACTATGCCCATACAGAATCACACCACTGTCCCCCGTTGCAGCCCACACTGGACCTGACACATGGAAACCACATGCAAGTAGTAAGCTGTACAACAATGAAATGAACCCATTAACCCAATCATGCCATATCCATCAACATGCACATTGCACATCAGACCATAACCCCTATAACACAGCTACATGCAGCCAATATGGACAATGGAAATGTACGCTGAACAGCATCACAACGGAAGTGTGACGTTGAGTGCATATAAACAGATTACCTCTATCCATTATACTGATTCACAACCGTACACCACTACAGAAGTGCTGCATGACAGCATGGGGACATCAACTTTGGAATGGCAGTTCACTAGCAGTGGTATCCAAATGGTGCCTGGACCAAAATACATGAATGACTGGACCTCACCCAGTACATGGCATCAACTGCCGTAGGCATGCACAGTGCATGTCCACTTGCAAGGACTACATCACCTTCCCACATTGCAGTTACTTTGATTACCTCCATGCATGCAGGGATTTGTGGATGTCATTCACAATGCTAAGTTGATTTGTGTGATATGTACAGGTTCCACTTGATGTAAACACTTACACATACCCATTGTTGCACCCATGCAGGTGATGCAGGCTATCCCCTGAAGAGGTGGCTCCTTACCCCTGTACGGAACCCACAGAACAGGCACGAAGAGGAATACAATCGTGCACCTACCCGTACCCGTGTGGTAAGCGAGAAGACATTTGGCCTTTTGAAGACATGGTTCCGGTACCTCAGCAGGTCGGGTGAGGCACTCCTGTACGGGCATGAGAAGGTGGCCAAGATCTCCATGGCATGTGTCATGCTGCACAATATGTGCATCAGACGGAATGTGCCACTGCCCCCTGACATTGAACTGCAACCACCTGGTGAGGATGATGATGGGGATGAGGAGGGAGAAGATAGGGCTGCTGGTCATGCAGGTGGCGATGCCCAGGAGGGACGTGCTGTGCGCCAGCATCTGATAGGCCAATATTTCTAATACACATGGATGAAGAGTGTTCAATTGATGTGGGTATTTGGGCACTGGGTTTTGTGGTGAAATGTACACCGTGCCCTGTCCACCAGTAAAGCACACATACACAAAGAAATTGTCCACTCCTGTGATTTGTCATGTCACCAGTGTGTATTAAGTATTGTAAGTAAAAGAAGTGAATGGACCCAACAACACAAACACCCTTTCCTCCCTCCCCCCACAACACTCCCAAAAACCCTTTCCCCCCTCCCGCACAACACTCCCAAAAACCCTTTCCCTCCTCCCCCTGCAACACTCCCAAAAACCCTTTCCCCCCTTCCCCCACAACACTCCCAAACCCCCCCCACAACACTCCCAAAAACCCTTTCACCCTCCCCCCACAACACTCCCAAACATGGCTTGCACATCAGTGCTGCATAGCTGTACACGTGTCAGCAACATCTGGCTGGCCCTAGTTGCCACCCCCTCTGCCACCATTGGGGGGTTGTGAGGCTGTGCGCCGCATAGCCCACAAGGACCTGCGCCGGGGGCTGGTCTACCTTGAGCTGGCAGAGGAGGAGGTGCATGGTTGGTCCGGTGCCGGTGGGGGGTTCTGCCTGTCCATCGCGTCTGCTATGCGTGTGAGGACCTGCTCACAAGTGACATTTCCTCACATAGCCAGTTGGTGCTGGCTTCTATGGCTTGTCTGATGCCCCTTGCATGCTCCCTGCACTCTTCCCTCGCAAGGGCAGCCTCGTCCACATGCTGGCCAAACAGCGCAGTGATGTCTTCCTGCCGCTGTCTGATGATGGCCATGTCATGGCCTCTGTGTCTGCGTTGTGCGATGGGTGACGCAACTTGTGGTATTTGTCCAGCATCAGGTGATGTCACCGGTGGAATCCAGCACCCTGGCACAAATTCATCCCCAGACTGCTCATGGCTGCTGGAATGTGTTGTGGGGCATGGGCTCGGTTGTTTTGACTGCTGCGGGCTGGGTGTATGGTGTTGAATTGGCGAGTTACAAGTGTCTGCCACATTGGACATGGGTGCCGTGGCAGCTGCCTCGCCGATGGAGCTATTAGCAGCGGACAGTTTCCCTTCCGCGGGTGGATCGTGCGTGGGGGGATTGCTGGAGTGGGTGCTGCAATTGCGTCTGGCGGACTTTCACGTCTTGGTGACGCGGGTGGCTTTGTGGGTTTAGCCCTCTGCGGGAGTGCACTCTTTCCAATGCCCCTCGACGTGCTGGCCATGTTGCCTGTGTAACGCTCACCTGATTCCCACGGAGGCACAGGTCTGGCTTCGAGTGCTGATGCTTCTTCAATGGTGAAGCGCAGGACTCTGAAGATGGACAGGAAGGGCCCTCAACTCTGGCTTCTCCGGCTCGCAGGAATATTCCCCTGTGCGTGAAAAGGGAGTATTACCTACTGACTGAGTTATGATCAAGCCTCCCACTCTCTTCCAACCCTCCACGATACCCTTCCACGATTCCCCGTGAAGTCTCACCTTAGGGTCAGGAAGGATGAGCTCTCCATCCTGCTTCTGATGCAGGGGCGCGTTGAAACCCAGTTACTTCACTGGATTGAGGATTGATGGGAGTTCAGGTAAGCTTGACTATTCAGGTAAGGCTCTGTAAAAGTTCTGTTGCAAGTTCAAAAGTCCAAGCTTAATAATAATGTTCATTGTCTTTTTGCAGCAAGCGCTAATGTTTATGTCCTTTTTTCCCCTTAAGGGCCGGGGTTCGGAATGCCGGAGATATGGCACCGACCCGAAGTGAAACGTGCAGTTCCAGTTCCAGTAAATGGCAGGTTAGTTCTGGATGAGCGCTCGGGAACTGACTTTGCATACGCTCATTCAATGTCTTTGTCTTTTTTCCCCATAGGGGCCGGGGTCCGGAAAATGCCTGGAAGCGGCAAGACCCGAAATGAAATGAGGTAAGTCTTATTCCCTTCCTTCTCTCACCTCTTATTCTTGTCTTTTTCTCTAGGCTCTGGGAAGTGGCTGTGTATCCGGATGATCGCTGCTGAAGATGGAGGAACCCAGGAAAGGTGAGTGAAATGCAGCGCTGCAGAGATCGTAACGAAATGCTTTTAAAAATAATGTCTTCCCTTTCAGGATCGTCGGTGATGTCTCCGTGGTGCAGATTTAGCTGGTAAGGTCTCTTGTCTCCCTTTGCAGGTGACCCAGGATGCTGACAGGCGTGGTTGAAGTCCAGAAGCAGGAGCTGACACGGTGAGCGTCCAGCTGCGAGGAGCAGAACAACGCGAAGCGTGAGTTGCTGATCGGGTGTGGTTTAAATAGCTTTGGAAGAAGTCCCAAGTGTGTATCCTTCCTCCGATCAGGTATGTATCCTTCCCCGACCACACCCGGGTGGAAAGTAGTCCCACAGGTAAAGTAGTTCCATTCAGGCCTCAAGAGGGCCTGGATGTGGCAGCATGGTGTGCATCAGGTAAGTGCACATGAAAACACTTGCACACATGTATAGCTTTATGAGCCTGGCGCCAGGACAGAGGTCCAACATGAGCCTGGCGCCTAAGGCGCCAGGACTGCGTCCAAAGGGCCCCAGCTTGGGCCCGCTGGCACTGCCCTGGGGGAAATGATGCCTGCCTCTGGGATCGCTGGGTCGGACCTGGCTCCTTGGAGGTAGGCATCATGACAGCCTGCTTCCATTACCCTGACCTGTTTCTTAGCAGGTGGGGCCTGCGTCGCAGTGTCCTGCTCATCGCTGTCAGTTTGTGAGCCTGTGGGGGACAAAGAGAAATATGGCATTGGTGATGGGTCAACGTGCTTCATGCAGATGTTGTTGTTCCTGCTGTTCTATGCATTTGGACTTCATGTTTGGCCATACAGGTCGTTAGACAGTTGGGTGGGTCATTCATGCATGAGTCTGGGTGACACGTGTCTGTGGTGCTGCATGCATGTGTTTGTGTCGGGATGTGCACCGCATATGGGCAGGGTTGTGTGCATGTATGTTTGATGGCCCCATCCATGAGATGATTTCAGGGTCACATTTGGGGGCTTACCTCATGGTTCACAGTGCAGTGTTTTGTGTGGACACTCACCTCCATCTGACTATGCCGGCACACCGCGCTCCATTTCGCCTACTCCATCGATTGATTCGACCCCAATGGTGCTTGCACAGGTCTCCTCCCACTCCTGCAGTTTTATTTGGGATCCTCCACTGCCTCCTGTGCCCATGGCCAGCCTCTGGTTGGCAGCCAGGATGCTGCGTACACGGAGGCGTAGATCGTCCCACCGCTTCCGTACATCCTTCACAGTGTGGTGGAGCCCACCGCACTCACTTTACGGGCCATCTCTGCCCAGATCTCCTTCTTCTTGATTAGGGTGGGACGCCGCATCTCATTGGCAAACACGACCTGTGCGTTGGCAGTAAGCGTGTCGGTTAGCATTGTCAGCTCTTCATTTGAAAAGCGCACCTTGCGCTGCCGCTCAGCTCCTTCTTTTATGGCCTTGGGCATTCTCAGTGGGTCTGGGGATGATTTTTGAAAGCTCTGGTGTGGCTGCAGGTCCTGGGGGCAGAGGATGGCAATGGACTGTGTTTTTAAAGATGGCCGCCATGCTCTTTCCCGTTCCTGTGCGATGACGCTACTTCCAGTTCCGCTTATTTACGGTCACTGCTATTAGCAGTCACCATTTTTGGCGGTAACCGCTAATGCTGTGTTGTAGCACGGCGGAAGTGCAATCAGCGCTTTCCTCGGTGCCGCTAAGGGACTTTTCGGGGCCTTTACTGGCATGGCGCTAAGCTCGTGCCCGCGTACTCGTGATGCCACGCAATTAGCGGGCTGCTTCCTGCACGGGCACGTTATTAGCGCCATGCCGTTAAGGGCCGTTACCTACTGCCTACTGTGTAATTAGGCCCTATGTTTGAACTGGATAATACAGAGCTGGATCATGCCAACTTCTTTGAAATCCTTCTGCTCCTAAGTAAATATGACAGACCTCTAATGGAAAATATTGAGGCCATTCGAACCAAATCCAAAAAGAAAACCGGGCAAGGATGGGGTGCTTCTGTGATGTTCATGTCAAAGAATACAGTTAGGTATGTGATTGAAGTCATTTTCAAACTGATTAAAATGGTGATCAGTCAAGAAATAAAGGAAGCTGGACTATTTTCTATTCAGATAGACTCAACCCAAGTTGTGAGTGTTACGGATCTGTGCTCTATAATTATTAGATATCACAGACACTGTACATGAACGCCTGCTAACAGTAATCAACTGCACTTTATCTACTGGAAAGGGGTAGTTTGAGTTGGTGCAAAGTGTTATTAAAGATAATGGTCTTGACCTAAGCAAGAACATTGGAAATTGAACCGATGATGCTACAGTATGCAGGGCCACTACAATGGTCTCACATCCTGGCCCAGTAAGGAATCCTCTGGTCATATGCATGTCTGGTGCTCTGCACATGTATTAAATCGTGTACTTGTAGAAGGGACACAAGCATCAAATTAATCTACATCTTTGTTTGGCCTGTTAAACTCCTGTGCTGTTTTTTCCATAAGTCCTACAAAATGATGTGGATGTGTGGCGTGAGCAGTCTGTGGAAGGCCACACAGTCCAAATAATAGGAGAAACAAGGTGGCGGGCAAAGGATGCAGGACTACTGAAAGTTTTCGGCTGCTGTAATAACCTAAACAAAGCAATGATCCTTGATGAGGTTGTAGCACTCAATAATATTGGCACAAATACAGATAAAATCAATGCAAACGTCTGTTACCAAGCTTTACACTTTTCTGAGGCTCTGTGCAAATTCCAAACAGTGCTCACAGCCCAGTTTATCTCTGAGTATTTCATTTGACAACCCCATCTAATTAACTCCAGACAAGTGGAATGGACATCCTCCAGGCACAAAGAATGGTCTCGGACACTACAATCGCGCTTGCTGCAGAGTCAAGAAATGTTGATTCTGTGTACTGTGCAGCAGAGGAATTTAAGAATGGGCCAAAGTGGGCTTGGAAGAGAGAGGCTATGATAAAGGAGTGGAAACTGCACTTCCATAGGGGAGAGAGTCCCACAAAAAGAGGATGCCTAGAATGAGTGCAAGGGATGAGCCAATAACCTTGGCTAAAGACCGGTTTAGAGTTACTGCACATAATGCCATTATGGACAACATTATTCAAAGCCTAACTAGTCACTTTAAAACCAACTAATTTCTTGTTGCAGATATAGCATGCATGGATCCCAAAAATGTCAATGAAAATCTACCCAACAAAAATATAGAAATATGTGCTCCTTGCTTGAAAGACTGGATGACTCCATAACGGTACAGGGGTTAAGTGAAGAAATCTTGGACTTTGCAACCAAGTGGACTAAACTGAGGAGGACACTACCAGAAGAGTATGCCTTTGAAGCCCTACATAGTGAAGATCCAGCACTACAAGAAGAATTTGGGGAGCTACCTAAACATTTAGTACAGCAATACAATACATGGCGTAACTGTGCAGTATGTTGCTCCTCAATTCTAAAAAAGTATGAACTTTTTAGTGGTGCTTAACAGCGATTCTATTTGGTATACAAGTTCATGTTGACCTTATCTTGCACACAGGTGGCATTTGAAAGAAGTTTTTCGAAATAGAAGAATATTAAAACCTGCCTAAGAAACCACCTCAGCCAGGACAACCTCGAAGCCTTTATGCTCATGTCTGTTGAGCGGAATGTGCTTGTCCAATTGCAGAATCCAGACATAATAGAACAGGTTGCACAAAAAAGTGCATTGTTGAAGGAACTCTTGATTGAGTGATTTTCAGGATTTCCAGGAAGCTGGAATCAGGATTAACAGGAGCTGTGTACCCTGTCACCGAACTGTATTCAAAGTTATGTTATTCTATGAGGTGTGTTGTTATTTGAGCAAAAATACAACTGGCAACTGGTACTTTCTGGTGTCATCATTTGGCTGTACTGTTTATTAAATTCAACTCTATTTTCATTACTGGTGGCAAAGAGTAGACATGCTTTGGGTCTGGTTCTGCAAAATAAGTATTAAGGTATGTGATGATGTTCTTTTTTTTAAAAAAAGAACAAAAAGAATGGTATCACTTTCTCAAGTGTTTACAACCAAAGTTATTCTAAATTACACATTGACATTTTTCAAATAAAACTGTAATCCATCTGTAATCCATCATAGTTATTGTTAAATACTTTTTTAACTATATGTCTGATTTTGCTATGGCGACCTGTGGAAAGCTACTATTTGATGTTTGCTTATACAACTGACTTTCCATAGACCCATGCAACTGTCAGAGTTTAGTGTATCATTGTTTAGGCCTAGGGCAAACAACGGGATGCTATGTCCAGCTCGAGGGGCCTCATTTTTTGTTCTTCTGGGAAGTGTTGACACTTTCCATGAGAACAGGTGCTTCCACTAGAGGGATAGGGGGGTCGGAACCACTGCTTTAAAGAAAGGTTTGCCAGCACAATGAGGATATTGTACCAGGCGAATAATGATTGAATTTTTGTGTGTAGGAAAGACATGGGAATAGGAAATTTAGACAAATCCATGATGGAATATAAAACCAAGAGAGGGGATACCCCATCTTATATTTTCCTAGGCGGCACGCACTTCCTCTCCACATCATGAGGAGAAATCACTCCGAATCTCACATCATAAAACATGGCAACGTACCAGCACCCTTTCCGGACTGCCAGACTGTGAGAATAACTTCAGGGGACGGTACTCCCGGCCCCTGCAGGAATGGGTTTCACGGAAGCATCAGCACCATTAGCAACAGTGTGGGTGCCTCCATGTCCCCATTTGCATGGAGTCATATTGGAGTCCACAGGAATTAGGATTTAAAGTTTCCACTGCATGATATCCCGGGGCAATGGGACTTGTAATGTCCCAGTGGCCCTGGGTTCTCAGGAGGTGGAACCGTGTTAAGAGGTCGGCTGGGCAACCTGCCAGTTACCACCAACCTTGTAATGAAAAACTCTGTCTCAGCAGCTTGCAGTGACTCCTTACATAAGGCTGCAAAAGGACAAACCCCCTGTGGCAAAATGACTATATTAAGGGATGAGACCCCTTAATTAAATATCTTTGGACTTTTGAAGAATAAGGGTTTCAGTGAAAGCTTATTCGGAAACAGTCTACCCAAATGCCTGAGTCATTGTAGTGAAGATAAATATTTCCATGGAAGGAGCAGGACATTTTCCAGAGCCACGTCAATGTAGCATTTGGAGTGACCTGCTGTTTTTGAAAAGGCCTACCTGCTGCCTGGTCACTTATACCCAGGACATTACCTATTCAAGGCGTCATCCCTGCAATTGCTCTCTGGATACCATTTAGTTGGGAAGAGCAGAAGCAGGATTCCTGTTTCCTTAGAGACACTGAACAGGGCCTCCCATTACCCTATAGCTAATGAAAAACTCCCTGATGCCCTCAAAGTGATCGTCTATGTGGATTTGTCTAACATAACAAGTGTCAAGTATACATTCCATAAAGATTAATTGAATGTATGCTATCCACAACAGGAAACTAAGACTATTCCTTTAAATCCATTTTAAAGAATAGAACAACTAGACTCGTTTACAAGTAAAACTTCTCCTCCAGCCGAGATGTAAGAGTCTATGTTATGAAGAGTGTCCGTCATAACCGAGTTCTTTTTCCGATCCCGTCTAAGGTGATCTATATACCTACTAGAAACTCCTTCCTTTTCTGTTTTTTCACAATAGGAACAGACAGAGATTAGCCCTTGTGGCTCATACAGCTTCCAATAACAGAACCTTTGGAATTAATACACCCATAGGTAAGCTGTGTGTGTTTTCAATACTGCACAGCATATGATTTATTCTTCTTTAAATAATCGGTGCATGAACACTCCCCTGACAATTGTCTCCATTCCCCCTGCAGCACAAACCACATACAGTACAGACCCCCGTCCTGATGAAGGCCGTATACTAGATGTGGCCCACTAAGCCCACCTATAAACGGCTGAAACACTGTGGTGTAGACACACTATCCCCAACTGCAGTACACTCATGCTGCTGTACACAATGAAAATGACTTGTTTTTGTCGAAATGTTCAAGTGATGTTGTAAATGTCCAATTGTTTATATGTTGGTCATTTTCATGCAAACCCCTTGACAAATGAAATTTGAATTTGATTTTGTCTTGCACACACAAAATGGTTGTCCTACCGAAAAACCTTTGATTCCGTGTGATGTAAATATTTTCTGTACTTTAGGTCAATGACCTCCCTTTTCTCTTGTTGCTAACTCTGAAATGTCCATTTTATTTTGAACTGTACTAACATTAGATAAAAAATAAGATTGATTCTACAACAGAGCTTGGAATTCATGGTGTCCGGTCATTTGGTCGACTGCAAACTGGTCGACTGCCATTTGGTAGACACCATTTGGTCGAAAACCAAATGGTCGAAATTTTTTTTTTTTATTTATATATGTGTTTTGTGGGTTTTTGTGTGGGGAAAAAAAGAAAAAAAGAAAAAAAGGGGTTTGGGGGGGGGACTCCCCCAAAAAAACCAAAAAAGGGGTAAAAATAAAAAAAATAAAAAATCGACCATTTGGTTTTCGACCAAATGGTGTCGACCAGTTGTCCAGTCGACCAAATGTTTTCGACCAAATGACTGGCAACCGAATTCATTATTCTTCCTTGATGCAGAGGGTGATAAAAAACAGGAGTATTCTGTTAGCACCTATTTCTCTTGGACCTATTCAATTGTAATCATTGTAGTGAAGATAAATATTTCCATGGAAGGAGCAGGACATTTTCCAGAGCCACGTCAATGTAGCATTTGGAGTGACCTGCTGTTTTTGAAAAGGCCTACCTGCTGCCTGGTCACTTATACCCAGGACATTACCTATTCAAGGCGTCATCCCTGCAATTGCTCTCTGGATACCATTTAGTTGGGAAGAGCAGAAGCAGGACTCCTGTTTCCTTAGAGACACTGAACAGGGCCTCCCATTACCTTAGAGCTAATGCAAACTCCCTAATTCCCTCAAAGTGATTGTCTATGTGGATTTGTCTAACATAACAAGTGACAAGTATACATTCCATAAAGATCAATTGAACTTATGCTATCCACAACAGGAAACTAACACTATTCCTTTGAATCCATCCCGCCAATGGACGGTGCAAAGGATGCCTAAAAAGGATGAAGTAACAAGAGAGAGTTACAGATGACGAGACAGGATGAGAAGCCAAGAAAATCTGAACAACAGTAAGAACTAGGGGAAGCCACCTGTGCATAGCACATTGGAAGGAGGCTGAGCCCTCACAGAACACAAAGCCTGCGTAAGCCACTGTAAGAGCCCACCACATCTTACTATGTGCAATACAAATAAATGAGACACACCCCAGACGTTGAATAAGGCTTAGAGGACAGGCTGCAAGAGTTTCAAATGTTTTATCTAGAATTGGCATCCAGAGAACTCTGCTGCCTGAGAGCGCTCTAGCAAACATTGCATGTACACGACAATATAAAGTGAAACAGCGTCATAGATGGCACAACTAACATAGGGTACTAGGCCAGTGCAGGATTGGATAGACAGTATAAATATATGTTGTCTTCTGGGCATTGCTCTGGCCAGATTGGTTGTCCAGCTGACGGGAGGATGAGCGTCATGAGGTCCATCTGCCTGTGTCCAGGTGGGGTGCGTGTCAGGTCGCCTCAAGGCGGGGTGGTCACTAACTAAGCTAACCTAATACAACCTAATAAAGCATGCACTAAACAATAGCCATTGCAACTCCTTTGAGCAAATCATTGTAAACCCATAAACTTCATTTGTGTATTTACATCATCACTTATTGAGGCTTATATGGGGCATCAGGTTAAGGGTCTTGAACAACTTGATGACATTGATTGCGCCGAGGGTCTGGACTCATAAATATCTGGGCCACTTATTTTTGTTTATTGACATACATAGGCCAGGTGGTTTTGGTCACTGGCGGTCAGAATAATAAAATTGAAAAGGGTGCTATATATCTAGACATTAACCTTGTTATATCTTTTTTAAGTACTTTCCTTAGGGTTTGGTTTCAGCTCATGGTGCACATACATGGGGAAATGAGCAGGCCTCAAACACATAATTCATTTGTATACATGAAGATAAACTTTAATGTCATTAACATTTTCTGATGATGCAGTTTCTTTCTTTCTTCCTTACTTTAGTTTCCCCGTATGTGTCTCTGATGTGTATGCATTGTGGTTCTTCATATGTATTGTTTGTACCAGCACAATTTCTGTAAGTCTCGAATTGTTAGCTAGTTATTACATGTTTAACATTACTCAAAACTCTGATACGGTCGCATTCATTATTGTACTATCCAACATTACAACATTATAAATAGTGTACTTCTATGGTGCATGCTGCAGTCATTGCCTATGTTTCTATATGATTAGGTTTCTGTATTAACGACAACACTCCAATACAATGATATTAGATGAGTACATTCTTTAATAGATTAAGTAGTTCATGATAGGTCTCCCGATCATCCCTGACATCTTGTTACCAACAATATAAACACAACTCCTTGTAGGGACTTTTCATCAAAATGTATTACACATGTGATGTCATCAGTGATGTCATTAATCACATTTGTCATGTCAACTTTGATGTCCTGAGTGTTAGTCTTAGCAGTTCACGGTGGTGGCGCGAGTTATGGTTGTTTAGCTTACCATAACTGGCAAATTCTTGAGGGTTTTCGATTTTACTCGAAACCATAACGTCCCTTTAACAAAGTTTTTTCTTTGAATTTAATAGGTTTTTATTAGTACAACATAACCATAACGTCCCTTTAACAACATTTTTTAAGTGAATTTCAAAGGTTTTTATTAGTGGAACTTAACCATAACATCCCCTTAACCAAGTTTTTTCATTGAATTTCATAGGTTTTTATTAGTGCAACTTAACCATAAGGTCCCTTTAACAAAGTTTTTTCTTTGAATTTCATGTTTTTATTAGTGCAACTTAACCATAATGTCCCTTTAACAAGGTGTTTCCAGTGAATTTCATAGTTTTTTACCAGTGCATGCTATTTACCTACAACTTACTAATATCATACTTACCCAATATAGCAATATTTGTGTTCCATTTAAAAAGTGTCACCTTAAAACTCTGCCATTTACCACCTTCTGGAATCATTTTTAACACTTCTATACACTTTTTGCAACTAATTCAACTAGTTTTGCATCCATAGCCGCCTACGAACATCTGACTTCATAGCGGGTCTTCCAGACAGTGCCACATGACCATACGCTGGCACGCGGCATGATGACATGTCAGAGAACCCGTCCGCACTTCACGATAAGATCTCTGCTTCACAGACTGTTCAGAACTGCATTTTCTACTGATCTAGGTACTTTCAACTTTAAAATTTCCCTTGCACAGCTCCAACACCTATTCCTACGCATTATCCATTAACAATCTAGTACACAGTATATACTTTTAGCAAAACTGGTATTTATCTTAAAATGGCATCAGCTAAGGCTATCCCTCCTCCCCAAGAGACACCACCACTGCTTTAATCAAGGAGCATGAGAAACACTGCCCCCTACCTTAAAAATAACACACACGCAACATTTTCCCGTGTCCACCTGCCCCTCCATATTAGTGTTTGCTGCCTCTTCACTCATTTCCCTCTCCACAATTCGTTCTAAGCTCTCTTGCCAAAAAAAATCCATCCAAAAACAAAATAAATGTTCCTTTAGGAACCATCTTTCACAGTTAAAAAATAGAACAAAAAAAAAACGCAGAGACTCCATCTACTTTATATTTCTCAGTAAAGTACATAGACTCAATAAGTTTTCCAACATTTCCATTTGCATTTTGTGTTATGCTAATGGAAATATTGGGGCGGTCATCCTTCATTCCAGGGACTGGAACGTTGGATACCGGCCCAACAGCCCAAGTTATCAACCCAAGCGAAGCAAGAGTGGTTAACGAGGTCTCTGGACCATTATCCCCCCATTCCAGCCCCTGAAATGGGGGATGAGGGCCATTAGCAGTCTAGGTGCCCAAAACGGAAACCCGGGGTACTAAAAAAGAGGATTTTCATCCTACGGTTTAGGAAGAAAAATCCTTTTCCAAGACGGCCACCAAGGAAAGGGAAGGTGGGGGTTCCATACAGGGCCCCTCTTCGCTTTCCATGGCAGTCTGCAGAAGGCAAAAAGAAAACCCTATGACCATATTACCACAAGCACATTTTTCTCCCCTTTCAAATCTATCCTAATTTCGAGTAACTTTACCACAAAGCCAGTCCCAGGTGGACATGGCCTCTTTAATCCTATCTTTTGTCCATTCTGGACATGGCCAGTACCCATATTGTCTGGATCATGACCTTATTCCATAACCTGGACAATCTGGCCACTGCCCATGGCCACAGGCTACCCCTCAGTCACTAAAGCTATATCGCTATTTTAAGAAAACCCTGCTACATTTGCAAAACCATGCTTTTAGAAATGCGCCAATGTGCCTTACGCAAGTTTGCTGGAAATTCACTCATTTTTTATTTTTTCAACTGAATGCACATACAATCGTCATATAAGCTCTACACAAAATCCCACCAAACTTTGTAAACTCGTTCGAAATCAGGTCAGAAATATCCCACCCATCATCATCACCCCTCACTTCCCCAGACATTATTTCATAAGTTTCACAAGTGCAATGCTCAGAAAATATTATTGTCCCGAGGTTTCGGCCATATATTTTTATACATACGTTGATCTATCGCAACACCTCTTTTAAAAACATATGAAATCTGGCAGCAGGGCGCGTCCATCTTGTGCTATTCTTATCCATTGATGCATCTGCCTAAAGTAAACTGCCTTGACATCACTAAATCATATGCCCCTCCCCTGACCCTCACATTACCAACCCTAGTGATGTTCTATAACTTTCTCAGTGACGTTCCTCTTCAGCATAGCCAAACGCGCCCATAATCACCTATGTCACGTGACGCAGAACCTGAAAAATCAACACACATCCACTAACAACACAGCACGTCACAATTCGGAATATTAATACGTACTTTAAAAGAAAACAATAACACTGTACAATTTGTAAAGTACTTTTATTTCACAATAAACTCTCTGAGAACATCCGACTATTGCCATATTCAATCAAATTGCAAATGTGTTTCTTTGCTCATGATCCAAAATGTTTATCGTGAGGCACAAGTTGTTCTTTTTGCGTACGCAAACTGTTTGTTTTCGAGAAAAGAACCTCTTGGGTCGCATGGTCAATTCCAGGGCTTCTGAATCAACTTGGCCATATACCACCATAAAGGATGTTATGTTACTCCTAATCGCTAGTATAGCATACTGGCACATTGTCCCTGGGAGATCGTCCCAAAAACCAGTCACTGTGATCCAGGCGTTGACAACCATGTGCAGCTGCCAATTAAAGAAGCCGTCAGTTGGCATCTGGAATTGATGACAATCACAGAATGGCAGGATGTAGCTATTTCGAAAACATAACAGAAAATATGTCTCAATACCTGAACTTTATTACAATGTATCTATTGACTTTTTAATTCGCCATAGAGTTTAAACTAAGGATTAGCACACACATCAAACAATCTCAACAAAGAGAAAACAACGTGGAAACTGATACACAATTCGATATTTTCATACATGACATTTTAATGAAATATTAGCGTTGAACCTGGGAGAACCTAGTGATGGTCTACATGCACCTCGATGCTGCACTCCCCATAACCACGTAAAAAAGACAACTACACACAGATAGTACTAGTGTTACATTGCAATAAGCAACACAGAACAAACAAATAGAATATAACCCAAAATTAATCTTCAGATAATAAGAAGTTAATGCTTGTTCCGGTATACAATCGTCAAAATCAAACTTACATGATATTCACCAATTCCATTCTCTTGGCGTAAGTCAGACCGTAACGCTCACTGCGTTCGCACCAAAGATTTTTCATTAACTGAATTTACATGTTCCTTACACACTTTTGGAATGCATAACCTTATCAAATGTTCATTATTACAAACCTCATCTCATTGCATTCCTTACGGAATGGTCCCTTTCTCTCAAGGTCAAAAAACAATTCAACCTTATACTGTGTGTCGCATGCGTGGGATTCCTTCCCTCGCAACCAAAAATTCAAAGCTGGTGACCTTCACTCAGAATCTAAATACATTCTCACTTTACAATAACTTGGCTCATCGCATCCATGAGAACTTTATTCTCATACACGTGCAGGGCTGCTATTTGCATCAGACACTGCAGCTGGCTGCCTCAGATGCCAGGCTCTAGGGGACGGCAGTCTGACTCCATTATTATTTTAAATACATTTTAACACAGACACATTAATCCTTCGCCTGTACTTTACGCACATTATATTGTGGAACACCTCCAAATGTACCATATGACTTTCGTGATAAAAATAAACAGTTTTTTGCTTCTTGTTGCCATATCACATCCAATCCTCATCAACCCTCACCTCCCCAGACAGTATTTGATAAGTTTAACAAGTGCAATGTTATGTTTTTTAATATGTTTTTGCGGCAATGTCTGCAGACATCAAAACACGGATCCAAGATGGCGGGCGCATCGGATCAATCTGATGCACTTCACGCTCTTCACCATCCAATCAGCGAACGTGTCACACGTTCGCGGACATGACGCAACCGATTAGCCAATCGATATCTTGCCCTCGGAGCGAATAGGGAAGTGTGTCCGCAGAGCGGACATAGATATCACTAATTTTTTTAGACCTACTTTTTGACCGTTTTAAAGAAAACTACTGGACGGATTTTCACGCTTTTGGGACCAAGCCGCTGCTCCTGCCACAAATTTGGTGAAAATCCGTCCAGTGGTTTGGGCTGTAGGCATGCGCAAAGTTTTTCCCCATTCAGTCTATGGGAAAAAAAACACATTTTGGGACCACCCCTATAACTTTTCCCCCCGGACCAAACCTCGCCAAACTTTGCAAAAAAATTCAGAGTGGGCCATATACTTACACAGTTTGGTGTGGATTCGTCCAGGGGGAGCGAAGTTATAAGGCGCCTAAAAAGTGCTCTTCCTATGGGATTAGCAACTTAACCATAACTACACAGCCACTGATGTGGCTGTGTAATATTGTATCTTTCATTTATAGCCGCAGCTATGTGACAAGCAATGTGATTGGGTGAACCACACAAGCGGATAATAGCGGCCATGACTGGAGTGCGTTTCTGGGCTACGAATGGGAAAGGGCAGGGGAGGTGAAGAGGACCGTGGGGGTGCAGGGGGAGGTGGCATACATGTTGGGGCTACTTGGTGAGTGCTTGGGAGTGCAAGATAACATTTTTTCTTTCATGGTTTTCTTCTGAAAAGCCGCAGCTACAAAAAACAACAACTTTATATGGTGTTGCGATACCCATGGGTATATAGCGAGAAGCCAGTCGCAAGTAGGCACAGTAACGTTTCTCATCAGTTGATTGGCTGCTTTTCTACACACGACTATATGAATAGCCACAGGTATTAACCCATACATTTTCTGTGCAATAATCATATTGTTCTATGGATGTTAGACCACACAATTGTACTTGTTTTTCTGATTTCATGTCCACCCTTGTCTTATTTGCACATTTAAAGGTTGGCAACGTTTGGTTTTGAATTAGCAAGACATGTACATGTATCCATGGCTATAATCCAGTGTTTAAAGCCACAGGTTGAATAGCTGCAGCAATATAAGTTTTCTATGTGTTTCGTTGTTTGCAATTGGTTAGTGTTACTGCTGTAATTGGGTACTTGCCTGTGATAGGTTGCCGTTAAAATGTGTCAGCCATTTACTTTGCTTACTATATAGTCCTTGCCTTGTGCTGTTGATTTTGGAAAGTATGAAAGCCATGATTTTGTCCCCTTTTCTCATTTTGATTGCAGAACTCACACTGTGTACATGCTATTTGTGTGGCTGATGTGAAAGTAAGTGACAGTACATATTTAAAAGTTTATTTGCTGTGTTGCATGTGTCAGCTATATTGACCACTGCTATCAGATGGTATATATAGCAACTATTTTCCCCCTGCTTGCATTAAGGGGCAGTTAATTGTACCATGAAAGTGTTTAGAAAGTGCAATCTTCTTAACTATATAGGGCCTCATTACACGGAAGGCGGTAAGGGTTAATGGTCACCGGTAAGGGGAACCCGGTGACCGTTAACCCTTACCGCCTTACTACGAGGTCCCTTTGCGGGACCCGACCTTAACGGCTGGTGTAGACCAGCCGTTAAAGTTGCGACCCGCAAACGGACACTGGTGCTAATTACGGTACCGCAATTTGCGGTACCATAATTAGCTCCTTCCCCATTCCCATTATGCCCTATGGGGCAAAAATGGGAATGGGGAAGGGCCATCGAGAAAGGGGGAATTACCGCCCGCCAACTTTGGAATGGGGTGGTAATTCCCCTTTCCTCCATGGTGGTACCGGTATGGTACCAGCGGCAACCATGGTGCTAATAGCACCATGGTTTACTGCCTACCGTGTAATGAGGCCCATAGAATTAGAAAAATGTTAGTGCTTTTCATACACCTATACATAGTCAGTGTTTTATTGAAATGCTATTAAATGTTGTAATCCCTGTTCATACACCTATGCATTGGCAGTCTTTTATTCTATTCATAAAATGTAGCAAGTTTCTCTATGTATAAAGGTACACTATTTTATAAACACTTCTAATAGATTACATGTAGTGCGTGCACAATACATCTGCTGTCACCAAGTTCCAATTACCAATATTGTAGACAGTTTTTGTAATTGATTTGTCTTTACTTGTAAATAAGGTACAAATGGGGCTCCTAATTCTGCTATGCATGTTTTTTACATTCCACTATAATGCTACTAAAGTATACATTTTTAAAAGAACAGAATTCATATTTAAATATTTCCCTTTTTCTACACAGGTTACTGAGGTTAAAGGGTTATTTGGTTGCACGTTTCCTAAACCTTCAGTGCAACTCCTCAATGGAGTACCTCCAGCTGTCTGCAACAAAAAATACATGAGAATATTTAAATTGTCTCTGGAAGAAAATGGCATCTCCCACAGTGATTCAATTGTGTCATATGCAACACAAAATGTTGCACTGTTTCACATCTGGGTGGGGCAGCAGTAGGGGAGGATTGAGCTTGTGGAAGGTACTTTGATGCCGGTGGAAGGTGCAGAGGTTTTTGTGGTGGTCGATGGTGCAAAGGTTGACGCTGCAGCAGCTGTTGGCAGTAGTTTGAAGAAAAAGCAATGGGGAAAAGTTAAAGACTTTTTTGACAAACTGTTTTTTTATTCCACCTTGTTTTTTCCCCAATGACTGAATGATTCTTATAAGTGAAGACAACAACAGTTTGGCCCCGGTGGCTGTATTTTGTGTTTCTCATGGGCCTTTCGGTAGTTCTCAGCAATGTCGTCCCAGTGCACTCGGTCTCACTGTTGTATGAGGACACATGTCCCCATGCTCTGTTATCGGATGTTAGATACTCCACGGTGTAGCATTTTTTGCAGATCCTGCACTTCACCTGCACCTTTTCTGTATTATTTAGCAGTGGTGTTGCTCTACCATACAGTCCTTCCAGTTTTCTGCAGTTTTTTCCATGCTGCATATTGTTTTGTGGGGGTTAGATGCTTTGTTCAACCACCCACCCCCTCCATCCTTGCCCATGCAATGTACCCTCACCCTCTGTATGACTGTGCACCATACCATCACTCTTTATATCCAACCCAACCTGCCCCCTCTTTTCTAAACTCACCCACACTATGCTAGTTTCAGGTACCCCACTAACTGTACTTCCAGAGTCTGTACTCTTACCCACACTACTGCACCCTGTTTACCTGTACCCACTCATTGTATTCCCACCTTCTACCCTCTATACTCCCACTCATTCACCTTATCAATGTGTTAGTGTATGTTTTTTTTAATCCACCTTGGCTTTTTTTCCCAATGATTAGTATATGTGAAGAAAACAATAGTGTAGTACGCACACATGTTGAATCTAACATAGTGCATATGATGCACTAAATATCAGGGTAACACAAACATATATGTACAACTTTAATTGTATTTCATAAAGTATGTTCTCTAACTAATTGTTTTCTTTTTTTACAGACAGAAGAGTGCAAATGATATATTTCTCATTAAATATATTATGTGTACATATCTAATCTGAACCCCCCACTTTATCTAACTTTGAAAAGCCCACCCACTCACCCTGTTGACAGTCTACCCACACTCCATACACTCTACCCAGACCCTTTCTACCCCTATCTAGCCTACCTTCACCCTCTTGATCCTTACTCACCCTATTGCTATAGAATCTATTCATGCTACTGCACCGTACTCCCATCATCTCTGGAGTTCAAACCCTATGGCTCCGTGATCGCTAATTGCAACTTGCCATGACACACTGCTGTTGTCTTGAAAGTAAATAATCCTTGGGTCATTGGGAGAAAACAAATTGACACTGGATTAAAAAAAACAATTACAGTTATGTGAGTGTAAGAGTGATAGTATTTTTGTTTGAAATGTGTTGTGATTAAGGGAGTGCTTGAAGTATTTAATTACCTGTTGGCGTATTCAAACTACAACAGAGATTAGAAGATGTTTTGTTGTATGAGAATTGAGAAGGCATATTTAAAGTGTTTTGGAATGAAGAGCATTTTTCAAGTAGTTAGATACCTGTTGGTGTATTATAGCTAAATGGACTTTGAAAAGAACTATTGTAGTATTATTGATGTAGTTAGATACCTTTTGGAGTATTTTAACTGTTAATGGTGCAATAGTTTAGTGACTAAATGTAGGTTGAAGTAGTATTAAGTAGGCATGTGTTAAATCTGCTGGTAACCTATGTTTTGGATTAACATAGGTATAGTTACTTTCAAACCAACCACGTATTCTTTTTCCATATGCAGTGTAGTGTCCTGAAGTGGTTGGGGCACCAGTGTGGCATACTATATCTACTGTTGTGAAGGTTTATTTCCCAAGAGATACTTGGCTGTGTGTGAAGCCTGAAGATTACAGTTATTTTTGGTACCATCTGCATTGTACCTTAGAAGCATTAGTATGACATATGGGCTATGTTAGTTTATATGATTGTCTGAATTAGTTTGAATTCTGCAGAACGTGTTGAAATGGAATGGATTCACAATTTGTTATGGATACATATACAGATTGCTCCTTAGGGATGTGACCTTGTGAAACATGGTTTCAGAGAGTGCATGTATGTTTCCACGTGTATGAAATCTTGAAGATTTCCTTTATAGATATGGTGTTGGTTTCCAGTACTAGTAGTAAGTACATTAGGAAGACTTGTGGATATTCATGAGTGTTTATGTA
Organism: Ambystoma mexicanum; assembly: GCF_040938575.1. Lineage (NCBI taxonomy): Eukaryota > Metazoa > Chordata > Amphibia > Caudata > Ambystomatidae > Ambystoma > Ambystoma mexicanum. Next base: position 370,169,761 of record NC_090930.1, read on the forward strand.
CATTTTACCATTCCTGCACAGTAGTTCAATTCTTGCCTTATACCTGAGATACTGTAAGTGTTGTCAGGATTATTTGTGGAATTTCTATGAAGGACAAGCATTTGCAAACACAAATGGTCCAAGCCGTTTAAGTAAATGTTGCCATCAATTGGTGACGATTGAAAGAGAAGATTCATTGTCACATTAGCATAACAATTTACTCCAGTTGTGTTGCTGAATTTAAATGGACCAGAAAGTTCTGTTTGTGGATCATTTGATGGGCCTGCAGATCTTTCTGGAGAAGAGACATTTGTGTCTTTCTTTTCTGATGGACAAGCAGTTGACTTTGTACTAGACAGATTTGTGGTATTGCTTGATGCAAAAGGAGTTGGTAGTTGTTTTTTTTGTTGCAGTATTGTTGGGAAATCAGACATAGCTCCCGTTTGTATTTTTAAGGTTTCTTTTTTTGAGGCACAGAGTACATATCTAAAAGGGGGTGTATAGTGCCTGTATCCTGCTGTATTCCTGGATGCAAGGAATGTCATTATTGACTTTGTTTGCATCAGAGTTAACTAGGAGTAGAATATTGAGTGTACGCAGACATGAAAGTGCTATGTAACTCATACCATCTTATCTACTGGTTTTCTCTATGGTACTTGCTTCCAAAATGAATTGCTTCCACCAAGAAGAGAATACATGGATCCTTACCAATTCATACAAACAATATATCTTTATTTTTTCAACATAAAATGACAAAAGTTCATTATCTCAAAATGCATGTTGCATCCTTTGTCTTCAAACCAATGTTACCAACACATGCATTGTTAAATAAAAAAAAAACAGTGCAGACAGCCTGTATAGTCTGTACAAAACATCGTCTTGCATAATACTTGAACCTTGTTCATCAGATCTTGTTATCTGCTCATGCTTGATGTCAGGAAGACACAGAACAGTCCTTGTTTACCAATGCTTCTAGATATCAAGCTTTTCAAACACCTCTCAATACCCAACACGTTTCATTCCTCACTCATACCTCTATACATTCTGTCCAGGAAATTCATCAGGGATGCACAGACTCCAAACTGATTGTGAAAATTCTTTTATGCTATATAAATTCTTTAGTCTAAGCATATGGGGTGGGTGGTTCTGTTCCGCACTCCCCTTTTATCTTTTAATCCAGTGCATGTGTCTAACTGAAAAAGCAAGTGAAAAAAAGACTTGGTTTAGTTTTAACCAATCTAGATATATTTGAATTATAACACATTTTGTGGCTGTTATGGTCACTGGCCCTAGAACACAGACCCTGCACCATCAGGGGATGGGCTTAAGGGGTAACACAATTCTTGTTTCTCCCTTTGGGACAATCAAGCACAGGGGTCCCAACTGGACTCAGTCCTGTCACCTTTGGTGAAAGGATCGTGAACAAATATAATCAGAGACGTTTATTTTGGGCAAGAGTGCTTTATTCGTGGACACAGGAAAGTTCATGTGCATTCGTTTGGGCATGGTTACTAGGAAGCTAGGTTGCACATGTAGAATCATATAGGAGTGGCAGGGTGTGGCCGGTAAACCAGAGCTATTGGGCGTGGCTCAACTATATAAGCCCACCAAGCCTGCATGCAAATGCTTTGCGTTATTCTGCACTTGCATGCAGCGTAGCGCTCATCGTAGCCTGACTGCAGACACACCTCTTGGACTCCAGCTTCATACTTACTTGCCTGTTGACTCCAGCTTCTTACTTACCTACCTGTTCTCGTCCGCATGTGCCTTTCGTCCAACCTGGCATCCAGCATTCCATCTTCAACTCCCTGGGAAAGGCGAAATCTTGACCTTAATACTGCAGCATGATGAGCTCCTCATTCACGAAGACGGCACCTGCAAGATGATACGAAAGACAAGGTTAGACATTCAAGACATTCAGTTTAAGGTCGCGCCGCCATCGAAGCTCGCGCTTAACCTTAAATCATCACTTACTTGTTGTCGGACCATCGCAGAAACTCTCCTCTTTCATCTGGCTTCGCCTCGTGCTCCAAGGCCGCAGCTGGGCCGCAATTCCACCTATAGGAAGAAATTGGAAAAAAGACGTTAACAATACAAACATTTCAACCACGAGAAGAGACACTAGAACTGAAAGACACACCTGGTCTGGGCTGCCACGTACAATGGGCCAGAAAAAGGAACTCAGTCCCATCAATAAGCGCCCCTGCAGTGAGAAGCAGGATGGAGAGCTCATCATCTTTAATCAACAGGTGAGCCTATATGGGTCGGCTCATGCTCACCGCACTTTGGGAAGAAGGGTTTGAGAGAGACAACAGTCACATAGCAGCACTCTCACATTCTCTCATATCCACGCAGGAGCAGTGTCACCAATTGTCGCAACCCACAGCATATTTGCAGGGGTAGAAGCCTGATAGGAGTGATTCACTTCCAGGGAGGGCTGCAACCGTGGTTCTACATCCCCGCAGAGACCAGGTGAGCATAACAGAACGCAAAGCCTCTACAAATCTCTGCCTGGACATTATGGAAACTTCAGAGACAGACCAGTTGGCCCAATTACTGGTAGAGCTTTGGGCTGAAGTTCACGCCTCAGGACAGGAAACCAGTACTTTGAGGAGGGACCTCATTGTGACTCGAGAGCAAACTGACGACTTGGCAAAACAGATGCTTCCAGCACAAGCTGGCCAGGTTCCATTGCCTGGGTTTAACTATCCTCCGGTGTCCGGGTTGTCCGTAATTAACCAAAATGGAGGTGTCCTAAGGACACTATACCCGTCCATACTGTTCGTAGTCAAGTTGAAACTGTTCTAAGAACACGCTTGGTGTCCGCTTGGTGTCTGGAATGTCTGCAATTAACCAAAATGGGGGTGTCCTAAGGACACTATGCCTGTCTGTAATGTCCGCAGTCAATTTGAAAATGTTCCAAGAACATGTGCGGAGTCTGGGTTGTCCGTAATTAACCAAAATGGAGGTGTCCTAAGGACACTACACCAGTCCGTACTGTCCGCAGTCAAGTTGAAACTGTTCTAAGAACACGCTTGGTGTCCCGAAAGTCTGTAATGAAACACAATGGGGGTGTCCTAAGGACACTGTGCATGTCCGTAATGTCCGCAGTCAAGTTGAAACTGTTCTAAGAACATGCGCGGTGTCCGTAATTAACCAAAATGGAGGTGTCCGAAGGACACTATTCCAATCCGTAATGTCCGCAGTCTAGTTAAAACTGTTCTAAGAACACGCTCGATGTCCGGTATGTCCGTAATTACCCAAAATGGGGGTGTCCTAAGGACACTATGCCTGTCTGTACTGCCTGTATAACATCTACGCACATGCACACCACACCATAAGTCCTACGAACAGTGCGCCTGTCCGTAATTGTTCGTTTCACTTGTGTCACACGTTTAATTAGTTTCAGGAGCTGAACACTGTCTGTAGAACACCCATGCACATGTGCACAACCGTTCCTGTACATTTGGTGTCCTGCAGACACCCGTTCCCTTCGCGGACGTGTTCGCGATGTCATCATGTGACCGCACCCACGCTGAGTGTGTGTCCTGAATTGCGGACACTGTCCAGGTCCCCAAACATTTTAAGACTACCTTTTCAGGCAAACCACAGTATTTTATAGTAAAAAATCACCATAGCACATGTCCCAGACAATTACCCTGACTTTCTACATACTTTTTGGAACTTTTTGAGCCTTTTTTGGGTGTTCGATATGTCCGCGGACAACGCGGCTGTCCACGGAGCACATACCTGCACCCCTATAAAAGGCCAAACCCCAGAGCTCATCTTCATTCGGTCTTTCTACTTTTGGAGATTGACCTGCTTTTGCTGCCTTTGCTGTTGAATCTTCAAACCAGATGGCATCCATGGCTGCTGTACTTCCACCTGGTGCTACATCTGCCTCAGCCCCACACCCACCCCCTCCAGCACCACCACCTCCCTAAGGGCCTGAAGAGGGGAACAGGCATGAGGATGTAGAGGAGGCCGAAGAGAATGAAGAGGATGAGGTAGTGGAAGTCCCTACTACCAGCACTCGCTGTGAGTCTTGGGTGTGGTGGTTATTTACCATTCATGGTGACGTACCCAAGACTCGTGCGAACAAGGTCAACTGCAACCAGTGCAAAATGGTGCTGAGTCGCGGGAGGCCTGGTTCGTACATTTTTGGTACGACATCTATGAAGCGACACTGAAGGTCATTCCACGGTGGGGCCATTCGCAAAGCTGTACCTTGTGATCTATGTAGTAGGTTGAGTTCCTCAACTACATCCTCTGTTTCCACTCCTCTCACCACAAGAGACACTCCTGTGGGAGAGCACATCCCTCCAGCTGCCTCACAGGCCATTCACGATGCTGACCCTTACCTTTTGAGGGTCACAGTTTTGTGTATGTACTGCGATGCAGGGGGGAGAGACTTCGTAGTGCTTTTGAGACTGTGGTCTCGGGGCACGAGAAGACCTGCTACCTACCTAAGTAAGGCCCACCCTACATCTTCCTCTCTCCACCTGCCCTGCCTTATCCCCGTGGTTGGTGTCCCCCCTTACCCTCCTGTCCCCTCCTCTCTTAGTGTGTTGTGTATAAAAAAAAAATATAAAACAACACAAATCCAACAAATGGAGCAGAGCCCTGTGTATTTTTAGAAGTCTGCGGACAGTTTGCGGACATCTAAAATTTTAGTGTGCTGTTCTATGAAAACCACTGCACTTTTCTCTGGGAGGAAGTGGTGGCTCTGAATAGAGCCTTTTGGTGGCGTTTTTTTGTGTTTCAAAAACTTGAAATAGTCAACACCTACTGCAAAATGAATGGCTGGAATTCCACAAAAGGTTGCAATGCATTTTGTACATTTCTCAGAAAAATCTGATTACCAGCATAAGTAAGATGAACTCCATCTCTGCGGAAAATGTATGTGTTACGAAACATAATATTTTCATTGTGGAAAGAGGACATGCCAACATCTCTTAGAAAGGAACAAACAGTCTTATTAACATTCCGCCTTGCTTTCTCCATTTGTGGACCAAATGAAGAAGAACGCAGCCAAATTTTCTCAGCGCAATACGTGAAAATATTACTTGGGAATTTGGAAACACGTCCATGGCCTTCCCAAGTCCTTCCTTCATCGCAAATTGCAAAGAAATTCCTGACACATGTCCTAAACTGTTCCCTCCACAATGAATTATAATTTTGTCTGGATGAAGCTCTGTCTCCAAAGTAGCACAGAGAAGTACCAAGTCCAACAACTTCATTTCACACACTCCATGCCAGTGCACTTCCACATAAGGGAATCTAAGATCTGCAGCTACTCCACAGCGTTCTGCATGCACCTGAGAAACTCTCTCCTTACACAACACACCCACTAACCTTTACTGACCAATCACTTGCTCTGCTCATTCTCATTTGCATGCCCCTCCACCCCAAAATCTCTGTATGTAATACGCGATGTCCGCAGGCTACCATCATGTCCGCGGACATATCGAAAACCTGAGCGTGGTGAATGTAAATTTAAATAGTCTGCCCCATGTCCCCTTTGAGGTTGGCTCTGAAAAGAGTCTTTTTTTTTTTTGTAGATGCCTGACAAACACCTATTATTTTTTTTTCCTTACTTTACTCCTAAAATATTCACATAACATTCTCCAAAGCAACCCTTACATTCCAAAACAGAATGACATTTCCCAAAAAAGATAAGGAAATACCATCTTCTTCAAAATTAACAGCATTACTGGGATCAATGTTCTCATTATTAGAAAAGAACATACCAGCTCTAAGCATGAAAGCACACATGCCTCAGTTGATTGCACAACTAGCAATGTTTTGCTGATGACAAAACACAGAACTATTGTCCCATATCGCCCTAGGTACTAATCCAGAAAAAAACATTTTACAATTTGGAAGGATGTTCATTACTGCTTGAACCAAGTTTTCCAAATCTGCCAACAAAGTAGGGACACTGACATAGCCCAAATGGAAAACTCAATAATGCAAAACTACCACAACTTGACCATATGTTCACAAACTTGTACAATTCCCTGTACATTGCAATCAGGCACAGTGCTCCACACCACCTCCACTCCTTTAACATCAAAATGGTTTGCCACATGCCTGCATTGAGCATACTGCTGTAAACCATACACAACCATATCTAAACGCACCAACACCCTGACTTTCTTCACCTCGGCCATCTTCACTACACTCACTCTCTTTCAACACAAATCCACAACCTCAACATCTGATTGGCTGATCCTTACAGTACCCTTTTCATGCTGGATTTTCTGGAAAACCCTGGATGTGGCATGCACTGTCCGCGAACAGCTGCGGTGTTCGCGGACATCCTAACTCTTGGACAGCCCTTCTACCCTTTCCACTTCACTCCCTCTGCCATTCCCTCATTGGATACAGCTAAGCAGTCACACAACCATCCACCAATCACATCCAAGTTCAGCACTTCAAATGTACTGTTGATCACTCTGAGAAGAAGTCTCATATCATTGGAAAGCACCTACTACAAAAAGTACTCTACACATCTCCAAGATTTCTGCTGCATAAATATCCACATGAATGAATACAAACTACAGGTATGCATATTATCTGCACAATACATGTACAACTCTTATAAATGCATATAAACAGAGTAACTGCCACTTAACCTGTATAACCTATAAAATGAACTTATTGTAATTTTTTCTATTTGCTGTAATCAACTGTCACTTCCAAACCTGTCTGCTATCTTTTTTTTTTATTACCCACGCCTTGACAAATACATATATTCTATGCTTTTCTATACAGTTTCTGCCATTTACCTTATAAAAATTGCAAAATAAATATATAATTATTTCTTCTTTCTCTTAACATTCTATAACACAGCGTTAAAAAAACAAATTAATTTCATACACTTAATATTCTACACATTTGCAAAGCATGTTGAACTAACATAATATAAATAAAATATAAATGCTGCACATAGTCAAATGAAACTGCATGCATACACTATGTTGAGAAATCAAACAAGAATACTACTATAAAGACACAACATAATTAACTTCTTTCTTTTTATTTTTTTTTATTTTTTTATTATGACTTGTTGTTTTTCGATATCAAAATCTTTACAACAACGGTTTAAAATCTTATTCTAACATATAAAAATCAAGTTCAAACATAACAAGCAAAGAATATAGCAAGCAAAAAATAACAAGCAAAAAGTAAGAGAAAGAGAAAAAAGAAAAGTAATATAATGCAAAATACAAGACATTAAAGATAGAACATACTAAAAACTTGAATCCACTAAAAAAATATGATGGACAATACAAAACAATATAAATAGCAGCATACTAAGAACTTGATAAAAATGAATTCAATTCAGCCATTCGAGCATATAGCTAAAATATATCGGATCAGCCCTGAGCCTTCCAAAGTGATATTACTGTTAGCAATTTGTATCAGCAATTTGTTATTAAAACTTAGATCTTCATTCATGCATAACTTTGATATTTGCCAGCTTCTGCTCTATCACAGACAAAAAAAAGTATAGATCGACAATCAATGACTGCCTATACCCCCACATACATTGTAACCACAGTAGTTCAGATTTATGATTTGATGATGTATCCACATAATTACCTAAGTATCTTAGGCGCTCCTTTGCGAAATATGAGCAATAAATCACAAGATGCTTCAAAGTTTCAATCGATTGAGCCTTACAGAATCTACAAGGATCTACATGTGATGATTCAATATTCCGCCAGCATTTTGTTCGTTCTTTTGTTAGGAAGAAATTAAATCTGAAGCGCATGTATGTTGTTCGTATCTTATGGCATGGAGCCTGCCTGATATAAGGGATTAAAGGTTTCTGCTTATGGCGGAAGTTCGCATATTCCTTGTATGCTGGATAATTGCCGATTTTATCAGATATCATTGCCCAATCATGCTGAAATAGTTTACTCTTCACAATTTGGGGCCGTTTAATTAGATCTTCTGTATCCATTGCTAACGCTATCAGATTTTTTTGACAGTATTGACCAGCAGCATAAACAGATTTCGGGATGCCATGCTTGAGCATTTTTCCTAAGTCTTCATATAAAGAGTTTGACACAGGGTCCAACATTTTAGCATAACTATCAAGTTTTCGCCATAGGTACCTATAAGCAAGAGACTTAAGTCCAAGTTCATGGATAATTATTACATTTGGAATAGATGAGGGTAGATGCAAGACTTCTTTCCAAATTTTACCTTGGATTTTATTCAGGATATTCCCAATTTCTAATGAACATAGGTCTAAGCCATAGATGATTATTGCTTCAACTTTAAGTGTATAGAACTCAATCAATGGAAGTAGAGACAATTGACAAATCTTTAAGTATATTAGTTTCATCTGTGCGATTAGTGGGGCTGTTTTAACGACAATTTCGACCTGCCATTTAGAAATTGAATCTGAGTTATTTAAGTTGTAACCTAAATATATCATACCCAAAGCACGGAGTATGATCAACCCTTTAATGCTCCATTTATACCTAATGATCTTTCTCTTGTTTGTAAAGATCAAAATATTAGATTTCTTTGAATTTAAGATCAAATTATGGGTCTAACAGAATTTAACTAGAGATTCCAGTTTATTTTGGAGACCAAAAGGGGTTAAGTCGAACAAAATCAGATCATCCACAAAGGCCAGCCAATCAAGACGTAAATCGCCCAATTTAACCGCAAATGAATTACAAGTGGCCCATATATTATCAATCTCTGTAAGATATAAGTTAAAGAGCGTGGCAGCAAGGTTACATCCTTGTTTCACTCCTATGTTTGTGGCTATCGGAGGAGTCAGTAGACCGGTATTATCGATCTTTATCCTATAGGAGGTGTTAGTATGTAAAAGTGCTATCATGGCAATAAGGTCAGATGGTATATGTAACTCTCCCATTTTTTGCCACAGTATTTCTCTTATTACCGAGTCAAAAGCCCCAGATATATCAAGCAGAGCCATATAGATCGGGCCTTGGTTTTTCTGCCTAGAGAGCTTCAGTAAATGCATCATTATGGTAGCATTAAGGTGAGTGCCCATTCCCTTCCGGAAACCTGTTTGGTATCGAGACAGGATCTTATGTTTTTCAATGAATGCATTTAAATCCTTTAGAATTAAGGCAGCAAAGATCTTCGCTGTGACATCTATGAGTGCTATCGGCCTAAAATTGTTGGGATCATTCAACACTCCTTTTTTATGTAAGGGTATCACAATTGCCGATAGCCATGATTCTGGTACAGTTTTAGTTCGAAATACCCATTCCAGTCGCCTTAATATAATTTCTGACCAAAGCCTCGGGTCATCTTTTATAACACAGGGAGGGATCCCATCCGGACCAGCAGCTTTGGAAGATTTCAGGTTCCCTATTACCTGTTCGATCTCACCTATGCTCCAGGGGCAAAGGCAGGGTAAATCTATCATGAAGTCTGGACATTGAATTTTGCTAAATTTTTGGGGCATGGCATATTTCTTCCGATATATTTCAATCCAGACCTCTCCACTCACCGCTGAACATAACAACGAGGTACCCTTCAACAATGGATCTTTTAGTGCCCTCCATACTTCCCTTGAATTTTTCTTAATCAAATCTTGGATCATTTTCTGATTTGATTTGATATATTTCTTAAACTTAAGTTGTTTAAGATCGTTTTTATAACTGATCAAAATTGCCTTTTTTTCATTAGCATAGGACTTTATAGATTTATAGTTTTCAGATAATTTACGTATGTCAAAGTTTTTCTGTTTTTTCCTTGCCGCAATTTCGACATTGTAAGCACTTGCAGAGTATATATGTTTTTCGCTTTTTCTTTGGGTTGCTAATGATTCCATGTGATTGTGTATCATGAGTTCGTTCTTCTTTTCGCATAAGTTCAATTCTTTTTTGGACATCGTTTGGGTATTTGTTTTAACTATGTCCCTATTTACCAAGTAATTTAAGTGCCTATATAATCCTGGGTTCCATCTGATAGAGATGGCTTTGCGATCTAATTCCAATAATGACAATGCAGGTACAGAATTGTAAACAGGGAGGATACCATCCAACCTACACTGCAAGATGCAGTGATCGCTTAGGTGGGTAGGTATGATATTACACATTGATGATGTGTTTGCTAAGGCCCCTGAGATTACAATATAATCAATAGTCGAAGTCTTTGTGCCACGGGCCCAAGTATATAATGGATCTTGTTCTATAAATGGCATAACTTGCATATCCCATAGTTCGAAATAAGTTGTCCACAATTGTCCCCTTTCATATGATGATATCGCATATTGATTAACTGTGCTCTCAGAGGACACACTCGTTACACAAAGGTTAGAATTAAAATCGCCACCTATAATGATTTGCATGTTAGTAGTGACTGCGACGGAATCAGACATCACCTGATTCAACTTTTCGATTATGTTATCAACAGACATTAAAATAGGATTCCAATACAGTGCAATCAATAGAGTATCTGAAAATATTTGCGTACTTGATGACAACTTAATAGCTAGAATATCTGTGGATGTAAAAACTTGACAAGTTGCAACGCAATATGCGTGTTTTATGAATATCGCAAGGCCGCCAGATGGACGTCCAAATTTGCCTCTCACAGCATGTGAGCAATAAGCAATATAGCCTTCTAAATAGATATCATTTAGAGCCATAGTTTCTTGGACTATTATTATCGCGGGTAGATTCCCCTGAGGACAATTTTGGAACCATGCAACTAAGTTTCCAAATCCACAGCAATTCCAGGAATTTATTACTAATACATTATCTTATAGATTCACTTTGTCTTGCGACCCCCCTGTTACTGTTTTCATTAGTGGCTTAGCCGCGCAAGACTTGTCGCAATTTGTGCCACTGCTTCAGATTGAACTCTGATCTTTTCATGCAGACTAGCCAACTGATTATCGCGTGCCTCAGGGCTAGATACAGTTTGAGTCAGTGATGGTGGATGTTCAACAAAGCAAGTAGCATCTTCCATCGAGGAATACACAGACAAACCATAGCCCAGTGTTAGGAGATCTTTTTCATGTTTCCATATCAAGGAGGCAATTATTACGGATTGACATTTGCAAAGCATCCTGCAATTTGGCACATAAGGGAGTCTAATCCAGTCAATGTCGTTCGATACTAGATTACGTAAAGCAGGAATTTGGTGAAACACTTCCATTAGAGAAGAACGATTTAGGTTGGGTTTATCGACCTTTGTCGAATCTACCGTCCATCCCATTATCAATTTCATTTCTTGGGATATTTCTTTATCATTTAAAATTCTCCCCTCTCCACGTTTTTCTATGATTTTACTATCACTAAGCAGATGTGCTTTTGCATATGCCTCTGAAATACTGGGCGTGGCCTGTAAGTTAGCATCCCCAGGAACCTGAGAGGGGACATTATCTTTATCCACGCTACTTACTTCGCATTGCTCACTGACATGCAGAGTATTATTAACACGATCGGAACCATCAATGTTATGCCCCGAGCCCTGAGGAAATTGCGATAATGATGTTATTTTCTTATCCATCTTCTCAAAGAACCGTTGTAACTGTGTCTGAATAAGCAGCAGAGTTGATAATGCCTCAACTTCTTTAAGGTGTACATCAGGTACGCCACTCACCTGAGCTTGGGTCTTTTCTGGAGATTTCTGTAACACTGCGGATGTATCCTCCTTTTCTATGTTTTTTTTCATACCCAATAGCTCCTGGCTTTCTGTATTTAGTTGAGTTAGATCAATAACAGTTTCTGGGTTTGTTTTTATATCAGAAGTTTTTTTGTATATATTGCCTGTCAAGGGCAAGATATTATTTTTTTTGTTTTTTTTTTTATTTTTGGTGTTTGTTATGATAAGTCCTGTCTGTGTATTGTCATTTTGTATGCCAGCATGAGCCTTCCTTTTCATAGCTCTCTCATGGAGCTTTTTGGCTTTGCGAGACATGAAAAAGGTAGAAGTTTTTTCGTTACCATTATCTGCCAGGGCTACAATAGACACGTGTTGCTCTATATTACATTCATCCTTTAGATCAATCAAATCTGTAAGGGGAGTAGGACTATCCGGAGTAATTTCTGATGTAGGTGATTTAGTTTCATCATGGACAGGAATTTTCTCCCCCATAATTTCATTTGACACTAAATTTGCAGCCAGCAGTATCTTTTCTAGTACTAATATCCTTTCATGTTGTAATTTTGCTATCTCCACATATGGTGGCAGCTGTCTCGTGCTCCATTCCATGGCATTGGCACTTGTATCAATATCAGTAATATCCGTTTTATCTCCAGAGATCGTTTGCGTGGCTTGGGACTTTAACAGAATCACCTTCCCCACTTTTGCCTCAGGCTTAGTTTCCACTAGCATATTCTCTTGTTTTGTTTTTTCCTTAAGCACTTGATCAGCCCAGAAAGAATGACATTTGTCTTGCGCCATCAGAAATCCCTCTATTCTACTCAGTTTGGCATTGATTTCTGAATTGGCTAGACTCAGAGCGCCAATTGCTCCATGTGTAAATTCATGACCTTTGTCCAACAAGTTCAGAATTCTTGCCAAAACTGGGAAGTTCTGTAGTTCTTGTTGATTGAGATCCACTAATGTGTCTTCCAAAGGAAATAGAGGAAGTGAGGAATTTGGTTGACGAGATACATCTGAAGACAATTTAGGGATAAATATGTCAGGGCCAGTGACTGGAGATTGTGAGTCAGTTATGTCTGTTAAGTTTCCCTTCATCTCATTTGTAGGTGAGCTCGCATTTTGTATTTTCCCTTTTAATACCCAGCCAATATCGTTCAACCTTGTTTCTGCTAGCTGATTCAAATTGTCTGCGATTGCAGCATGAAAATGGACTTGTTCTCTAAGTCCACGTGAGGACGCTGCTGGTGTCGATGGCCCGTTTGATAGGCGAGTTCTACTATGAAGTTCAGCAAGAACCACTGGTGCAACCAATGAGGTGTCTGTTATAGATGTACTACACCCCTCAGCCATCGCCCCCAACAGTGAGCTATCGGTGATTGGTACATTGATTATGGGATTCGAAGAATACATCGGTTCCACATTTACCTCACTGTGGGTTTGGGCTAGGTTATCTATTTTATTGTTTTCTGATACAAGCTTCATATTACTCAAAGTAATTGCAGATTCTATTTTACTCGAGGCTACATTGGAATCAACAAAATCGCTAACACTTTTATTGACGCATATGCCCTTTTTTTTTGTCTGCTTGAACGTTTCATGAACATCTTCTTTGTCTGAAACATTTCCCTCACTTAAAGTAGAGGGAGACCCTTTTAGGCACCTTTTCCCATTTCTCAGCTTTTTAACCATACTGCAACTCTACCACAACAATGCTCGTGTACGTTAATATAGTGCCACCAATACTTCACCAAGCAAAATCTAGAATGCTCAATATGCTACAGACACCTCCTACCCAGCCACTTATCCAGCAGATTATATGATGGCTGTTATAAAACAATGCTCTCACAAAGTGCACAACAAAGAAAAAATCAGAACAGTTACACTTAAGTACCGTTACCGTGCTGCTTCCATTTGAAGCAATTGCTGTGCACACTCCGCGCCCCGCGCCGCGCATCGTGAACAGTAAACAGTACTTGGTGTACTTGGTGCGCAGCGCGGGTGCGCTGGTGTCTATGTTTTTATAACGTCAGAACGAGGCGAGCACTCCAGAAGGAGGAGTCAGCGTGTTTGGCGCCTTTAACAAAGCAAGAAAATAAAAAGAAAAAAAGAAAAGTCAAAATTGGAGCGTGTTTCAATAAGGAGCTAATATGAAGTACGATTACAATATGAGTTATAAGTTGTGCACAACGTGCACAGCTCGTACCACGAGCTTGATTCAGTCACCTTTTTCTATTTTCGACCTCCAGGCAAACTGGTGTTACTGTAAAGGACGTCCTCCTCATGGACCATCAGCAACACAGCACCGAGCAAGGAGCAAGTCCCACGTTGAAAGCGGAGCGCTGAAACAGCTGACAGGAGCGCAATCCGAAAAGCAGGTTCCCGGACAGTAAACAGTACTTGGTGTACTTGGTGCGCAGCGCGGGTGCGCTGGAGTCTATGTTTTTATAACGTCAGAACGAGGCGAGCACTCCAGAAGGAGGAGTCAGCGTGTTTGGCGCCTTTAACAAAGCAAGAAAATAAAAAGAAAAAAAGAAAAGTCAAAATTGGAGCGTGTTTCAATAAGGAGCTAATATGAAGTACGATTACAATATGAGTTATAAGTTGTGCACAACGTGCACAGCTCGTACCACGAGCTCGATTCAGTCACCTTTTTCTATTTTCGACCTCCAGGCAAACTGGTGTTACTGTAAAGGACGTCCTCCTCATGGACCATCAGCAACACAGCACCGAGCAAGGAGCAAGTCCCACGTTGAAAGCGGAGCGCTGAAACAGCTGACAGGAGCGCAATCCGAAAAGCAGGTTCCCGGACAGTAAACAGTACTTGGTGTACTTGGTAACTTCTTTCTTTTACAATTGCAGTGAAGACCACTCTACTGGAAAACAGCAACACCTGAACTACAAACACCAACTATAAAGAAACCTGCTTATTCCACACAAAAAAGAGTAAGTACAACACTACCTTAGTTTCTCTGCCTAATCTTTAAATCTCTCCACAATCTTACTCCCCCTTACCTTTGCTCTCTCCTCTCTTTCTCCACTCCCTCCCACTTCCTTCGTTCTGCTGACCACTTTATTCTCACTGTTCCTCCTTCCCCTTGTGCACATCCTGTTCTGCTCCTTCCATCTCCTAGCCCTGCACTGGAACTCCTTACCTCTCTCCTACCTTTTCCTCATTCTGCACTTTCCTCACATCTCTCCTCACATCTCTCCTTCTCCATTCCCCACCATGAAACTCCTCTCCCCTTCTTGCCCCCTCCCCTCTCCCCCCTTGCCTTATCTCCTCAATCATCTCCCTTCCCTACCCTACCCCATCGCCCCCAATTCTCACCCTTCACCTCATCCGTTTCCCTCCACCTCCTCTTCGCCAACCCTCCCTCTCTCTCACTTCTACTGCACCACTCTCCTTCTCCCCAGTCTTGGTCTGATTCTCAATTTTTAAATTGCTTCCACTGTTACTGTTATAATGTTAATGGTTATATGTATCCAATCGTTGTTAAAATGTGTTACTCTAACACACTGTACGGGTGATTCATGTAATTTGTGCACCAAAAAAAACAAAGATGTGTGCACCATTCTGCCCACAAATAACCATTTATTAAAAAGGCATTAGCATGCAGAATCGCACACAAATCCCCGTTTTTTGGAGCACAAATAACATAACTCAGCCCCTAGAATATTAGTATTACAAAACAAATAATTGGTTTAATTGTATACCATAAGATTTACTATTAGTGCTTATCCTCACCACTAGCTCACTTTCTACTGTCATCTGAACCACAGTATAGTAACACACAAATAGAAGAATAGCCTTCCCAACTAATTGTAGCTGCATAATGCACAATCACATACCACCAGATACATCTTTACCATCATACTCAGACACTCATGCATACAGCACACATACATTGCACAACAGCCCAACCCATACCTTCTTTTTTTGTTTCAACAGACCCCACAGAATGCCTACCAGAAAGCAAGTCCGTAGAAAGCAAGGCAGAAATAGAGCAAATGAAAATAAAAAGGTCCAAAATAACCATCCATCTCTAGCAGAGTTTGAACAAATAAAACAGCTAACAAAGTCATTTAGCAAAACAAAACAATTGTCCAGTACAGAAACGTTGCCTCCTCTATCAAAATGTAAAAGAAAACAGAAAATGATTAACAAGAATGCAGCTTCCACTAACGCTAAAACTGCTCCTATAAATCTTGATATATTAGGAAGTAACCATACCAAAAAAAGTATATTAGCAAAAATGTTCCACCACAGAGTCCTTCAGAATCTTATAAAAACAGGAGACAAATCATGCACAACCCTTAAAAACTACCGTAGAAAATTAATCTTAGAAGGTTTGATAGACAGTGCAATCCTTCTCAAAAGAAAGTTGGTTATTTTAGTGTTAAACAAAATGAAACAACTAACAAAACTAAGTACTAAACTACAAAAAAGAATTCTCAATAAACAGAATCAGCAAAAATACATTCTTAAATATCTGTGGAGGTGACTGGAGTCACACCACAAGCACAGAACAATATTTCAATGAAGAAGCATACAAACAAAATCAAACAAAGACAATTGCCATCCATAGTAGTGGACGAGGTTATGAAAAACGTAATAATGCCATACTGGAACAATAAATACTGCTTACTAAAATATCCCCAGAAAACTCAGTATCAATTCTCCATTCGACTGAACCAGTAATTCAGTATACAAATGGCCATGCATGTCAATGTGCAACATTGCAAAAAAATCTTTCAAATCTTTACGCCAGTTCCTCAATCAATGTGTTAAAGGCATAGCCAAAATCAAAATAAAACTGCTGCAAAATATGGATACCTGCCCAGCCCGCAAATACACAGGACTGCAAGGACATTCATTGGCCTGCATTTCAGGACCTATTTGCAAAAGCACCTTCCATCATATCAAAATGATATTAACACATCATTCAACTATAAGAAATCTAGTCTATAAACTGTACTATGCTAAAAGTCCTGCTTTAGCACTAGCCAATTTAAATAACAATCTTCTACATGTTACAGCCAAAGACCTACTTGAAGAATTCAACCATATCCAGACGAAATATTTTGGAAGTGAAAACCACTTACAAAATTCAATAGCTTTACAACAGACTAGCAACAATTCTGCACATGGCAACCTTCTACTACACACATACAAAAAAGAAATACTAACATTCAAAAGTACATCCGCTGAAGTACCAAACCACGTGTGTGTTGCCGCAGAACTTTTTATAAAAGTAACACAAAAACTATAGATGTAACATACACATAATTTGGAATTATTCCCACTACCAAAACCCCTGCAACAACTCAATTTATATGGGAGCATCATAATTCAAACAGTGCACCCATTTCAAGCAATAATACGCCTTCAACCAAAAACAGCAAAATTACCTCCCTCTGAATTGGTCAAAGGCAATCGGGGCAAAGTAGTGTATTTACCATTTGATCTAAAAGAAAATGTGGACACTCTGGGAGTGCAACTTCCAATAGAGCAATCTTTAATTGTCTTAGTAAATGGTGTACCTACAAAAGAAAAACAAAATTGGCAACAACTGGTAGACTTATATAAAGTTAGACAAGCCTTGCAATATCTAAACGACAATAATGAATACTACAAAGAAATAAAGATTGAAGAAAACTTAAGGGAAACAACTAAAATAATTCAAGAGTCACCAGGAACTGGTGAATTTGAACTTATAGATCCTGCTACAGTATCCAATATTTTAGACCATTATACAATTCATCCATTACACTCTAATGACAATATAGAAGATGCACTAGAAACGTACCAAATGCGACAAACAAAATGATCACCAATCAGCATATGGGAAAAAAGTATAGACGCACATGCTTTTCCTCTACTCTTTCCTACTGGCTAAGGAGGAAGGTACAATGATACACCTATTCAAATAACAGCATCAGAATACCGCTCTTTACGGATGTATTCTGACAATCCCAGATTTAGACAAAATGTGTAATACATATTCCACCTACTCTTTGAAAGTGAACTAGCAACTCTATGTTACAGAGTTGCACACACATTAAAATCAGGAACCCACTTTCAAAATATGTCAGCTACGCAATTACTACATCAAGTGCAAGAAAAAGATTAGGTTTTACAATCAATCATTACAAATCTATTAGCAAACATGCGTGGTACTGAAGAGTACTGTTTCCAACGTCACGGAGATGTACATTGTATGATAAGAAACCATGGCACAACCTCTTTGTTTGTTACATTAAGTTGTGCAGAATATGCATGGGAAGATTTACACGATTTCCTACGCATATCAAACAAAAACAAAACAAACATAGATATACTAACACCTGGAGAACTTTGCTCTCTAGATCCTGTTAAGGTTTCTAGATATTTCCATCATCGCTTCATTGCTATGCTACACTTTATTTGCAATAAAACTGTTCCTCCCCTCGGAGAAGTGCAACACTTCTTTTGGTGAAAAGAATACCAAGCCAGAGGAGCACCACATATCCACATGCTTGTATGGATTAAAGATGCTCCTAAATTTGGTCAAGACAGTGATGCCACTGTGTTACAGTTTATCAAAAAATATGTCACTTGTGAAATTCAATCAGAAGCAACAAATAGTGATCTTCATGCACAAATTGTACAATGTCAAAGACACAAATGTGGCAAATATTGTTGTTGCAAATACAAAAACAAAGGGAAATACTACACCAATTGCCGCTTTGGTTTCCCTAGACAGGTTACAGAAACAGGTGAAGTGAACAACTTCATGTCTTCAGTTAAACATAGTGTTAAAGATAAATCAGATAAAAATACATATTACATAAAAAGAACAGAATAAGCAAAATATATCAATGATTACAATGCAATCATTGTCCTATCATGGAATGCAAACATAGATGTGCAGTACATTGCAGACAATTCCACTGCAGTTGCACAATATTTTACAGCCTACTTATCCAAAGCAGAAAAAAACAGAGCTTCAAGACCTCTGGAATGACCTGTCATCAGACAAAAGACTGTCTCAGAAATTGTACAGTTTGGGCATAAAAACGCTCTCCCATAGACAATGTGGCTGCTATGAAGCTGCAGATTGTTTAACCGGTACTGCTTTGTATGGACAATCTGAAAATATAGTATGGCTAAGTCTTGGTCCTGCTAAATCTAGAAAAAGTGTTCTCAAATCATACGATGACATAGCCAAAAATGATCCCAACAGCCAAGACATTTTGAAAAACAATTTACTAGACACATACTACCCAAACAGAAGTACCACTTTGGAAACCATGTGTCTATACCACATAGCCCAAAACTTTGCATACACAAATAATATAAAACCAGGTGTAAAAAAAGGTAGATACAGAGTGACAAATTGTGAAGGCAGCTTAGTAAAACTTACCAAACCAAGTTTAATTAATCATATTAAATTGTCATTAAAAACTCCTCAACATAAAGAACTATATTACATGTCCCTGTTACAAATCTTTAAACCATGGAGAAAAGAAGAAGAGATACTAGATAACTTTGACTCCATTGAAGACGCTTTCAAAGCAAATGAAAGCACTATAACCAATGTAAACTTTGAACAGTAGAAAACAATGTTGCACAATGAACAGCAACACGAAGAAGAACTCCAGGCCCAACTACATAAGGACACTCCCGACAGTAGTCAACCTTTTGTAACAGGAAGCCAATAACCACTGGGACAGCCACTATTAGTAAATGAGGCAGAATTAGCTATGACAGAAGTAGAAAACACCATGTGTCAGTATGAAGATACAGAAGACTTAACTGTACTACAATCAAAACTAAACAATGAGCAGTGTAGCATTTTTCAAGAAGTAACAAAAGAAATTGCACATGGTGTACAACATGAAAATAAAGAATGTACCTGCCAAAATTACAAACCTATACTACTATACGTCAGTGGTGAAGCTGGTTCAGGCAAAACATTCTTAATCAAAATAATCAGCAAGTTCCTTCAACAATTGACAAACAACAGACTGTCAGCTGTTGTAACTGCCCCTACAGGTTTAGCTGCCTACAACATAGGCGTTGTCACTTTACACTGATTACTACTCCTGCCAGTAGAACACCAATACAAATTAGAATATTACAAACTTACTACAGAAGCTGCAATGGAACTACGCAGAGTGTTAAAACAAATGAAAATGCTACTAATAGATGAAGTGAGCATCGCCTCCAACCTAATGTTGGCTTTGATTCACCTCAGATTACAAGAAGTACTTAAAACAAACTAAATTATTGTTTTAGGAGATCTTCAATTGACACCAGTGAAAGGTGAACTTATTTTTAAAACCTTAGGACACAAACTCTGCCGTAAAACTGTTGGCAGGATAGGAAATGTTACCCTTTGGCAACATTTCCAATACAGAGAATTAACAGAAAACATGCAACAGTGTGCAGACCTCACCTATGCCAACATTTTAAAACGTATTAGAGTTGGTGTATTATCTCAAGAAGCACAAGCAATATTAAAATCCCGGCACATCCATGCACTTTATGGCCATAACTCATGTGCTACTGATGTCATGGAACAATTAGCACACAAAAATGTCAATTGTATGTCCTTGATGCCAACTCTTGCAAGCTGTTCCAAATTCAATGAAACAATGTTGAGAAATGCAACCAATAATTGAAATTTCCGCAACAGACAAACTGGACGTACATGGTATGCCACTACCCATGTGTCAACAGGCCACAACAAGAGAAAATTCCTTGGAAAATTCAATCTCCAACACAGCTGGTTTGGAGAAAAAATTTAAATTATCTTTAAACTGTAGAGTAATGCTTAAAAGTAACCTTGATGTCTAACAAAGACTAGTTAATGGAGCACTGGGTACAGTTGTAGGCTTTCAAACATACCCACGTGACAACAACATTCAGTTTGTCAATATTCTCTTTGACAAACTTTCAGAAGTAAAAAGGATTGGGTGCTCAACAGCTCGATTCTTTCTTTTCAAAGACATGTATGTACGCAGAGAACAATTTTCTCTAGCATACACAGTCACCATCTACAAATCACAAGGTCTAACCTTAGATAAAGCATTGATAGATATTGGGAACACTGTCGTCAAAGAAGGCATGAGCTACGTAGCACTATCACGTTTACGTACACGTGACAGTCTATTTCTAATCAACTTTGATGCAAGTAAAGTAAACGCTGATGTTCCTTGCATTTTAGAATACAATAGACTACGTTCACTATACACCACCATCTAAAAACATATCCTGTTCCACAAAAAACTAAACGTTGTAAAAGAAAACCACTTCAACCAGAAATGAAACAGGATGTCACTACAAATCCTCCAAAGAGAGTAGAAGAAACTAATACTTCATTAATTAGTGCAACCAAAGAAGAATCTATTACTCAAAGTAACGCACGTACTTCTTCAAAGAAGCAACACACACTCCAAAAAAATGACTTGGACACAGAACTATCTGGTCCATTCAAATTTTCAAATGTAACTGGTGTAAGTTGTTATGCAAATGTAGCAATCAATATTTCAATTGCCATCAAATATTGACAACATTTACTTACACAGTACAGACCAATTGTGTTTGCAAATGTTAGTACTTCATAGAAATGCAACCAACAATCCTGACAACACCTACAGTGTTCATGGAATAAGACAAGAATTGGAATCTGTGCTGGAATGTTGAAATTCACTATAAACTCACACGAAGATCCACAAGAATGTCTAATGTACTTGCTACAAGTACTGGAAAACAAAAACATACCTATAAATGAAATCTTCCAGATTTCATACATGTGTAAACATACATGCTCTCTGTGCAACAATATGCAATATGAGCAAATCCCTAATGAACGTTTTGTGTATGTATCCATACCTAACTGTGAATCCATTCCATTTCAGCAACTTGTACAATATGCAAACCATGGCAGATTATGTACTACCTGCAATTCAAATAATCGCTCCACCTTACTAATACAAACACATAGTAAACATATAATATTAATGCTTCTATGTTATAAAATGCAGATGGTACCAAAGACAACTGCAAGCTGACTGGATTCACACATAGTTGTGATCTATGGGCGTGATATGCTGCGGTGGTTGTGGCCAGGGCCATGCACCCAAGACTCTAGGCCCTGGCCACAACCACTGCAGCATATCACACCAATAGATCACACCCATAGAATCAAACTTTTTAACCATGCAGTATGGGCAATTTTTATGTCCGCTGACAGCCAAAGTGTTCTAAGAACAGTTTTATTTTGCTAGCGTACAGTATGGACAGAAACAGTGTTCTTAGGACACCCCCAATTTTTGGTAAGTGCGGACATCCCGGACACCAGGCCCATTCTTATAACAGTTTCAACTTGCCTGTGAACAGTACGGAAAGGAACAGTGTCCTTAGGACACCCCCGTTTGCCCAATTACAGACATCCCGGACAGCGCAACTGTCCGTGGATATGACGAACACAACAGGGGTGCCTGCCACCTAAATAAATACAGCATTTGAACCATCTCTTACTCTCCTACCCTCTCCAAATGCTCTAACACCAACACACTTGCCAAAGTTGTATTTCTCCACCATTTGTCACTGTGCTGTGCACAGATCCAAGATGGCGGGCATTTCCAAAAATAGGACGCACTTCACGCTCTTCACCATCCAATCAGCGAACATGTCACATGTCCGCGAACATGACGTAAGCTGATCGGCCAATCAGGACACTGTCCACGGAGCGAACAGGGAAGTGTGTCCGCAGAGCGGACATAGATATCAGTAATTTTTTGTGACCTACTTTTTGCTCGTTTTTTAAAAAACTACTGGACGGATTTTCACCAAATTTACAAAAGCACACTTTCGAGACGAAGCCGCTGCTTTAGCCGCAAATTTTGTGAAAATCCGTCCAGCGGCTTTGGGCTGTAGGCGTGAGCAAAGTTTTTTCCCCATTCACGCTATGGGAAAAAAAGAAGTTTGGATTCGGCCAGGAGGGCGAAGTTATAAGCCACCCAAAAAGTGCTCTTCCTATGGGAATAGCAACTTAACCATAACTACAGAGCCACTATCATAGCTGTGTAATTTGTGAAAGAGTTTAAGGATTTTTTTTTTTAAAGTAAGCATACCTCTATTATGCATTGTTAGATGCAGATCTTGTTGTATCTGGAAATAGAACTATTGGACAGTAGCACCGTAGTTTGTAATTCATATGCCATTAACATGAGTTATGTACTGTGAGAGTTCAAGTGTACATCTGAAGTGTTGAAGTGACATGACAGGGTAAGGTTTAGACGTTGTGTATGTGATTGTTGGATGGATGTGTGACACTTTGAAAGCAGGCAATGAGAGAGTGTTGAGAACATTAACACTGAGGGTAGAAGAGCTGCCCCTGTGTTGGATTGGCAGAAGTGGCTTAAACTGGGCAAGCTTGTTTTGAATCTGTTTGCCCTGAAGGATTGAATTCTGCTGCTGCTGGTGGAAGAGTTTTCACCTATCCACTGCTACTGCTACTGCCACTTTAAGAAAACCTATTTCAACAAAGACGTGTAGCGGAGCACCTTCGTGGAGTCCAAAGCCGAGTCCAATCACTCACCAGTCAGCCGACTACAGCTGAGTGTGTTTGGGGGAATCAGCTTGGGGAGACTTGGGGAATTAAGTGGATTAAGGAGCTGATTGTTTGAAAGCGTGGCCAAGAAACAACTTAAAAGCGGCTTGCCTGATGTGAATGACCCTGGAGAATGGACGCATAGCCTGCAAAGTGGCTGGCTGCAACATCCCGCACATCCTGCACAACAAACGTCGTGCTGGTGAGTGAATCAGGGGGAGGTTGATTGACAAGCAACACTGACTACCCACTTATGATAAAGGAAAACCTGCAGCCTTGTTCTCCCAGACCTCCACAGGCAGTCTCTGCCTCTCCTCACCCGTCATTGTTGGGGTCTACCTTGGCCTCCAAAGATTCTACACCTCCAACACGTCTGCTGGAACTGTTCCCCCCTGCAGAGATGGGGGTATTTCCACCTGCTCTACATGGCGGCCTTTCAGATTGGGGAACGGGGGCATTGGATGGACATGGCAGCCCTCCGAAATGGATAATGTGAAGCCAAAAATTGCCTCACCCTCCTCCCAGGTGCATCTACCTCGCCCGCAAGAAAAAGAAGAGACAGCTATGGAGCCCCCCGTATTGTCGCCAAAGAGTGTAGCCTTTGGAGATTCTCATTTTACCGCTGCCCACACAGATTCTGGGGCATTAGAAAGTGGAGCTGTGGTATTTATAACACACACTATGGCATCATTAGGGCCTAACCCCCCAGCGGGACCAGTGGTAGACCCTACCACCCGAGCCCCTCAGACCACAGCAAGAGAGGCGGGAGTGGGATAGCATCTGTCTCGCCCTCAATCTCTGTCCCCTGTCGTCTGGATGAAACAGCCATTTTCTCTGACCATGAGGCTAATCAAACTAAACTAAATGCAAAATCAACATGTCTGGCAACACAACTCTGATGCAGACAATAAAACAGCATGGTAATGTGGTGAATGTTAACATGGAGACACAAAAAATCAAACAATACCAGAACTACAGAAGGAGGAAAACTGGTCCTGGTTGGCCACTGCTCTATCAACCAATCCCTCACACTAGGACAACCCCCTGGTGAAGGGGTGGAGGAACCTCATTTTCATTTCATCGAACACAAGGGGCTTGTTTCATCTCTTTGATAAAGAGGAGTTAAACTGGTGTGATCTGGATTTTCTGTGCCTATAAGAAACCTGGCTAGGAGATTGCCCAGTCTTGGATTTTATTACATCGATTCTGAATCGCACTGTGATGGATGTGGCAGGCCGTCCACAAGCAGGCTTACTGACTTTGTCAGAAGTGGCATAGACTTTGAAGTAAGATCGCATATTACAAGAGGACGCTACATCCAACAAACCACGTTGGGATCTAAAGGGAACTTCCGGTCCTCAAAGATGGAAGGCCCAAAATGTCTAACAATCATAAACATCTACTGGACCCCGATATGTTCCAGCTCTAAAGAAATGCTCAAGGAGGTGGCCCAGGTAGTTGATGTAGCATACAACCAAGTAAAGCCTTCAATCATACTATGCGGCGACCTGAACTCTCCCTGCATTTATGACCAGCAAAAGGCCACCTAAGAACATTTGGAAACCACCAATGTCCAAGCTCAGAGAGGAGACCTGTGGATGGATTTAATGAAAAGCAGGAACCTCCACATTGTTAATGGCCATTTTGAAATAACAGGGTATCGCCATCACACCTGGAAAAGAGGTTTGCAAGGCTCAGTCATAGTCTATGGGCCGTATCATGAGTTGGGCAGCATCCCAGCGGTTTTACTGCCGGGATACCGCTCAGACTAATAGCGTTTCTGCCTAACGGTCTAGGGCTATTAGCGCCGGATCAAGGGTTGGGCGGTAATGGGTATTCCCCATTCCCATGGACCCAATGGGCATTTTTGGTGGAATTAGGGCATGCTAATAGCACTACGCTAATTGTGGCTGAAAATGGGTGTTTAGTTGGCGCATTTAGCCTCAGCTTAGAACTGGGAGTAAATGCTGCCAGACTTGAGATTGGGTGGACCCTATTATATGGCAATAATAGTGTTACCGCCACATTTAAGGGCTACTGCCCAACTCGTGATGAGGCCCCATATCTTTCTTTCCAGGGACTTGATTGACTCTGTAGACTCCTTAGAAGTGCTGCCGACTGCCTTCAGCGATCATCACATCTTAAAAGTGTCATTGTTCAATCATGCAGCTAGAGAGAAAAAATCTATGATCGGCGAATTTGAGTAAGTAAACAACGGGTGCAGACTGAGAATCACTAAGAAGGATCTCAAGCTACCAACTGTCTCTGTTCATGAGAAGATTGCTGAATCATCTACTCTGAGCACATTGGGGGCAGTTAATTATGTTCAAACACCGGCCCCCTTTTTGGTAAAAAATGGGTCAAAAGGGAAAGGTTCTGGTGCCCAATTGCATGCAACCAACTGATAGTCATACAAAAAAGGGAGATGAGGAACTCTATCTGATGGGCCAAGAGAGCCACCCCTTTGAACTGGAAAATGTCAGTGTGAAGGATCAAAAACATCTACAACAGCTGGCTAAAGGGTCATAAAAACGCTATTATAAAGCATGTCACGGAACAGATGTTGAAAATTATCTGCTCCAAAAACACAGCAGAAATTTGAGGCCTCTTAAATCAGACAAATCAAGACCCCAACCTTTCACAAACAAATGAAGTGTCAGAGACTAGATGAATCGACTTCTTCAAAACTTTATATGCTGCCCCCCAGACAGGCCCAAGAGCTATGCAGCGTGACAAAGCCCATGGAGTTTGAACTTCGATCATGAAGACCTGATCCACTTAATAAACGTGCCAATCCCTCCTGAGCCCCAGGTCCGGATGGCCTTTAAAATGCATCACTCAAGGAAAGCCCAGTGGAATGGGCTGTAATGCTTCAGATGATACTGAAGACTGTGTTGAAATCCTGAAAAATTTGGGACTCCTGATCGTCGGCTAGTGTAGTACCAATCTTCAAAAGTGGTAACAGACAGGATCAGAGTAAATATCAGCCTATTGTCTTGCTGGACATCCTAGGCAAAATATATGCAACTCTCCTTCTAAAGAGACTAAATACCTAGATGAGTGAGGCTGGTCATTTTCATACATTCCAGACTGGTTTTGTTAAAGGTTTGGGAACAGCTCCCCCCGATATGTATACTATCGACTCTGAAGGATAAAACCTTTAGGACCAATGGCAAGTTGTACTTGGCCTTTGTAGATTTTCAAAAGGCATTTGACAGTATCGATACGCAGCGTCTATGGAGCAAATTAACAACTTGGGGATGCCCGGAAGACCTTGTGGCACAACTAAGGTCTCGTCATTCTGACATCTCCATTAAAATCCCATTGCCCACTTCCAGATCCCTCCTTACTAGGGCTGGAGCCCCTCCTCAACGCAGCTGCACAAGCAGCTGTACTACCCGACATCAACTTGAGCGCTGCAGGAGCAGCTAGACCTCACCTGAAGCCATGCACAAGTCTGCACCTGTGATGAACAGCTGACTGCAATCTACGTTTTGTGCTCACTTGCAGAGGCCTACCTGGCCTGAGTCTGAGGCCCTTTTGCCTAGACAACATTACCTACGTGGAGCCGCTGCTCCGTGGTGCACTCCACCTGTCTTACTTTGGGCCCCAAAATGGCCGCCGATATTTCTCCTGCATTTGTTTGTATCAGGTTGCTAGGCAAGCACAGCCAAACGTGTTTATAGGCCGTGAGGAAAGCTGGAAGGTGTAAGCTGGCTCCTCGCCTAAGGCCCGAGCACAAGGCCATCCCTGTCTGTGCCTGTCCGAGCCTCTTCGGGCCGTCGGCCAAACACTCTGCATGCCCTGCCCTCCTTTCCCTGTCTGATCCCTCGCCTTCTTAAAACCTCACCTTGCAAACTGTAAGTATTATAACTGCTAAATCATCACCCCCACCCAGCTACCAGAGTCCCTGCCTCTCCTGCATCACTGTCGGCATCCACCTCCTTTGATAGTGCCACACTGCCCACACATTGCACAAGGCACGACTCTGAACTCTCTCTATTGTCACCATTTAGCACCGACCACTCCTACAGCAAGCATTTGTCACGCCTCAGCAATTGACACACTACAACAGCAGAGGTAACTAATCAGCACACTATCTTACATCCTTCGGTGATACCTCCCTGATGCTATAATACAGAGCATTTCAAAACAACAGCATGCATATGCAGGCAAACCCACGTCTTCGCTTGCAGCTCCTGCTAATACCAACATGAAGGCATTTTATACCCTAACGTATAGTACAGTAAGGCACTATTAGTATTCTTCCCGCCTGCACATCTGCATGACCTGCTGTGTTGTCTATTGCTGTTACCACTATTCTCCCATGCTCTGCTAACCAATGCCAAGACCAGTTTTGTATTGTACCTGCATGCCCTTGCTTGCCTAATTGTTACCAATATCAGAGATGTACTGTGCCTCTGCGCCCTTGCCTGCCTAATTGTTACCAATACCAGAGTTGTACTTTGCCTTTGCGCCCTTGCCTGCCTAATTGTTACCAATATCAGAGTTGTACTGTGCCTTTGCGCCCTTGCCAGCCTAATTGTTACCAATACCAGAGTTGCACTGTTCCTTGCACCCTTGCCTGCCTAATTGTTACCAATACCAGAGTTGTACTGTGCCTTGCGCCCTTGCCTGCCTAACTGTACCAATACCAGAGTTGTACTTACCTATGCACCTCTG
The DNA here is from genome assembly GCF_040938575.1 of Ambystoma mexicanum. NCBI lineage: Eukaryota > Metazoa > Chordata > Amphibia > Caudata > Ambystomatidae > Ambystoma > Ambystoma mexicanum. The sequence continues at coordinate 370,197,639 of NC_090930.1, forward strand.
CCTGCCTATTTGATGCCCTGACTAGATTTGCTACTGTCCCAATCTAACTACTGCCTACCCGCAGCATGGTGAACAAAGAGGAGGAACATATCCCCCCACACCTTTCCTTCCCTCCGTCTTTTGCCCCCATACTGCACTACACGAAATGACGCCCAACCACAATCACCACCCTTCCTAGCTGCCAGCCGGGGGTTTAGGGAGCTCACAGTGCCGCTCAAGGCATCCCCAACCTACTCCATGCCTCCCTAGACCCACCATAATAAGAAGTCAGCTACTAAGACTGCGCCTCCCATCGTCTCTTCCTAACACCACTAGGAAAGGAGAAGTTCAACTATCCCTACCCCCCTAAACAGTGGCCCAAGTACCTATCCAACTACCACAAGGATGCAAGACCCTCATCCCGCCCCAATAGGGGGAATGCAGTAGCACCCTCACCTACTCCACTGCAATGTGCCCTTATCAACACTCAATCTCTCCCGGCTCATGCCTCTGAAATTCATGACCTCCTCACTTACCTGGTTGTGGACATTCTCGCCATCACTGAAACAGGGCTCATGTCGCTTCAGAACCAGCCACACGCCTAGCCCTACCACCAGACTACTCCATCTCCCGGCAGGACAGAACAACTGGTAAAGGTGGAGGTGTGGCCCTAATAGCTAAAAACCCATTGGCTATTAGACAAATTAACTCCTCAGTAGGTGAGAATTCAGATACCCTCTCTGCAAAACTCTCCCTCTCTCCTAACAATAGCATCACCTTCCATATCATCTACCATACCCCAGACCCAATACGTGACTTCCAGGGAATCTCCTGCACTTGCTAGGTTATAACTTAAAAAAACTCTACCAAAACAATCCTTCAAGGAAACTTCAACCTCTGCTTCAATGAATCAAAAAACAAACAAAGCAAGTCCTTGGCCAAAGCACTCCAGGAAATGAGTTTCCTTCAAAGAGTCACTGACTCCATGCACACTATAGGTTGCATACTAGATTTGATAGCCGACCACAACTGTGCAGTAGATTTCAGCTCCAACACTCCCTGCCCCTGGACAGACCACAACCTCATACATTTCTTCATCCCAACCCCTAACACTACTAAACTCACTCGACCAGCCCCTCAGCATTAGTCAGATCTGCATGGCTCATGACTAAAGACAAGATCCTCCCCCTCCTAGAGGCCTCAGCATTGAAACCCCCATTCTCCAAAGACCCAAAGGCACCGATAGAACTCTACAACTCTACAATCAAAGTAGCGGTAGACACCATTGCCCCACTATAGAGTAAAAAAGCCAAATCAAATTAACACTCTAATTCATTGTTCACTCAAGAACTACTAGCACTTTGTTCGAACAAGCGCTCTGAGCTTACCAAGTGGCAACCCTCCCAACACAAATCTACGCTACAGGCTTACAAAACTCTGGCCACTCAATACAAAAAATCCATTAAGGTAACTAAAGCAGCAGCCTACAACGCTAGAATCTCAAATGCAAAATCAGAATCAATGGAGCTATTTGCTATTTTCCACGAACTGTCAGCCCCTACTACTAACTCCCATGAGACCGTAAAAGACGAAGCCTGGTGCACCAAGCATGCTATGCTATATAAAATCAACCGCCTTCAGAAAAAAATCAACTCACACTACAAAGCACTAGACAAATCTAGCTCGCCAAACGCCTGCGAACAATCATCCATCGTTGTCTAAGGGGAATGCCTGCCCTGATAACTTCGTTAAAGAATGCACAGACTCACTAGCACCATTCCTTACAGCCTTCATCAATGCCTCCTTCCAATCTCCTTCCCCACCCTCAAAGAATCTTGGGTTTGCCCCTTGCTCAAAAAACCCTCCCTGGATCCAGATACGCCAAACAACTATAGGCCCATAACTACCGTTTCATTTCTGCTCAAAATCTTGGACAAAGCTGCCTATGTCCAGATATAACATTTCCTGGAAACCAACAATATCCTTGGCAAGAGACAATCAGGCTTCTGCCCACGCCACGGATCAGAGTCGGCCCTACTCTACCTTAAAAACCAGTTAGGAGAAATTATGGATAAAGGCAAGCCAGTCCGGCTCCTGCTCCTTGACTTGTCTGCAGCGTTCAATCTTTTTGATCACAAGACCCTATGCAGGTGTGAAAGTAGATATATTTTTCATTATAATGTTGGCCTAAGAAATATATATAACCTGCAGATGCCCAGAAGTTGGGGCCCACTTTCCTATGCTTGTATGCCGTGCATTTGCAAAGTTGGTCCGTACTCGAGTGCGAATAAACTGTTGTTTATACCTTTGTTTCCTCTTGACTGGTTAGTCTTCATTGGCTTACAGTAGCCTTCTATTTTCGGATTGACAGAATGGCGCCAAGAACATGAGCTCTTCCGACCAGGATCCATTGCTTGGCGAAGACAGAGTGAACAATCGGAGATTGGGAGTATCGGGGGCCCCTGCACATCTTGAGACGCGACTCCTCAGCAGTCTGCTGCTTACGATCTCTGGATGCACGCTTCGCCTAAAGGTCCTGGCGGCAAGAGATTCGGACTGAGGCTTTTTGGGAAGACGGCCAGCCACAACGAGTTGTTGATTGATTGGTACAAGAGATCTCTCTTTGGAAATCAGGTAAGTCTGTTTCAAGCTGACAGTTGCTCTGCCTGATTGTTGTTTTGATGTAAACACGTTCAAATATAGGTCTGGTGGAACTAATTGTTTAGACATGCCACCCTATAGTAAATTGTCATCCTGTTGGGAAACCCTTTGTTGCAGAGGAAGGCAATTAAAGGATTTGGAATAAATGCAACCGGTGCCACCGCCAGGGTCACCGGCGTACAATATGTTTGTAAAGTACGGTATAGGAGGTGTAGTGTTTAATACTATTTGGCATTCTCAAACCAGACATGAACCTGAACATCAGTGGCTGAAATTGGGCAGTTTTGAGATAGTGAGCATTGGACATTTGGAAACTATATTGTTGGAGAAGAAGGCGAGGCCGGAAGCGTTTGACATTGTTAGGGATTGGAGGAAGGAAGTCACACAACGTCTTAGGATTAGAGAGAAGCAAGCACGAGATATATGACACAAGCTAGCAAAGCATTAGTACATGACCAACTGAAAGAGGAAGAGGGCCATGAGGAAAATGGATAGGGGTTTTTAATTAGAAGTGCATAAAATATATCCATCCCAAGATTTGCATGCATCGGATGAATGAATGAATGAATACATTGTTGCATGAAAGGAGAAAGTCTCCTACCGCACCGCCTCCATATGTATCACTGCAACCACAGCCATCTGCACCGCAAGTGCAACCAACATCGCCTACACCAGAGGCACCATCTAATAGTTTTCCCTTACCTCCCAGTGCACGCGATATACTCTTGCTTTCATTACCAACCACTTCTAGCACTCCACTGTTAACACATGATGATACTACTGACAATCCAAGAATTGTAACTCGTACTACAATATCATCTGCGCGAAAGAAGGAATTACGGGATTGGACAGAAAAGTATATAGAAGGGGGTGACGAAGCAGCAACTTTGCATGCTCTATCTGACCATGGGGTTATTCCAGAGCAAAAGGTTTAGTTATACAAATGGGGTTGTATTTAGCAGAGGTTTGGGGTGATTTGACTGATTTGCAGTACCACAAAAATTGTGGGATTTGAATTTATTATCCACTACAAGACATAGGGCCTCATCACGAGTTTGGCGGTAACCCTTAAATGTGGTGGTAGAGCTATTACTGCCGCATTTAAGGGTCCGCCAAATCACAGGTTTGGCAGATTTCCCCCCAGCTCTGAGCTGGGGGAAATCCGCTGACATTTCGCGCTCTTACCGCCAGCGGGAAATCCGCCAGCGGTAAGAGCACGGAAATTCCCCATTGAGCCCAATGGGAAATGGGGAATTCCCGAACGGGCTCAGTGGGGAATGGGCAATACCCGTTCCGCCAAACCCATGATCCTGTGCTATTAGCGCTGGGGGTTTGGCGGTAGGGCTATTAACGCGGCGCCAATAGCGCCAGCATTACCGCCCAACTCGTGATGAGGCCCATACTGCGTTAAGAGTGTGCGACCATGTGTCAAAATGATTTGTCTATAAACGAGAACTTGAACACCTACATAAAATAGCATTAGGCGAAGGCACGCAATTACTGTCGTATGTGCAGAAGACATTTTTACCAACCTCAAAAAAAGTCAGCGAAGAAACACGCATATGTACGAGGGACGCTCTTAGATGGATTTCAGACACTTCCATTACACCCATTGAGGTACATGACGCATTCAATCAATATTCTCCGTCTATGCAGAGAAAGGTATTACAGGTAATGGTAGAATATATACAAGATGAATGTTTAAAAAAGAATTTATGCTGTCCTGCAGACATCATGGTAATTTGTAAATCTACGTTTTCTGATGGCACTGCACTGACTTCATTGTCACTCGATTAAGCTTTGCTCCTCAATAAACGTTTGCAATTACCAATGAGAGAGGTTCCTCCAACTCTTGTCGCAAAGGTAGAAATACCTGCGATAGGGGGAGCACCTGCCACGACTATACCAGCCCATTATATTTCCTGATTCATTCACGTTCCCTTTTCAAGACAGGAAGTAAACACACTAAAGCAATGAATTCCAGATATTAGAAAGCATCCTACAGGATTTTAAAAATAAATAGAGTCAGTTTTGATTTTACCAGTTTTAAATTCAGGGGATATTGATCTATTGTTTCCTGTAACTTTGCCGATGGATTTATGGAAACAAATTAGAACTATAGATGACCAAGCTGCCATGGGAGATACTTGGGTTACCCTGGAATTAGCGGATAGATCTAGGAACACTGGGGAAAAAAGCACTGTAGAGCATATTAATGTTACCGAACCACATAGTGATTAAGCATAAAGCATTAGTACCTAAGAAAAGAATTATTAGGGATAAACTCACTGCATGTACGCAAGGCAAAGGGGCGACTGAGTTCTTTAATAGATTTGAACAAGTATTTTCAGATTTCAGTGGTCGAGATTTGAGTACAGAGCTAGGAAAGAAATTGTTTGTTGACAAATTTGTACAAGGATTATTGCTGGACATTCAGTCACAGATCACTGCTTCTAAGAGTGCATGGCAAGCAAAATCTCAGTCAGAAGTTCTGCATATGGCTCATTATTAGGAAAATAGGGTAAACAATGAGAAAGAGAAAGTGGAGAAGAAGAAATGTGATTTAAAGACTAGGGTACTACTGCAACAGATTGCTAGAAGACCACAGGGTGGGAATAATGGAAATAATGGGAATACACAATCAAGGAACCAGTTCATACCACAACTAGGTACAGTATATGCATACCAATGTACCTATTGTAGGCAAGAGGGCCATTGGAGGGCACAGTGTCCGACCCTCCAGCAAAGAACAGCAAATAGAACCATTGGTAGAAGACCACTGAGAGCACACAATGGCATGCCTGGTTTAAATAGAAACCATTTTACCCAAAATGAACCCAGCCAGCCATAGGATAGTAATGCAAATAATCAGGGAGGCCAACAACAGAATAACACTGGCAATACAAATGTTTTTGATACCAACTCGCAAGCCTATTTTACTGAAGACTTTACATCTGATGATGTTTTGTTTCGCAAGGACCGCCGGAAGCACAATCTGGAACCTATTCCTATTCCCGTAGATCAGAAAGGACCCTACGTTGAAATGAAAGTCGGGAATAGAAAGCATGTTTTTCTAGTAGACACAGGAGCACAGAAATGTTCCATTGACGTTCTGCAGGTCCCAGATATCCCTCTGTCAGGGCAAAATAATGTTTCCGTAATGTTTTCAGATACACCAGTAGTAAGCCCGGTTTCTCGATCGGTGCTGATAGCCTTGGGTCCGATTACTGATTCATGCCCATTCTTGTTAACTACGAATTGTGGTGAGTAACTTCTGGGATTAAATCTGTTGTTGAAAAAATTGAATGCAGTGATGTACTGTTCCCTGATGGAGTATATTTAACTATTTCACCCCGCATCACAATCTATGACTTTGCCTCTACCAAGTGAATTACACCAAGTACCTATACATTTATGGGAAATAAATCACACTGATATAGGGATACTACATGTTGAACCAATATGAATAGTGTTAAAATCCGGTATTACATTGCCACAGTTTAAAATGTTGGTAGAAGGAGAACAGGCGCTTAAAAGTATTATTTCAGATTTAATACATCGAGGTGTTATTGAAGAAATTTCAGGTAGTATATGTAATAGTCCGGTTCTGCCTGTCTATAAGAAAGGTGATAATGCTTTTCCATACCGTTGTTATTCATTTACACGCGATTAACAAGGTAGTAGCACCACAGTTTCCCATTGTCCCTGACATCACAACCATTTTAACTATGATTCCTGCCACAGCTACACATTTCTCGGTAATAGATTTGAATAACTAATTTTTTAGCATACCCATTCTTCCAGACAGCAGATACTTGTTTTCATTCTCGCTAACAAGTTTACACTGAGAGTTATAGTATTTACAGTAAAGCACTCAAGGAACAACTAGATATGCTTGATTTACCTTTGACTTGCACATTAATACAGCACATTGATGACCTACTTATAGCAGCTGATTTCGAGGATGCTAACAAAGAGGGTACTGTTTTATTGTTGAAGCATTTAGCTCTGCATGGTTATAAAGCCTCTATGAAAAAAATCCAATATTGTTGACATGAGGTCGCCTATTTAGGCTATCTCCTGTCAAAGGATGGTAGACGTCTTGCACCTGAACGTATACGAAGCATCTTTGGTATGACTGTTCCAAATACGCAAAAAGAAGTTAGGGCCTTTATTGGCATGGATTCATATTGTAGGCAATGGATTCGGAACACTCTTGATTAAGCCAATGTTGGCATTGACGAGGAAGGATGTAACTATGCCGTTACCTTGGGATACGGATTGTCAAGCAGCTTTTGATCTACTCAGGACCTCGTTATGTTCAGCGCCGGTTCTGGGCAAACCTAATTACAGAAAGGATTTTGTCTTGTTCGTGCATGAGAGGGATGGGTGTGCCTTGGCTGTGTTGACACAGGAACATGGGGGAAGAAACAGAGGGCCTCATTACGACCTGGGCGCAAAGGGATACTGGGCACCGGTAATGACACCTGTGCCGGTAATCCCTTTGCACCCTATTCCGAGGTCCCTTTGCAGGTACTTCCTTAACGCCTGGTTTTAGCAGGCGTTAAGGACGGGACCCGCAAAGGGTCTTCAGAGCTAATAACGATACCGTAATTTACGGTACCGTTATTAGCACCCTCCCCATTCCCATTGAGCCCTATCGGGGCTCAAATGGGAATGGGGATTGACATTTTCAATGGGGGCTTACCGGTCCCGCAAAGGTCGGACTAGACCGGTAAGTCCCCATTGAACCAGGGCAGACACGGTACCGGTAATGGTGCTAGTCATGGCACTAATAGCACAATGACTAGCACCAACCTCGGAATGAGGCCCAGACTGTTTGGTTATTTTTCCTCCACGTTGGACCATTTTGCATGAGCTTTGCCTAAATGCCTTAGGGCTGCAGCTGCCGCTGCTGCCTCAGTGAAACAATGTGAGGGAATGGTCTTGGGTCCCTCCTTGACTGTATTGGTACCCCACTCAATGAATGTTCTGTTAAACAGAACACAGACTCAGCATCTCACATCTGCCAGACACACAAGGTATGAATTGATTTTATTTGCACCTCGTATCAAAATGAAGAGATGCTGTTCCGCTTTGAACAAGGATTGCACATATATATTGCATCCCATGATTGCTTGTATGCTACTGAGCAAGATACCAAAGGCAGAATTGACCTGAGCGATACAACATTACCATCACCAGAAGGAGAGATGTTCTGTGATGGCTCCTGTTTTAAACTACCTGATGGTACGTCTACTCCTGCCTATGTGATTACCATTTTAGATAGCATTATTGAAAGCAAAAGAATTCCACATTACTCCACCCAGGTTGCGGAGATAGCTGCCTTGACTAGAGCTTGTGAGATATCCCAAGTGCTCAGCATTGACATATACACTGACAGTCAGTATGCCTTTGGAGTCGCTCACAACTTTGGCCTATTATGGGCTCAAAGAGGATTTTTAACATCTCATGGTATAAACATTCAACATGGTCCCTTGATAGTTCAACTGTTGTCTGCATTAACACTTCCCAAACAACTAGCCATATTGAAATGTGCAGCATACCAGATGGTTACTGATGATATTGGAAAAGGAAATGCTTTCGCAGACAAGATAGCTAAACAAACTGCTACTGACCCCCACTCCTCGATGTATGTGTTAGATTCTAAAAAATGGGTTGCTGAAACTGGGGTCATCGAGGAGGGTGTTAGTATTGTGAAAGAGATACAGGCTGAGGCCCAGTCAGAAGAAATTGATAGTTGGGCTTTGGGACCTGGGATATTGGACAAGGAGGAATGTTGGGTAGATCAGGAAGAACAAAGATGGATGCTGCCCAACACATATTTAACCGCAATAGTTACTATGGCACATGGACCAGCACAAATTAATGCAAAGAGCATTTGTTAAGATTTAGATGCAGTTTGGTACAATGATAACATTCCCAAGGCTTCTGAACAACTTGTCCAAAACTGTATGGTTTGCTTACAATTAATATTGGTAAAGGAACACCAGCACCTACAGGTAGTTTAGGACCTCCCAAAATGTCATTTGAAGTGATCCATTTTGACTTCATTCAGATGGAACGATGCTAAAACTAAAAATATGTGTTGGTGGTGATATGCGCCTTAAGTAAATGGATTGAAGCCTTCCCTCTCAAGGATCACACTGCCATGTCAATCACAAAAGCCATGTTAAAGAATACTTTTCATGATTTGGCCTACCCAGAGTGATTTGGTCCGATAATGGACCACATTTTATAGCGGCTATAATGCTACAAGTATGCAAAGCGCTACAGATAGACAAGAGATTTCACCCAGCCTTACATCCCCAGAGTGCCGGTTTCGTGGAACGTCACAACAGTATCCTACAAACTAGCAAAGATATGTGAGAACAGCTAATTAAAATGGCCCAATGCTTTACCTTTAGCCTTACTATCAATGAGAACAGCAGCACAGTATAAAACTGGACTTTCCCCTTACAAGGTCGTGATGGGGAGGCCGGCTAATATATGTAATGCACCTAGACCAAGAAGTCAAATGAGATACAGTATACACTATTGACTGACTATTGTGATCAATTGACACAAAACCTGCGTTTGATGAAGGACCTGGTCACCGCATTCGACCTGGGGACTTTATTCTGGTGAAGGACTTCGACAGGAAGTCTAGCCATGCAGCTTGTTGGAAAGGTCCATAGCAAGTACTACTGGCTATTCACACAGCTGTTCGAGTCGACTGAAAGCACCACTGGATCCATGCAGCGTACCTGAAATGAGTACCTTTGCCTTTGCCCTATGAAGAAGGAGTTAAGGTAGAGGTTGTTAACCATGTTGACCACACAATTCTGCCATGGACAAGGGCCATTCTGATTCCAGGCTACATTTTTTGCCTAAAGCAGCCCAGGATTCGCTGCTTTCTTCAGAATCTGTTTCTTTGTTCACTGATCAAAATGTTCCTGGAGCAATGAGGTACAATCTTTGACCACAGAACTAGATATGGATTGAAGTTTCTGCTAGATTAGGAAAGTGTAGTTTGTACACTGCACCTACAAGAAACCAACAAACCAACTGCTCTCTCTTTAATCCCCCCAAAGACACAGGAACACTGTTTCATTTCAGAGTAACAGCGGGCAGGGAGAAGAACATTGAGACATGTATTCATTGATCCAGAAAAAGACTACAAGCAAGATAGGCCACATGGTCAAGTGCCACCAACGGATGAACTTATAAAGACTGTTTAGTGAGGCTTCTTAACAGACACTAAAAAGAAGAGACTATGCCTATCTTTGGGGCACGTGTAAATGAGGGCAGATGCAAACTCTCTACTGGAAAGCCCATATCTAGAGGGCTATGGTCGACAAAAGAAAAATGTATTGTGATAACGCTTACAGCATGTGTAATGATGATTTTAATACCTGCATTATGGTATCTGGAGAATTCACATTCGCTTAACATACTGCTGCCCATTGCTGACCCCAATTTGTCTCCCCTTTATGTGCATTCTCATACTCTTACACCAGATGATTTGAAACATCGATAGGGTTACCACAATAACACTCTCATACAGATCATGAATGCCACACATTCTATTTTGAATAAAACCAACTGCTGGGTTTGTTCTCTCCTACCACAACACAGTGAGAAAGGGTTGAGATGGTACATCTATCCACTACCACTATCGACCTTGTGCTATGCATACTTTAGAGCCCTGTTATTTGGGAAATTGAACGATAGTGCCAGTGGTAACTTTGATGGGACAAACATCAATGAATGTGTTCATTTGCCCCTGGGATGCTCTGTCTTCACAAATAAAAGCACCACAAATGTTGCTTTCACTAGGAACTCTGAAAAACATTCCAGACCCTATCAATCGATGATCTTCTTTAAAATGGCACCTGTAGGGAACTGGGACAGTGTCCCTCCCTCTTACACCATTAATCATGATCCAGATACAGTCCCTCTCTGTGTGAGAAAAGAAGGATCTGGGTATATGGGCACATATGATAAATGTCTGAATACTGCAGTCTTAGTGAATTAGTGAATGAAAATAGACACTTGTACACTGGGGGACCCAGATATTTTATATGTGGAAGAGAAGCCTACCCATGGTTACCTAAAGACTTGAAGGGGACCTGTTATTTGGGGATATTGTTGCCTGGGGTTTATGTCACATCCACGATAGACATACTGAAGCATAGGCCTAGAAGGGGAATAGATGATCACACCCCTCCTCCAGGTATTGGGTGACGTAGCAAAAGCCATGATTCCGTTTTGGCGCAAAGTCCTTAATTCACACCATATTAGGAGATTGGTGAGAGTACTGGAAAACACTATTAATGAAACTACTAACATATTATTCAACATGACACTAGAGCAAAAAGCGATTAGACTAGTGGCTCTTCAGAATGGGAAGGTCTTTGATGTCATGTTTGCTGAACGTGGTGGTGAATGCAAAATGGTCATATCCGTGTGTTGTGTGTACACACCTGACTCCTCCCCCATGGTGTTCTAAGAGATAAAACACCTACACATACTTAGTACTGAAGTTCACATTCCTGAAGGGAATTTGGATATAGGACAATGGACCTGGAACCTGTACAAAAACTGGGGTTGGAAAAAATGTTCAGCACTTGCTATTATCATTGTGATAATACTATTTTTCTGTTGCTTTATTCAGTGTCTGCCTGTCTTAGGTTCTGCACTAGGTAGTTGTTGTGCTAAATAACTAATTAAACTTAGGCATGCTCCCCATCCTCCTGTAGATGTAACTAATGCCTTGATAATGCAGGAAGCCACTATCAAACAAGTCATGCCTATCAATATAGAGGATAGCGATGACTCTCATTGCTCTGATGATGACGAAGATACTTGTTTCCGGTAATGTGTTGGCTTAGGCCAAAAGGAGGGTTTGTAGAAGTAGATATAATTTTTATTATAATGTTGACCTAAGCACATACACATACATAGTGAACATGCATCATTGCGGTCTCCGAGAACGCCATCTTGGCTGCTTTGCTCTAATTTCTTAGCTTTCATTCTGAACGCAGTGGAAGCTTGTAAAGTCACAGCTTCAGAAGCTTCACTGAAACCTGCCCCCACGCAAGAATGCACATTATTTCTGAGCACGCTCAACCTTACAACAGAGAACCTTGAAGTACTGGCACACACATAGCTAATCTGTAAATTAGGTACCATTCCGTCTCTCCTGACTGTCGTGTTTTAGCAGTTAACTGTGAACATGCCATTCAGACTATTAAAGCAAAGCACGATTTACAGCATATTCTTTTGCTATAATGAACAAACGACTGAGTAAGACATGTAGACTGATCTTTTCGCTTAGTAAAACATAGATAAAGTAGTGCAAAGAATGTTACATTGTACTGGGGAACACAATGGGCCTCATTACAAGGTTGGCGGAATGGGTTTACTGGTGCCGGTAATGGTGCCGGTGCCAGTATACCCATTCCACCCTATTAGGAGGTTCCCTTGCGGGACCCGCTCAGAACGTCTGGTCAGACCAGACATCCTTTGCGAGTCCCGCAAGGGGACCAGGGAGCTAATAACGGGCCCGTTATTAACGGGCCCGTTATTAGCTCCATCCCCATTCCCATTGAGCCGTATGGGGGCTCAAATGGGAATGGTGATTGGCTTTTTGAATGAGGAATTACCGGGTCCTCCAAGGTTGGAATAACCCGGTAATTCCTCATTCAAGGAACCTGGACACGATTTGGATGCAGCCATGGTGCTAATAGCACCATGGCTACCTCTAAACTCACAATGAGGCCCAATATCTTCCTAAACTCTTTCTGCCTAAAGAAAATAGTTTGCTGGGTGACATGGAGTGTTCAAGCACATGTTACCATGGAGAAATTGCCCACGTACATGGGTCTTAGGTCCTCAGTAATTATCACATGATCATTTAGCATCGATGTGTCATGATATTACGGAAATGTATATAACCTGCAGATGCCCAGAAGTTGGGGCCCACTTTCCTATGTTTGTATGCCATGCATTTGCAAAATTAGTCTGTACTCAAGTGCAAATAAACTGTTGTTTATACCTTTGTTTCCTTGTGACTGGTGAGTCTTCATTGCCTTACAGTAGCCTCCTATTTTCGGATTGACAAAGGCATCTCAAGGACCCCACCCATTTCTCTAAGTAAGCCACGTCCTGGATCAACTCCTTCTTGGAAGGAAGACTTATGAGAGTGTTCTCAGATCAGGCCTGCGCTCCCCCGACCACCATCCAATGTGGAGTTCCACAAGGCTCCTGCACCTCCTCTACACATTACAACATATCTACCCTACCACTTTTCATTGAGCTGGAACATCATGGCATAGCATATACCAACTATGCCGATGATACCCAAGTTCTCATCCCCCTGTCTGGCTCCTATTATCTTGACTTGGCCACACTCAACAAAACGTATGCCCTTATTCAAGCCTGGATGGCCGCAAATGGACTGTGCCTAAATGGAGAGAAAACGGAAATCCTCCTGGTAAAACCAAAGGAAATTCTCAACAAACTTGACAGCCAATATAAATCTTTTAACTTTGAGAACACTGTTATCAAGGCATCAGAGGCAGTCAATACATTGGGAGTCTCCCGGGACTCCAACCTCTCAATGACGCACCAAGTCAGCGCCATCGCCTCATTGGCAGCACTCACCACTAAGATAATAAATGCAGTCAAACCGTACCTCTCATCCAAAAACTGCCTCACCATAGCCAGAGCCACTATTGGGGCCAAGTTAGATTACTGTAACGCCCTATTTCTAGGTACCTCAACAAAAAACCTCAGCAAACTACAAATCACCCAAAGCAATGCACTCCAAGCAGCATTAAGGATCCCAGAAAGGGAACACATTTCACAGGCCAGCTGCAAAGCCCACTGGCTTCCTGTCAGAGAGTGCATACTCTTCAAAACCTTGACCATCACTCACATGTGCATCTCCTTCTCAGCCCCTCCTTACCTGGCTGAAACAAATCAACAAGCCACCTCCATCAGACCTAAGAGAGCCCAACACTCCAAGCAGCTTCTTGTTCCAACTGTTAAAACAGCCAAAGCCGGGGGGCGAGCGTTCCATTTTTAGCACCTAAAATCTGGAACAATCTGCCCACCTTGCTCAGGAATGAGCCATCCCTCGCAGCCTTCAGGAAAGCACTCAAAACCAAGTTCTTTAACTAGCCATGCTGACAAAGATCTTGTGGTACTATTGTAACCCCAGGACTTGCCTAAATCATGTTTGTTAAATGTCTGTCTGAAATGCTCCACTGTATCTACCTAAATGTAATGCCATATGTTTTTCTTCTCATATACCATGTAACTGTAAACAATTTAGCCTACTGTAACCGTGCCACAATGCCCCCATGCCATTGTGCGCTTTATAAATTCAAATAAATAAATAAATAAATGAAGTACACTTAAACACCAAGGGGTAGCTAAGCGAAGCAATTCCAACACAAAGAGGAGTAAAGCAAGGATGCCCTTTGGCACCAGCCCTCTTCAGCCTGTACATTTATGATTTAGGCAAATCAATGGAAAAGACTAGATGCTTCCCGCCGACAATAGATGGGGAAAGGGTTCCTTGCCTATTATATGCATACCACTTAGTCGTCTTGGACCAAACCACCATTGTCCTACAGAGACAGTTACAGGCCCTGAGGGAGTACACTGCCAAAAACAACCTCCAAATTAGAATTTAAAAAAAAAGATTTTGCTGTTAAAGAAGGCCAACCTGGCAATGGTGAAATGTTTCTGATGGTCATAAGGGGCCGAAGAAATTGATGTAGTGAAATCCTTCAAATCTCTAGGGATACACATCTCTGGCAGTATGGTAGGAACACATACTTGGGTCATCTCAATGGGAGAAGCTACAGCTCTTGCAAACCAAGCACTGATAATTAAACATTGATACTGTTGTTATTCCGTTATTTCTATTCTGGAGATGTACAAGGTTAAGGTGGTCCCGATTCTAACCTACAGAGCGCAGGATTTGCTTTGGCTCCCATAAAAACACTGGGCTATCCTGGAAAGGATCTTGTGGAAAAGGACACTGGCCATCCTCGATCAATCCCTATAGAAGTCTTTAGACGAGAGCTTGGACTATGTTCCCTAAAAGCAGCCGCGGAATGGAACAACTTGAATTGTTTTCGGTAAATGCATAGACCCAATGCTGGCAATCATAAGAGCAGTGCTACTGAAGGATGATGGGAACACTCTTGCCACTTGGGGAGCCGAACATAAAGCCAAACTGGCTGTGCTAGGCGTATCATTGGAATACCTTCACCGCTCACCAGGGACAGCAAAGAGGAAGTTGTGGACCCTGGGCTGGATTACAACATCCAATGAAGTTAACAACTACAAGCTTTTTCATAATCCGACAATCAAGCCCAGGAGCAGGGATAATCCACTGGAATATCTAAAAAAGTTCCCAGATCCACTGTTCAGGTCTGATTTTATGAAAATGCGGATGAATCTGTTTAAAACCAACAAAATCATGTCAACCAGGGAAGGCATGAAATTAACTAATCCTGATTTCAGATTTTGTAACATTTCTGGGCAGACGAAAATCCTCTACCATCTATTTACGGAATGCAAGGCTCTAACCGTGATCAGGACTAAACATTTTGGTTGATTCCTTGAGGCCTATGAAACCATAAGTACCGATGAGTGGTGTCCTATGCTGTTGAGAGGAGAGAAAATTGGCATATCTCTTGCAGCAGTGAAATTCATAAGAGAAGCTCTTAACTTAATGGAAGAGGACGATGGATTGGAGACAGAACATTAATTTTTAAATTGGATACAAGAAAGGAATTTGACATGAGGATTGTGTCACAAAATGAAACAGTTTCCTGCTGCCAAGATAATTTGTTCTGAAATAAATCAGAGGGAAACATGGAGAAGTCCACACAATTTTTCAGTCCACACATTGAAGAATCAAGGCAACTTGTCAATAAAGCTGCTATTTTATATGCTGCAGGAATGTCATTTTTTGAGAATGACATTATACGTTCTGATGGTGTGATTTTATTTTGTCAAGATGGAGTTCATTTCACAGATGTCGGAAATGTAATTTTCCTTTCCAATGTTTGGAATACATTAAAACGTTCCTGTAAGAAAATTGTAAAGGAAGCTGTATAGTGTACATTACTGGTTTACATAAAAGCAAAAACAAGGAAAACAAGGTGTTTGTTAACAAACCCCCCCAAAAAAAACAAAAGCAAGGTTCTTTTCAGCGCCACCACTAAAGATTAAATAACTTGCATTGTGTTTAATTTCCCCACCCACACCTTTGATTTTGATTTTTTTTGTTGATTTTGAGTATTTTTTACAAGCACCAAGCAGAATAAACTGCATTCGGGTGCAGATGTTAACTATGGTTTGTACATTGATCAAGGTATAGCGGCCATAGTATAGATCTCCTAGGTTTATTTAAATAGGAAGGTTTTTGGTGCTTTTCTAAAGCTTTCCAGCAATGAACATAAGCGAATAGTCAGTGGTAGTAGGTTCCATAACTTCGGACCAAAAACTGAAAACCTCCTATCCCCCTTTGAGATCTATTCGGTCCAGGGTATGGTCATTAGCATTTTATCTCCCTATCTGAGATCTCTAGTTGGCTCCAGGTGGTGGATCCTGGCACTCAAATATTTTGGTGTGTGATCGTAAAAGCATTCATGCATAAGGCAAGCCGTCTTGAACTTTACCCGATCTTCCACCATCAGCCAGTGGAGAGATCTGCGCGAGGCTGACACATGATCTCTTTTTCTCAGATGTGCAATCAGCCTAACTGCTGCGTTCTGGGCCCTTTGCAGTCACATCATCTGTTTTGCTGGAATCCCTGCCAGTAGGCTGTTGCAGTAGTCGAGGTGCGAGTTAGTAACATCCCTACGACCACTGGGTTGTCTTCCGCTGCCAGAAAAGGGAGCACATTTCTGAGCATACGCAAGGAATAATACACAGCCTTCACCTTGGCACCTACCTGGGCTTCACTCCCTAGGTTTTCCTGCCATATGCATCCGAGGTTCTTTACTTTCCTTGAAAACTGGATTTCTTCTCCTAGAATCCATGGGGTTATCTTTTGTTTTTCGGCCTCATCTCGCTCTCTGCTCCAAATAGAATTACCTTGTTTTTGGCTGCATTAAGCTGTAGCTGATTGCAATGTCCTGCATGCATTGGTCAATTTTTTCAAAGGCCTCCCCTATATCTCTGTTTCCACATAAATCTGGGTATCATCAGCGTAAGAGTGAAATCTCAATCCATACTTCCTTGATATATCAAATAGTGGACGGATGTATAGATTAAAGGTCAATGGTGACAGTTCTGATCCCTGTGGAACTCCACATTTTAGCCATAGTAGTTCTGAGAGAAAACCTCCCAGTGTTACATGCTGGGTTCTGTCCTTCAAGAATGAACTGAACCACTCTACCACTACTTTTGAGGCTCTCCCGACCATCCCAATGTGTTGAAGAATGATCTTATGGTCGATCGTATTGAAGGCCGCAGATAGGTCCAGCATCAACAATATTGTGGATCTTCCCCGTCTGCGGCTTCTAGCAGATCATCCTGGACTGCCAATAAGGTGTTCTCTGTTCCATGATTAGGCCGAAACCGTGGCTGACATTCATCCAGGAGGATCTTGCTGTCCACAAAATCCTGAAATTGACCACAAACCACTTTCTCTAAGATTTTAGTGGGCCAGCATAAATTAGCTACTGGAAGATAGTCTTTAAGAACTATTGGGTCTAAGTTTGGCTTTTTTAGTAGAGGTTTTACCAGTCCTCCCTTCAAGGCACTTGGAACATAACTCTCCATTAAGGATTTATCTATGAACTTTGTTAAAAATGGTGCAAGATTTGCTGCCAAACGAATGGCTGTGCACGCTGCTATTGGAAATGCCAGGTCCTTTGTTGGCTTCAGATGGAGTATCTGGACCAACACAGTCTCATTTTCAATGGTTTAAAAATGGTAGCTCTCAACTTCTCCCTTTAGAACCTCTGTCTCTTCTAAGGGCTTCTCCCATTGTTCTCCCATTTTCACTTTGGCAATGCTTTTCTGGATATCCAGGATCTTTTCTTCAAAAAAGTTGTTAAACTTGTTAGCCTGTGTCATGCCTGCGCCAAGGGCGCATACATTGGCAATCAATATGGACAAATGGTTATTCATTTATCTACAGAAAACTCCTGGATCTACCGCTATTCACTATTTGGACTTTATTTCCCATTTGCAAGACTTTGGTGCCTTTTTATTTTTCCCTGAAAACTACACTTACCATAATGCACTTGGCTATAACAATCCATTCCTGGCTATTCCTATTTTTCTTTATCAGAACTACAATCCCCAGAAGCCCTAGGGATTTGCTCTGCTCCCACCAGCTCAGGAACAGAGAGGGAGGTGGCCGATTGTCTGCAGGTGGGCTGAGCCAGGTGAAACCAATTAGCCTGCCTCTGTGCTGGGCTGGGCAGTATAAAGCCTGCTGCCTGCGAGAGCTCAGTCTCTTGCATTGAGAGTCCTTCCTCCACCTTTCGCGAGTTGTCTTCGGATCCTTGTATGCTGTTTATCCTCACTCCTGCTTGGACCCTACCTTACAGCTTGTTACACCCTGCTGCCTACAGCCCTAGCCTTTTGGGCTTCCTGCCTTGTTGATTGCTCCACTCTGCTGCCTCCAGTCATTGCCTTCCAGGCTCCCTGCCTCTCAGCCCTGCTCCTCTGGGCTCTCCACCCTGCAGCTGATCACGCTCTGCTGCCTTCCAGTCTCCGCCCTTGCCCTGCCGGGCTCTCCACATTACAGCGGATCACGCTCTGCTGCCTTCCAGCCTTCGCCCTTGCCCTGCCGGGCTCTCCACATTACAGCGGATCACGCTCTGCTGCCTTCCAGCCTTCGCCCTTGCCCTGCCGGGCTCTCCACATTACAGCGGATCACGCTCTGCTGCCTTCCAGCCTTTGCCCTTGCCCTGCCGGGCTCTCCACATTGCAGCGGATCACGCTCTGCTGCCTTCCAGTCCCCGCCCTTGCCCTGCCGGGCTCTCCACATTACAGCGGATCATGCTCTGCTGTCTTCCAGCCTTAGCCCTTGTCCTCAGGGCTCCCTGCTCTACAGCCTCCTCTCTCTGGCTGCCTTTGCCCTTGTCCTCTGGGCTCCCTGCTTGCAGCCTATCTCACACCGGCTGCCTTAGCCCTTGTCCACAGGGCTCCCTGCTCTGCAGCCTGTCTCTCTCCGGCTGCCTTTGCCCTTGTCCTCTGGGCTCCCTGCTCTGCAGCCTTCCTCACTCCGGCTGCCGTAGCCCTTTTCCTCTGATATTTCTACCCTACCGTCCCACTCTTGTGGGCTTACTCCTTGCCTTCCTGCTCCTCTGAGCGCTCCACCTACCTTTCTGTCCTCTGTTATCATATCCTGTTACTCGACTTTCCCTTCCTATCCTTCTGCTAGTTTGCTATCATCTCCTTTCCTGGATTTGTCTGTTGTATCTTCTCTTGTACTGTTTGTAGACCCTTTGTACAGAGCTTGTCTGCTGGTTCCCATCAGTCAACCTCTGCCCCTTCCCTTGTCTCGTTTCTATATCACAGACACCCATAGCTGCTGTTCCAAGTTATGAGCAAACAGCGTGGGACTCTGTTATAGCAAACTGTGCAGAAGGCTAGAGTATTTCCAAGGTTCGTGGAATACTCTTATCCTATTCTGCATACACCCCAAGAGGGTATTCACTCTATACCTTTTCCCTTGTTACTCTTCCCTACTCTTCACTCCCTTTCCTTTCCGCGGTGTGTGTTCCTATCTGTCCCCTTTATTTCAACACCCAAACTCGTCTGGGTGTCTTGTGCCACTCGTATTCGAGTGCCATCCTTGACAGAATGCAAGAGCCAAAAATTTCTTATTCCGTTGGCCGGAAGGGCACACACAGACCAAAGATGCTTCCCTTTCGAATTAAGAAACCTTTGCATAAACCTATGGTTTCCCTAAGGACAGCAAACAAGAAACTTAGTCTAAAGGACAGTCTCGCCTTAGAAAACAAAGATTTACAAGCACGGTACTATACCCACTGGCTAGCTGACCCTTCTTCCATGTACAACTATTATGACATTTGCGACTACGATCCGCAGTCCTTATCGGTTGAAGAGCTACAGCAAGATAATGAATTCTTACAGATCTTGTTAGCCCAAACAGTGAAAGACACTCCTGAGCCTGATAATTTTTCTAACACTGTTACAGCCAAGGATATTGCACTCATTGTGGGGGTCTCTAAACCAGAGTACGCTGTTGCTAGAGTGATATGTTCAAGATCTGATTGGCAAGCTCCCCAGTCTACTGGACACCCTCATTTGACAGGACACGATATTATGTATCCTGAGGTTAGTTCACCTAGTCCTGGGTACAAAATACCAATACTGACCATCGGTGGTCTTAATACTTCCCCAGTATCTACCAACCACAATAACCTTAAGGTCAGTCTTCCCATTGCTACAACAGAATATTCTGCCACACCAGATACTGAAGCTTTAGATCAGGCTAATGAAACATACCTGCTACAAGAAAAACTCCTCCGCCTTAAAAGAAAGACCGAAGATCTCTATGATGACTTTGTTTATTTACATAGTAAAAATTCTATGAAGGGACACAACATTCCAGACCTTTTGACACAATGTCCTACACCCGAAATACTGTCTTTAGAGATCAACTTGGTAATGCCTGGAATTGCCACGCAGAAAAGGATACAGATGTATACCAAGCAGATGGAAGACCTAAATTTAGCATATGCATCCCTTTTAGAGTCTGACACAGCTCTTTCACTTTCCAACCACAGTAACTCAGGTTCTGGGACTCTAGACCATGATTCCAATCCTGAACAATACCCGGTACCTGCCTGGAATCCAGCCTTTCCATCAGTCAATATCCCAGACCCACCGAGTAATCTGAGCACACCAGACTTTGAAGATAAGCCTGCAGAACGCCTACCCAATCATGATCCCACATCTGTCTTATTATCTGTTCCTGTATCTGCTAGCCCAATCTCTGCTGCTCCCCCTGCTGATACTTCTAAATCTGCTACTGTTGCAGCAGCTCACATCTCTCTTTTCGCAGCAGAAGCACCCCATTCCTCTCTGCCTGCAAGGACAGAACTTGTTGCTAAATCAGAC